>NC_034177.2:57561210-57893710 GCF_002021735.2 Oncorhynchus kisutch
GAGGTGATCCTGGACATAAAACTCAAAGGGGCACCCTATCCATCAAGACATTGGAGATTGAATTCAACCATTCTTAAAGATCATAATGTATTTATTATAGAGTTTGAAGCATTTTTCTCTTTCTCAGTCAACAGATAACCCCTCGCTCCTTTGGGAAACCTGTAAAGCATACGCCAGGGTCCTGATTATGTCATACTCAGCCACTAAGAGTGAAAAGCAAAAAAACATTTGAGGGTGAATTGGCAACTCAATAGTAGGACTACATTCAATATTATACTGATAACAAGTTCAAACAGGTGCGATTAATACAGGTAACGAGTGGAGGACAGAGGAGCCTCTTAAAGAAGAAGTTACAGGTCTGTGAGAGCCAGAAATCTTGCTTGTTTGTAGGTGACCAAATACTTATTTTCCACCATCATTTTCAAATTTATTCATAAAAAATCATTTTTTCGCATTTTGTCTGTCATAGTTGAAGTGTACCTATGATGAAAATTACAGGCCTCTCATCTTTTTATGTGGGAGAACTTGCACAATTGGTGGCTGACTAAAAATATTTTTTTTGCCCCACTGTATCACTTTATTCTCAAAAAGGGAAAACACCCAGAGTCTTGGTCCTCGTACAGACCTATTGCCCTTCTGAACACGGATAGAAAATAGCTTTCTAGCCACACGACTAGAGAACTTATTGCACTAATTGTGAAAGGGAACCAAACTTGTTTTGTGAAGTGCTGTAACTCATGTAATAATGTCAGTTGGCTTCTTAATGTTATTCAAGCCTACCAACAAAGTGCTGTAGACGGTCTTGTGCCTTCCCTGGACACTAAAAAAGCATTTGACCGTGTGGAGTAGTCCTACCTATTCTTTGCTCTGACAAAATTTGGTCTAGGTGACAACCTTATAAAATGTTTTAAGGTTTTATATAATGACCCTCAGGCTGCGGTCATTACTAATGGGCTACGGTCAAATAGCTTTTCCACATACAGAGGTACGAGACAGGGCTGTCCTTTGTCCCCTCTCCTATTTGCGCTCACTATGGAACCATTGGCCGGGGCCATCAGAGTAGCGCCTGCTACACAGGGTCTGCTCATTGGTGATGTTCATCATAAAATAAGCTTGTATGCTGATGATGTTTTGATATTCATCTCTCTAGCCCTGAGACTTCAATTACATCTCTTGTTAATATTATTGAATTGTTATGTGAATTCTCAGGCTACAAGAATAATTAACTAAATCAGAGGCTATGCCTCTTGGTAGTCTTTGCTCTGTACCTACTACCGCTCCCCTCTTTCCCTTTAAATGGTCTCCCTCAGGTTTTATGTATCTGGGTATATTCGTAACTTCTAAATTCCAGCAAATGTACAAAGCCAATTTTGTTCCATTATTTAATACAATAAGACATGATCCGGAGCTCTAGAAATCTCTTCCGATTTCATGGTTGGGTAGAATATCCCTCTTGAAAATGAACATTTTACCTAGACTACTTTACCCAATCCAAATGATCCCAGTCTTACTTTCCAATAAGGTAATAAAATATTTAAATGGCTGGTTAAGTTCCTTCATGTGGAGTAAATGCAAGCCAAGACCTAAGATGGCAATATTGCAGCTGCCAGGTTCTATGGGGGGCTTGAATCTGCCCAATATTAGGTTTTATCAGTGTTGTGCCCAGCGTTTATTTTTCAGGAGCTTCAAGTCTGTAAAAGATCTATAGATCAATAATCTAATTACACTTAGGTCCAAACTAACCTCTGCTCTTACCCCAATTCTTAACAACCCCGATTTTGTACCAGGATTGCTGGATGCTGGCTTAATATGGGCATAGGCAGACTAAATTATTTATTCGCTGCTAAGATTTTGTCGTCATTTGAGCAGATGATTGAGAACTATTGACTCCCAAAGCAGGACTTTTTCCACTTTCTACAAGTAAGACATATTTTGAAGAGCACCACCTTGTTTGGCAACCCTGATGTGTATGTCATTGAAATAATGTCTGTAAGTTTATTTTATGATGCTTTAAGGTCCTTTTCTACTGTGGACACACAGTAAGCGAGTGTGGGAGAAATTATTGTATTTTACTATTGACGAGGAGATGTGGGAGGACATTTGGAGATATGCAAAAACATTATATTTCTGTAATCGTACTAGAGCAATCCAATTAAGAATAATACATGTATTGCATATATCCACAAATAGCCCTCCTCCTCTTCTCCTCAGTGTCTTGAATGTAAAACTGATACAGACACGCTAACACATTGTCATGTTCCACATTATAAAGACACTGGTCTAAGAAATTGAAAAAATCCTAGGGTTCGACCTAGAATTTGACATAGTCTCTTTGCAGTTAGGTCTCCCTAGTAGGCATGTTACTTCTGTGGGTAAGAGGAGCCTTTACAACATTCTTACTCTTACATTGGATACATTTTTTTTACATTTAAAAAAAAACCTTTATTAAACTAGGCAAGTCAGCTAAGAACAAATTCTTATTTACAATGACGGCCTGCCAAAAAGCAAAAGGCCTCCAGCGGGGACGAGGGATTAAAAAGCACAACATGGTAGCAGCACAAAACATGGTACGAACATTATTGGGCACAGACAACAGCACAAAGGGCAAGAAAGTAGAGACAACAATACATCACACAAAGCAGCCACAACTGTCAGTAAGAGTGTCCATGATTGAGTCTTTGAATGAAGAGATTGAGATAAAACTGTCCAGTTTGAGTGTTTGTTGCAGCTCGTTCCAGTCGCTAGCTGCAGCGAACTGAAAAGACGAGCAACCCAGGGATGTGTGTGCTTTGGGGACCTTAAACAGAGTGGGTGTTGTATGTGGAGCATGAGGGCTGCAGTAGATATCTCAGATAGGGGGGAGTGAGGCCTAAGAGGGCATTATAAATAAGCAACAAATTGTGGGTCTTGCGACGGGTACACAGAAATGACCAGTTTACTGAAGAGTATAGAGTGCAGTGATGTGTCCTACAAAAATGTTGGTGGCAAATCTGATGGCCGAATGGCAAAGAACATCGAGAGCACTCTTACCTGCCGATCTATAAATTACATCGGCGTAATCTAGCATGGGTAGGATGGTCATCTGAATCAGGGTTAGTTTGGCAGCTGGGGTGAAAGAGGAGCGATTACAATATAGGAAACCAAGTCTAGATTTAACTTTAGCCTGCAGCTTTGATATGTACTGAGAGAAGGACAGTGTACCGTCTAGCCATACTCCCAAGTACTTGTATGAGGTGACTACTTCCACAAATCAAATCAAATCCAATTTTATGGTTAGCAGATGTTAATGCGAGTGTAGCGAAATGCTTGTACTTCTAGTTCCGACCGTGCAGTAATATCTAACAAGTAATCTAACAATTTCACAACAACTACCTTTTACACACATGTGTAAAGGAATGAATAAGACTATGTATATATAAATATATGGATGAGCGATGGCAGAGTGGCATAGACAAGATGCAGTAGATGGTATAGAGTACAGTATATACATATGAGATGAGTAATGTAGGGCATGTAAACATTATATAAAGTGGCATTGTTTAAAGTGACTAGTGATACGTTTATTACATGAAATGTTTAATTATTAAAGTGGCTAGAGATTTGAGTTGGCAGCAGCCACTCAACGTTAGTGATGGCTGTTTAACAGTCTGATGGCCTTGAGATAGAAGCTGTTTTTCAGTTTCTCAGTCCCAGCTTTGATGCACCTGTACTGACCTCGCCTTCTGGATGATAACGGGGTGAACAGGCAGTGGCTCGGGTGGTTGTTGTCCTTGATCTTTTTGGCCTTCCTGTAACATCAGGTGGTGTAGGTGTCCTGGAGGGCAGGTAGTTTGCCCCCGGTGATGTGTTGTGCAGACCTCACTACCCTCTGGAGAGCCTCATGGTTGAGGACAGAGCAGTTGCCGTACCAGGCGGTGATACAGCCCGACAGGATACTCTCAATTGTGCATCTGTAAAAGTTTCCGGTGACAAGCCAAATTTCTTCAGCCTCCTGAGGTTGAAGAGGCGCTGTTGCGCCTTCTTCACCACGCTTTCTGTGTGGGTGGACCATTTCAGTTTGTCCGTGATGTGTACGCCGAGGAACTAAAAACTTTCCACCTTCTCCACTACTGTCTCGTCAATGTGGATAGGGGGGTGCTCCATCTGCTGTTTCCTGAAGTCCACGATCATCTCCTTTGTTTTGTTGACATTGAGTTAGAGGTTATTTTCCTGACACCACACTCCGAGGGCCCTCACCTCCTCCCTGTAGGCCTACCACTGTAGTGTCATCTGCAAACTTGATTATTGAGTTGGAGGCGTGCATGGCCACACAGTCATGGGTGAACAGGGAGTACAGGAGAGGGCTGAGAACACAACCTTGTGGGGCCCAGTGTTGAGGATCAGCGGGGTTGAGATGTGGTTTCCTACCCTCACCACCTGGGGGCGGCCCGTCAGAAAGTCCAGGACCCAGTTGCACAGGGCGGGGTCGAGACCCAGGGTCTCGAGCTTAATGACGGGTTTGGAGGGTACTATGGTGTTAAATGCTAATCGATGAACAACATTCTTACATAGGTATATTCCTCTTGTCCAGATGGGTTAGGGCAGTGTGATTGCGATTGCATCGTCTGTGGACCTATTGGGGTGGTAAGCAAACTGGAGTAGGTCTAGGGTGTCAGGTAGGGTGGAGGTGATATGATCCTTGAATAGTCTTTCAAAGCACTTCATGATGACGGAAGTGGGTGCTATGGGGCGATAGTCGTTTATCTCAGTTACCATAGATTTCTTGGGAACAGGAACAACAATAGTGGCCCTCTTGAAGCATGTGGGAACAGAAGACTGGGATAGGGATTGATTGAATATGTCTGTAAACACACCAGCCAGCTGGTCTGTGCATGCTCTGAGGACGCAGCTAGGGATGCGATCTGGGCCAGCAGCCTTGCGAAGGGTTAACACGATTAAATGTTTTACTCACGTTGGCCGCGGTGAATGAGAGCCTGCAGATTTTGGTAGCGGGCCGTGTCAGTGGCACTGTATTGTCCTCAAAGCTAGCAAAGAAGTTGTTTAATTTGTCTGGGAGCAAGATGTCGGTGTCTGCGACGGGGCTGGTTTTCTTTTTGTAATCCGTGATTGACTGAAGACCCTGCCACATACGTCTTGTTTCTGAGCTGTTGAATTGCGACTCTACTTTGTCTCTATACTTACGCTTAGCTTGTTTGATGGCCTTGCGAAGGGAATAGCTACACTGTTTGTATTCGGTCATGTTTCTGGTCGCCTTGCCATGATTAAAAGCAATGGATTGCGATTTCAGTTTTGCTTGAATGCGGCCATCAGTCCATGGTTTCTGGTTGGGGAAGGTTTTAATAGTCACCGTGGGTACAACATCACCGATGCACTTGCTAATAAACTCGCTCACCGAATCAGCGTATACATCAATATTATTGTCTGAGGCTATCCGGGAACATATCCCAGTCCACGTGATCGAAGCAATCTTGAAGCGTGGAATCCAATTAGTCAGACCAGCGTTGAACAGACCTGAGCACGGGCGTTTCCTGTTTTAGTTTCTGTCTATAGGCTGGGAGCAACAAAATGGAATCCTGGTCAGATTTTCCAAAAGTAATCACACCTGTGAGGAGAGGGACATTCTTCTAACCAAACCAAATTACCTTTGTTTCGGAGCTGTTCAGAACCAGTTTAAGGGCAGAAAAAGCTTGTTGGACACAAAATCCGGGGACGGGCCAGCTGAGTAAAAGACTCTATCATCTGCATATAAATGGACGAGAGAGCTTCCTACTGCCAGAGCATGTTGTTGGTGTAAATTGAGAAGAGCGTGGGGCATAGGACCGAGCCTTGGGGTAAACCCTCGGTGACAGGCAGTGGCTGAGACAGCAGATCTTCTGACTTTATACACTGCACTCTTTGAGAGAGATAGTTAGCAAACCAGGCCAAAGACCCCTCAGAGACACCAATACTCCATAGCCGGCCCACAAGAATGGAATGGTCTACCGTATCAAAAGCTTTGGCCACGTCAATAAAAAATAGCAGCACAACATTGCTTAGAATCAAGGGCAGTGGTGACATCATTGAGGACCTTTAAGGTTGCAGTGACGCATCCATAACCTGAGCAGAAACCAGATTGCATACCAGAGAATACTATAGAAATCAAGAAAGCCAGTCAGTTGATTATTGACAAGTTCTTTGACACTTTTGATAAACAGGGCAGAATAGAAATGGGCCTATAACAGTTAGGATCAGGTTGATCTCCCCCTTTAAGTAAAGGACGAGCCGTGGCTGCCTTCCAAGCAATGGGAACCTCCCCAGAAAGGAGAGACAGGTTAAAAAGGTCAGAAATAGGCCTGGCGATGCTAGGGGCAGCAACCTTAAAGAAGAAAGGGTCTTAAACCAGTGGTCACCAACCTATTGATCGCGATCGACTTGTCGATCTCCAAAGCATTTATAGTCGATCGCCAAACATTTCTGTAAAAAACTCTCAGGCTATTGTTGGTAGGTGCAGCCAATTCAGCTCCCCTGCGCGCCGGGTAGGCAAACTGTTGCCATTTCATGTGTCGGAAGGTACAAACTCTGCCTTCCCAGTGGGCCTGGAGAGGAAATCAAGTGCTCTATGCCTCTGCTGGCCAATCAGATTGCTCACATGACTGAGTCTGCAGTATCGTAGGAGGCAAGAAAGAAAGCTTTGGCAAAATTGATACTGTGAGATTTCCTAATGTTTAAACCATGACTAGAGAGAGACTGTCAACGAATACAGCAAAGAGCTGCTGTTTTTATGACTGAGTTCATGTTTAAGTTCTTAATCAGCACTGTCAACACTGGATGACGGTGTCCCTTTTTGGTCAGTGTCAGTGTCAGTGGAGGAAAGAGAGAGTGGAGGGATGTTGAGAGACGGATCCTCAGTCTGCTGCTCTCTCCCTCCGCTGAGAGTGACCATCAGATGCAGGCACCATCAGCCCAGTAAAATAAAAAGCGAATTATTTAAATGTATGCTCACTCGGCTGTGCCTCGCAAGTAATACAACAATAGATCTATTACCGGTGTGATCATATAGCCTACCTCAAATTTTGAAATCTCTCTTTAAAAAAAAAAAAATGTCCTGAACAACAATGTATTGGCAGGTAAATTCAAGCAAGGCCAGTATGCGGTGATAATGTATTGGGCCTGTAGCTTACTGTACAAACCTCATTGCTACAGTACTGTTTTTAATTGGTTAATGTTGCATAGGCTTACATTTTTTTTAAAGTCATGTTAATAAAGCGGTAGATCTCGGTATGCATTTTGACTCAGAATGTGATCTTGAATCAGAAAAGGTTGGTGACCACTGGTCTAAACCATCTGAACCATAAGGTTTTTGCGGATTAAGATTAGGGAGCTCCTTTAGCACCTCGGACTCAGTGACCGCCTGCAGGGAGAAACTTTGTAGCGGGGAAAGGGGAAAAAGAGGGAGGAGCATCGGGGCTAGTCATGTTAGAAGGGGTGGGAGATGAGGAAATGTTGGACGGCAAGGAGGCATGGCTGAGTCAAATAGGAACCCTGACTTAATGAAATGGTGATTAAAGAGCTCAGCCATGTGTTTCTTGTCAGCAACAACGACATCATCAACATTAAGGGATATGGGTAGCTGTGAGGAGGAGGGTTTATTCTCCAGGTCTTTAACCGTTTTCCAGAACTTCTTGGGATTAGACCCACAGAGAGAGAACTGCTCCTTAAAGTAACTAGCTTTGGCCTTCCGGATAGCCCGAGTGCACTTATTTCTCATTTGTCTGAACAAGAGCCAGTCAGCCTGAGTATGCATGTGCCGAGCCTTTCACCAAATAAAATTTTTGAGGTGGAGTAACTCTTCAAGATCACGGTCGAACCAGGGGCTGAACCTGTTTTTAATTCTCTTTTTCTTTATGGCGGTGTGTTTGTTAACAATACCACTGAAAATATCAAAAAAGAAGGTCCAAGCAACTTCGACAGAGTGTGATTCTGTACCATTTTACAGAGGATAGTTCATGAAAGTTTGCTCATTAAAGTTTTTTAGCAAGAGGCAAATCAGGACAGGTCGTTTCACTGAGCAGCCATTATGAATACAGGCTGTAAAACAGTGATCACTAAGGTCATTACAGAAAACACCAGACTGATACCTGTCAGGATTATTTGTGAGAATAACATTGATGAGATTAGCTTTTTTTGCACACCTGGATTGTACAATATTTGCCAATTATTATTTTCAAAATTCTTCAAGCTCTGTCAAATTGGTTGTTGAACATTGCTAGACAACCATTTTCAAGTCATGACATTTTCAAGCAGATTTAAGTCAAAACTGTAACTCAGGAACATTCACTGTTTTCTTGCTAAGCAACTGTGTAGTTTTGGTTTTGTGTTTTATGTTTTTGTCCTGCTGGTGAATTAATCTCCCAGTGCCTGATGAAAAGCAGACTGAACCAGGTTTCCTCTAGGATTTTGCCTGTGCTTAACTCCATTATTATTTATTCTGAAAAACTCCCCAGTCTTTACTGATTACAAGCATATCCATAACATGATGTAGTAGTAGATCTGTACCAGTACAGAGGGATAGGGCAACAAGTGATATATGTTTCAGTGAGATTGGATTCTTTGCAATTTTAGCCAATTGGACTCTTTGCAATTTTAGCCAATTTTCCGCAACTTATGTTCCATCCCTGCAGTACTGCAGGGATGGAACATAAGTTGCGGAAAATTGTGGTTGTGGTGGCAGCAGCAGAGTAGTATTTGGGTGTGTGAGACTTGACATCAGAAGAGTTACAGGGTGTATTAAGTGGTGATGTCCCATCCTTTCAGGTTGTTGGCATGAGGTAGAACTAAATAGATTTAAATAGTGGAGTATGGTGGTGTTATTTTTTTTAATGTAGGGAGTTTAGTGTTATTTAGATGGTATGGTATTTGTTTATTTATTTTTAAACAAAAGTATAAGGGAGTTATACTCCAGTCTAGTAGGTGGCGGTAATGCAACATATTGGATGCCAACCGCCGTTAAACCTCATCGAAGAAAACTGGGATAATTCTGTGTCACGTGACGTGCGGAGTGACGACATATAATTTGAATTTGGCCATATCCTGGGAGAAGACTTTAACGTTAGTCAACATATTATGTGAACATTTTCAACAAATTACTTTCATCTGAATGTAAAATTCGATCATTGGGGCATAAAACGAGTGTTTACGTTTGACATTGACCTACTAGCCAAGTTAGTTAACGTTGGACACTAACGTTACCGAAATAGCTAGCAGGTAATCTCGTCAGTTTAGACGAACAATCAAAATTAAACTAACTAGTTAATTCAGGAATGTGCGAGTTATGAATTACAGCTCATTTTAAATATACTGAATTGGTGATCGGTATAGCCAGCGAATGAGAAATGTTCCAAATCATTTTGTTCAATCTGATTTGTTTACAGGGCAAAGGAGTACTCTTTCCCATCTCCCCGGCAGATAGCGATGTTGAATCGTTTGTCTTTAACGTCCAAACGCATTGTTTGCAGCTGCCAAGAAACTCTTACAAACCTTTCCACGGGGGGTATTTAAAACATTCTCCATTCATGCTGCAACGGTGTCGATTTCCTCCTTAACTGGATTTAATGGCAAGAAATCGTGAAAAATATTGGGCAAGATATGTATACTTTCTTTATGAAACCATTTTCCACCGCCATGCTTATGTGGTTTTAATGCTTATGAATGCTAGTCCGGGATGATGCATATAGGTTGTAGCAGTATATAGTACCAAACGACGTTCCATACAGTTTTCTGTTTACACCTGGCTGTCAGGGTGAACCGGTCAGAAATTACAGCACTTTTTGTACATAGACCACCCATTTTAGGGGACCAAAAGTATTGGGACAAATTCACTTGTGTATTAAAGTAGTGAAAGGTGAAATATTTGGTCGCATATTCATGCGCAATGACTACATCAAGCTTGTGTTTCTACACATTTGTTGAAATCGTTTGCTGTTTGTGTTTCAGATCATTTTGTGCCCAATATAAATTGAATGGTAAATCATGTATTGTGTCACTTTTATTGTAAATTATGTTTCTAAACAATTCTACAATAATGTGGATGTTTACCATGATTACGGATAATCCAGAATGAATTGTGGATAATGAGTGAGAAGGCTACAAATGCACAAATATACCCCCAAGACATACTAACCTCTCACCATTGCAATAACAGAGGAGGTTAGCATTTGTGCGTCTTACTTTGTCATTGATCATTATTCAACATTATCTAATCATGGCAGCATCCACATTCATGTAGTGTTTAGAAACATTATTTTCTTATTTAAAAAAATACTTATCTTTTTACTACTTTAATACACGTAAGTGATTTTTCACAATACCAGATCTATTATGCGTGGGAATACTTTGGAATAGATTTCCCAAATTAATATGACTTGGAGCTGATTGGCTGGTGTCCAGAAAACTTCGGGGAGCAAATAAAATCACCAGTTGGGGAACCCTGGAGTAGAGAGAGATCAGTAGACACTGTAACCAAGAGAGGTGGTTGTTAAAGTGGAAGTGGTAGTGAGCAAAAAGTTCAGACTAAGATTTATGCCCGTGAGTGCATATCAATTCTGTAAATCAGGCAAGATCTTGGTGCACTGTGTGACGGGTCAGTGGCTCTGGTCCTGGGGTATATGATGATCGAGTGAGGGAACTGGTCGACACTACGTCCTGCCCAATCGAGGCTTCCTGAAACAACTGACAGACCTGGATATACAACTACAGCAGGACATACTAAGACACTGACACACACACATTCATCAGTAGAGAAGCAAACAGGAGATGGACTATAACAACATGAATGGAAGAAACTATAATAATCTGTCTGAATGCTCACTGCTTGTATGTTCAACTCCATTGTACTTTGTTAAATGTGTATATTGCCATAATGTTAAATTATTACACAGTAAATACGCTATTAAAAAATCAACCATATTTTCATTCATATTTTGAAAGCAATATGGCGATGGCGCCTATCAATAAATGTGTTCTCAATTTACCTGGGGAAATTAAGACAAAAATAAATGTGTTAATTAAATATCCTTGGTAATTTGGGTTAGCAGCTCATATCGAGGATACATAGGATCCTTTCCTGAATCATAACTGATTTTATTTTTTAAAATGTATCGCTAGCCTGTGTCAATGGACAATGAGTGAAGTAAGTCCCAATACCACACGCAGACTCAATGATATCAACAACCATACACATGAGGAGAGGTGCTTACTTCTGCCCTAAGCCTCACAGCCCCTGCAGACCAAGTTCCCCATTTACAAACAGGTTCCTAGAGTGTTATGAGACTTATACACAGGCTGTTTATAAAATTATAAAAAGCCTATTATGATATTTTGTTTTAGACCAACTGAAATGTGTTTATTAGCCAATATCTACAGGCTACACCCGCATCACTTTAAAATTCATTATTTAAATATGAATCATTTGTAAAACAGCCATAAAAATCACTAATGACTCAAGAGGCTTTGACACGTTTACAAAGTGCACAGAGGCCTTTACACATTTACAAAGTGTACAGAGAACTTTACACTTTTACTGTGCGCTTTAAGGTTAAGGAATCTGTTTGGTTTTACAGCAACACTACCCTGCAACAACACTTTTCCGTTTCAATAAGCCTCCAGTCACAATAAAACATCAATCAATGAAAACAATGATCAAATCTAAACCACAATGACACCGCCTATCTAATTTCTATGCGCAGTGTTCACCCATCCGTAACTAACCCATTAACCATGTCCCTAACCGGTTACCTAATCCTGACTCACTAACTTGGCTTTAGCTCGGTCTCCAAGGAGAAGACTGGACAGCAGTCGGATTCCAGCAGCATCCTGCAGTGTGTGTAAACATGACAGTTTATTGAGAGGCTGATAGTTAACTGTGAATCGGCAGTATTACGTTGGTACCTAATGTCTAACTGTGTTTACAGAGGGCAGTAGACTTCAGCAGTCCTTAGGGAGGGCAGTTGAACATCAGTATAAACAGATACTGCTGTATCAGGCAGTGTGGCCCGAAAGCATCCCCTAGCGTAGGACAAGAAGAATAGGCACAGAAGTCTGGTTGCAGAAAGACAAGGGAAGAAGGGATGAAAGCAATGACAGATATATGGATGGATTGGATGAAGGCATGGATGGATGGTTGGAAGAAAAAAAAGGACAGGGGGGACCTGGTTTCATTCAGTTGGAAGGGTGGATGGGGTAGGGGTAAGAGGTCAGCAATTAAGGTTACAGGTCATCAGTGGAAGTCTGGTTTTTCGGGGAAGGTGCATCCTGCTCGTCTGATGATGACGTTGGCAGCGTAGTGTCCTGCTTTCACACACTGTTCCAACTCCTTGTCCTGGACCAACTCTGACAGGAATCCTGCATGACACACACACACTTATTCAACTTTCTCAAGGACCAACTCCAAGGACCAGACAAATATCCCAGAAAGCCACCCAAAATGTTCATGCACATAGACAAACATACACTCAGGGACACGTACCTCCTACAAAGGCATCTCCGGCTCCATTTGTGTCCACAATGTCCTTCTGGTCAATCTTCAGCACTGGGAACGTCTCCACCTTGTCACCTCCTTCACACACACACACACACACACACACACACACACACACAATACGGGTTCAAAATGGCAAAGCAAAGCACACACACACACGGTATATGGGTTGAAAATGGCAAATTTGGGCACTAATAGGCACCTTAATTGGAATGTAGTGGCTGTACAGTATCATGCTATACATGTCAGAACTCTAGCTCTACGCTTCACAGCGCTGTACAGATATAGGATCAAAATTTTTGCCATTTGCTACTGCAGGAAAATATTCCTGCAGCAACAGGAACTGTGAATTATTGAAAACATTGTAATTATTATTGTAGTATTGTAATTAACAAACATTGTTTGTAGGGGTTAATAGAAGCCATTTCAAACCTACAATACAAGTATGCATTTCTTGCTGTGCAGGTAAATCACGGCAACAAAAGAGTGATTTAAGTTAAGATCCTACATCTGTATGGGTGTTGACTGACAGCCTTTCTGAATTTAAGCATTGCGCACAATTTATTTTGTTGTCAGTGAGGGCAATGATGTAAATTGCGATGACTCAATGTATTTTGAACGATGAGACGTTGAGAATAAGAGGATTATAAATAAATAATGCTTTGATGTCATACAAGCAAGCCATACCTGTGACGAAAATAACTCATGTCATATGTCAATGTTTATGATCCATGTTTGATGTACAGATACATGATGATATGATGTCATACTCTGGGTTGTTCCGAACAGAATGAGCCCATGTTTGTTTATTGTGAAGAAAATTCACTGCAGCAAATGCACCTGAATGCACTTATAACTCCTTTCTAGGAGCACCAAGATTACGATCTGTTTCTCTGAATTGCCTTGTGAAAGACTAACACTGTAAGATCATATTTTACAACTTAGCTAGTCATGTTGGCAAAAGAACACGCTTTCAAATGATGCCCACCTGACCCAGATTGTGATTTATAATGGACCCGTTTTGTGATAACGTAAACAACAGTAATTGTTTGATGGCAGGGATGCAAGATTGTGTTCCAAACAAAACAATTACTACGTGTGCTCGCTCTAGTTCCTCAAAGGCACAGCTAGGAGAGCTCCAAAAAAGCATCTTATAGTTGAAGACTCTTCTTTGAGTCATAAAAGTGCATTGAAATTGCTTAGAAACTGTACACACGTTGTCGATGTGTGTGGCCACTTGGAGACAGACACCAGTTAGTCCTCTAACTCAAACCCTTGTAATTTTAGTTGTCTTATGTTGCACCTACCACACATTTTTCAGGAATAGTCTTATGTTATTGAATCAGTGTTTTCAGATTTCATTATCAACAAATGTGGCGAAAAGTATGGTAAATGTAAAATGCACATAAAATCAACAGTGTAATGTTTGGATTCAGTCCTGCGTCCGGTGAACTGTTGTGTCCTCACCTTTAGTTGAATAATTTTCCCATTATCTCCAAACTGTTCCCGTTCAATTGCTACCATGGTTATGCATATTGTTTCATATTTCTTGTGTAAGAAACATTTCAATTTAGCCTTATGCATAATGGCCAATTCCAACGAGTTGCTGAAGGCAGGCTAGTTTCTGCACTCAAATCAGTGTGCGAGTGACAGTGTGTGTGCCTGTCAACGTGTGTGTGTGTAGTTACCTTTGGTCATGATGGTTCCGTCCTTCCCCTGAGTAAAGACAACGATTCTCGGTCTCTTCTTGTTGACTTTGGGCAGAGCCTCGGCCTTCTTAGCAATCTCCTCGATGTCCTCAGTCTACAAACACACACCATAGTCACAAACAAGCTATACTAATATACAAGAGTGTGTGTATTTGTGTTTCAAATCGCAGTCCACTCACCTGAAAGCCTTGCTCTTTTGAAAACGTGGCCGCCTCCTGAAAAACAGAAATATCCCATTCGTTTACATTTACACGGGAGTGTACAAAACATATTAGGAACACCTGCTCTTTTCATGACATAACTTTCACCTGGTCAGTCTATGATCCCTCACTGACGTCCCCTGTTAAATCCCACTTCATATCAGTGTAGCTAAAGGGGAGGAGACAGGTTAAAGAAGGAATTTTAAGCCTTGAGACATGGATTTTTATGCGTGCCATTCAGAGGGTGAATGGGCAAGACAAAAGATTTGAAGTGCCTTCGACAGGAGTATGGTGTCATGAACTGCAACGCTCCTGGGTTTGTCAGGCTCAACAGTTCAAGAACGGTCCACCACTCAAAGGACATCCAGCCAACTTCACACAACTGTGGGAAGCATTGGAGACATCATGGGCCAGCATCCCTGTGGAACGCTTTCGACACCTTGTAGAGTCCATGCCCTGACAAATTGAGTCTGAGGGCAAAAGGAAGGTGTTCCTAATGTTTTGTACTTTCAGTGTATTTCTCCATGTCGTCCTATCTCGTCTGCCTGTCGGTCTCTCTCTCCATCGTCCTCTCGCTCCCCATCTGTCTACTTGTGTCTGTCGCCCGTTCTCTGCCTATTTGCCCGTTGGTCTCTTTCTTTCGGTCACTCTCTCCCTCTACCATTCAGTCTGTCTGTTTCTCTCTCTCTCCAGAAGTAGAGAGAGATACTGGATAAATGAATGAATGAGGGTGTGTGTGTGTACCATCTCGTTGCCGAACAGCACGTCCACATAGGGCATGACCTCCATGAGGGCATCTTTGAAGAACTGAGAGATGAAGGGAGCGGAGAGGTTCAGAGTGAACAGCTTGTTGTTCTCAGAAGCGTGTTTGGCCACTTTCAGTATGGACTCCAGAGACACCGTCAGGAAGAAACCCTACGGAGGAGATAATAAAGCCTGTTATCACTGCTACACAGCCAGTTGTAATGCTACACAGAGCCTGTAATTACGCTACAGAGCATTTTATAATCAATGCTCCACAGCATGTTATAATCAATGCTCCACAGCATGTTATAATCAATACTCCACAGCATGTTATAATCAATGCTCCACAGCATGTTATAATCAATACTCCACAGCATGTTATAATCAATACTCCACAGCATGTTATAATCAATGCTCCACAGCATGTTATAATCAATGCTCTACAGCATGTTATAATCAATGCTCCACAACATGTTATACTAAATGCTACACAGCCTGTTATAATCAATGCTCCACAGTTTGTTATAATCAATGCTCCACAGCCTGTTATAACCAATGCTCCACAGTATGTTATAACCAATGCTCCACAGTATGTTATACCCAATGCTCCACAGTATGTTATAACCAATGCTCCACAGTATGTTATAACCAATGCTCCACAGTATGTTATAACCAATGCTCCACAGTATGTTATAATCAATGCAGCACAGTATGTTATAACCAATGCTACACAGTATGTTATAACCAATGCTACACAGTATGTTATAACCAATTCTCCACAGTATGTTATAACCAATTCTCCACGGTATGTTATAATCAATGCTCCACGGTATGTTATAATCAATGCTCCACGGTATGTTATAATCAATGCTCCACGGTATGTTATAATCAATGCTCCACGGTATGTTATAATCAATGCTCCACGGTATGTTATAATCAATGCTCCACGGTCTGTTATAATCAATGCTACACAGTCTGTTATAATCAATGCTACACAGCCTGTTATAATCAATGCTCCACAGTATGTTATAATCAATTACTCCACAGCATGTTATAATCAATGCTCCACAGTATGTTATAATCAATGCTCCACAGTATGTTATAACCAATGCTCCACAGTATGATATAACCAATGCTCCACATTGTTATAACCAATGCTACACATTGTTATAACCAATGCTACTGAGCCCGTTATAATCGATGCTCCACCGTATGTTATAACCAATGCTCCACAGTATGTTATAAGCAATTCTACTGAGCCTATTATAATCAATGCTACACAGCCTGTTATAATCAATGCTACACAGCCTGTTATAATCAATGCTACACAGCTTGTTATAATCAATGCTACACAGCCTGTTATAATCAATGCTACACAGCCTGTTATAATCAATGCTACACAGCCTGTTATAATCAATGCTACACAGCCTGTTATTATTCCATGCTACTAAGCCTGTTATAATCAATTACTCCACAGCATGTTATAATCAATGCTCCACAGCATGTTATAATCAATGCTCCACAGTATGTTATAACCAATGCTCCACAGTATGTTATAATCAATGCTCCACAGTATGTTATAACCAATGCTCCACATTGTTATAACCAATGCTACTGAGCCCGTTATAATCGATGCTCCACCGTATGTTATAACCAATGCTCCACAGTATGTTATAAGCAATTCTACTGAGCCTATTATAATCAATGCTACACAGCCTGTTATAATCAATGCTACACAGCCTGTTATAATCAATGCTACACAGCTTGTTATAATCAATGCTACACAGCCTGTTATAATCAACGCTACACAGCCTGTTATAATCAATGCTACACAGCTTGTTATAATCAATGCTACACAGCCTGTTATAATCAATGCTACACAGCTTGTTATAATCAATGCTACACAGCCTGTTATAATCAATGCTACACAGCCTGTTATAATCAATGCTACACAGTATGTTATTATTCCATGCTACTAAGCCTGTTATAATCAATTACTCCACAGCATGTTATAATCAATGCTCCACAGCATGTTATAATCAATGCTCCACGGCATGTTATAACCAATTCTCCAAGGTATGTTATAATCAATGCTCCACAACATGTTATAACCAATGCTCCACAGTATGTTATAACCAATGCTCCACAGTATGTTATAACCAATGCTCCACAGTATGTTATAACCAATGCTCCACAGTATGTTATAACCAATGCTCCACAGTATGTTATAACCAATGCTCCACAGTATGTTATAACCAATGCTCCACAGTATGTTATAACCAATGCTCCACAGTATGTTATAACCAATGCTCCACAGTATGTTATAACCAATGCTCCACAATATGTTATAACCAATGCTCCACAGTATGTTATAACCAATGCTCCACAGTATGTTATAACCAATGCTCCACAGTATGTTATAACCAATGCTCCACAGTATGTTATAACCAATGCTCCACAGTATGTTATAACCAATGCTCCACAATATGTTATAACCAATGCTCCACAGTATGTTATACCCAATGCTCCACAGTATGTTATAACCAATGCTCCACAGTATGTTATAACCAATGCTCCACAATATGTTATAACCAATGCTCCACAGTATGTTATACCCAATGCTCCACAGTATGTTATACCCAATGCTCCACAGTATGTTATACCCAATGCTCCACAGTATGTTATACCCAATGCTCCACAGTATGTTATAATCAATGCTCCACGGTATGTTATAATCAATGCTACACAGCCTGTTATAATCAATGCTACACAGTATGTTATAATCAATGCTCCACAGTATGTTATAACCAATGCTCCACAGTATGATATAACCAATGCTCCACATTGTTATAACCAATGCTACACATTGTTATAACCAATGCTACTGAGCCCGTTATAATCGATGCTCCACCGTATGTTATAACCAATGCTCCACAGTATGTTATAAGCAATTCTACTGAGCCTGTTATAATCAATGCTACACAGCTTGTTATAATCAATGCTACACAGCCTGTTATAATCAATGCTACACAGCCTGTTATAATCAATGCTACACAGCCTGTTATAATCAATGCTACACAGCCTGTTATAATCAATGCTACACAGCCTGTTATAATCAATGCTACACAGCTTGTTATAATCAATGCTACACAGCCTGTTATAATCAATGCTACACAGCCTGTTATAATCAATGCTACACAGCCTGTTATAATCAATGCTACACAGTATGTTATTATTCCATGCTACTAAGCCTGTTATAATCAATTATTCACAGCCTGTTATAATCCATGCTACACAGTTTGTTATTATTCCATGCTACTAAGCCTGTTATAATCAATGCTACTAAGCCTGTTATAATCAATGCTACACAGCCGGTTATAATCAATGCTACACAGTATGTTATTATTCCATGTAACTAAACCTGTTATAATCAATTATTCACAGCCTGTTATAATCCATGCTACACAGTATGTTATTATTCCATGCTACTAAGCCTGTTATAATCAATTATTCACAGCCTGTTATAATCCATGCTACACAGTATGTTATAACCAATGCTACTCAGCCTGTTGTCAACAATGCTACTCAGTGTGTGTGTATGTGGTCTTTGTTACATACAGCGATATAGTAAACTTTGGCTTTTTCCACCAGTTTCCAGTTCTCCTTCAAGTCCAGATGTTTGTCCTTCTTATAACAGTTAGCTGCCGCTAGGTTAGCTACCAGGGACCTGAGAGAGGTTGGGGGGAAGGAAGAGAAGAACGAGTGGAGTTGATGAGAGGGACACAGTGGAGTTACAGTGGTAAGACAAAGTATGTGAACCCTTTGGAATTACCTGGATTTCTGCACAAATTGATCATGAAATTTGAGTCACATCAATAGACAAACGCAGTCTGCTTAAACTAATAACACAAACAATTATATGTTGTTTTCATGTCTTTATTGAATACATTCATAGTGTAGAGCGGAAAAAGTATGCGAACCCTTGGATTTAATAACTGGTTGACCCTCCTTTGAAAGAAATAACCTCAACCAAACATATTCTGTAGTTGCGGATCAGACCTGCACAACAGTCAGGAGGCATTTTGGACCATTCATCTTTACAAAACTGTTTCTGTTCAGCAATATTCTTAGGATGTCTGGTGTGAACCGCTCTCGAGGTCATGCCACAGCATTTTAAAATCGGGTTGAGTTCAGGACTCTGACTGGGCCACTCCAGAATGCGTATTTTCTTCTGTTGAAGCCATTCTGTTGTTGATTTACTTCTGCGTTTTGGGTCGTTGTCCTGTTGCATCAACAAACTTCTGTTGCGCTTCAATTGCCGGACAGATGATAGCCTTACATTCTCCTGCAAAATGTCTTGATAAACTTAGGAATTCATTTTTCCGTTGATGATAGCAAGCTGTCTAGGCCCCGATGCAGCAAAGCAGCCCCAAACCATGATGCTTCCACCACCATACCTTACATTTGGGATGAGGTTTTGATGTTGGTGTGCTGTGCCTTTTTTGCCTCCACAAATAGTGTTGTGTGTTCCTTCCAAACAACTCAACTTTAGTTTAATCTGTCCACAGAATATTTCACCAGAAGCGCTGAAGAACATCCAGGTGCTCTTTTGCGAACTTCAGACAGGAGTGGCTTCTTCCGTGGTGTCCTCCCATGAACACCATTCTTGTTTAGTGTTTAACATATTGTAGACTCGTAAACAGAGATGCTAGCATGTTTCAGAGATTTCTGTAAGTCTTAGCTGACACCTTAGGATTCTTCTTAACCTCATTGAGCATTCTGCGCTGTGCTCTTGCAGTCATCTTTGCAGGACGGCAACTCCTAGGGAGAGTTGCAACAGTACTGAAATTTCTCCATTTGGAGACAATTTGTCTTCCTGTGGACTGATGAACATCAAGGCTTTTAGAGATACTTTGGTAACCCTTTCCAGCTTTATGAAAGTCAACGATTCTTAATCTGAGGTCTTCTGAGATCTTTGTTCGAGGCATGGTTCACATCAGGCATTGCTTCTTGTGAATAGCAAACTCAAATTTTGTGAGTGTTTTTTACAGGGCAGGGCAACTCTAACCAACATCTCCAATCTTGTCTCATTGATTGGGACTCCAGGTTAGCCGACTCCAGACTCCAATTAGCTTTTGGAGAAGTCATTAGCCTAGGGGTTCACATACTTTCCCCAACCTACACTGCGAATGTTCAAATGATGAATTCAATATATACAATACAAATACAATGATCAGTGTGTTATTAGTTTAAGCACACTGTGTTTATTTATTGTTGTGACTAATGTTATGACCAATTTATGCAGAAATCCAGGTAATTCCAAAGGGTTCCCATACTTTATCTTGCCACTGTAGATGGAGTGGAGCCTTGACCTGTTGTCCTTGGAGTGTGTGTATTATGAGAGTGAGAGAGTGACGTGTTTACCTGTTGTCTCCGGTGATGCATGCGGCGCAGGTCCCTGTAGGCTCCTCTGTCTGCTCATAGTAGTAGGCGTCCACGTGGGCCTCGTCTGCCTTCTGCTTCAGAATCTCCCCAAACTTATCTTCTCCGATACAGCCGAAGAACGTACACACCTTGTGGGGATCCTGGATCATCCACTGTGTGTGTGTTTAAGTAGGTTAGCGCGTGTGTTGTGTGTCAGTGTGTCTGAATGAAACATACCTGGGCAACCTTTACACATTTTGAAAAAGGTAGTGGGATAGTGTAATGACTAAGTGTGTGTGTGCGTCTCATACCTGGGCGATTTTTATAGAGTTCTGTGTAGCTCCTCCGGCATGGTACTCTACTTTAAACTTTTTGACAATCTCTTCAAACCTACAACACACATGCACGTACAATGTTTAAGACAACAGGGAAGTTTGTTGTATGGTTTCAAGCGTTACCAGGATTCAGTACATGAGAAACATAATATTTTTTCTTCTGAGACAGAGCTAAAGACCATTATGGCCCCAGTAGCTCCAAGTAACATGTTCTGTTCTCTATATATAGGAGCCTTATCACCTACTGATAACACACACAGACGGACAGAGAGAGTGTGAGAGATGGAGAGGGGATGGTAGAGGGGGAGAGAGGGAGGTGTTTCCGTGCGTACATATGCGGGTCCACGTGTGTATTAATGGGGGGATGCATGTTAAACGGACTAAAATAGGGCTGGCCCAGCAGAACAGAGCTAAGGAGGTGAGGATGAGATTTTGCGAGACTGTTTGCGCCATTGGCTGAAAGAGACGCACATGAGTGAATCAGATGCCTTCCCCCTCCAGCACAGCTATTTCCCAACCTTAGTGGTTTGTTTACTGCCCAGTCTGTCTGCTGACTCAACTAGAGCAGGGTGGTTGTGTGCTAACAAAACAGCTGAGGTCAGTATTGGTCACAACTCAAACATCTGGACAGGAATGGACTAAGGCTGGGGGGGAAGGGGGCCAACACACCTAGGACACAGCTCAAACACCTAAACCTGGGGTCCGTTCAGACTGACACAAAGTTACAAAACGTTCAGATAGAAATGTATTGTGTAGAACATACATGATTGTCTGAAGAGTAGAATAAATCGACTAATTTATATCTGCAACGTCATGAATGTTACACTTCTTAGTCTCAATAAGCCTCCTGCAGTGAGACGTTTCTCCTCGACCAATAAGAATGCCTGGATTAGAGCGGAGGGAAACTCCCAAGGCTACAACAAAACTCTGCACAGCTGAGACTGTTGCTCCCTCTGTCTGGACATGCTCCAGATATACTAATTATGTACAGGTTTTCTGGGGCAGAATGAATCAAATGTCTCAGAGTAAGGGCTTTCCCACATAGTTTTGAGCTATAGTTTGAATCAGAGTCCGATTTTTTGTTACATTGTATTTCTTTTTTTTTGGTCCGGTTGGTTTCACATTGCCAAAGGACAACAAAAAAAAAGAGTCCTAAACAAAAACCACGTGTCCATGCAAGTCATTTGTTTATTGGAAAAAAAGCTCACGTTAAATCCATCTGTGAGCATCACTTGTGTGTCCCAATCTTCATAATACTTTCGCTTTGGTCTTCCAACAACATGCGGGACGAAACTGAGCAATAGCCACTCTAACCCTAACCCTTATAGCCCACATCGCCCCTAATCGGATGCGCTTCTACTGAGAATGTTTCAGAGATGTCAAGTTATGATGATGCATGCATTTTGCAACCAATCATAAGTTCTCACCTGCAGTGAACCACAGTGCATTATTTAGTGCGCTCCCGAGTGCAATAGTGTTCACACCAGTCCAAACAAACCGAATTAGGGGGGAAACGCACTAGAGTTGTAAAAGAAACGCTCAAAAACAATTTGACGTGAAAAGCCCCCTAAGAGTGCTGATCTAGGACCAGGTTCCCTGTGTCCATGTAATCATATTAATTGTGATCTAATTGGAAAAACTGATCCCAAATCCGCACTCCTTCTCTGAGACGCTTAGTTAATAGGTCCTTATCAAGAATTTGCTTGCTGGAGGGCAAGGAGACTCCCAGCTCCGCTAAAACTATTGACAACTGTGTGTCGTTTTCAAGGGATCGTTAAATAAATGTTAAATATTTAGTTGGAATATCATCACCTATTGAAGAGCATAGCCAGAACTACACATTTCCAATTACTTGACGCAAAACAATTGCTCACATTTAGCTCTATCCTCAGAGTTATACAGCAAGTAACTGCATGCTTTTCACGATCAGTAAACATCAATTGATCGTGTAATTTCAGATACGCGAGGGAAGCCTCATGATATCAGCCACCATTAATTTGATGTTCGAGTGATATAAAATAAAAGTGAACTATACCTGACAAGTATGAGTGGTTTAGCTTAATTTCCCATACTTTGTGGTCTCTGCCTGTCAAGCAGCAGAAGGGCGCATTTGCCGATGTACTGTTGCCTGATAATGTTTACTTTGCAATGTACCGGTATACACTTTGTACATTTGGCTACACATAGTGGTAAGTAGAACTAATGACTGCTTTGCACACTCTTGGCATTCTCTCAACCAGCTTCATGAGGTCCTTAGGTAGTCACCTGGAATGCATTTCAATTAACATGTGTGCCTACTTAAAAGTTCATTTGTGGAATTTCTTTCCTTCTTAATGTTTGTTTAACACTTTTTTGGTTACTACATTATTCCATATGTGTTATTTCATAGTTTTGATGTCTTCACTATTATTCTACAATGTAGAAAATAGTAAAAAATTTAAGAATAACCCTTGAACGAGTAGGTGTTCTAAAACTTTTGACCGGTAGGGTAGTTATTAACAAGCTAACTTTCAGGAAATAAACTAGATGGCTATATCCAAATATTGATTGATTTGCTTGCCATCTATAATGGTGATGACAGTAGTCCGACTGACAACTTTGCCAGGACGAGAACTTGCTGATGTCAAGCTCTTTCCAAAAGCCTAATATCTGATGAAGCAAGCTAAATGCTTATCTAGCTAGCTACATGCCAAATTAATCTCCCAATGCCAAAAGAAGTGCTCAATGTTTTATGGTACAACATTCATATGATATACAGATCTGATCTGAAGACAACGTTGGTTTTACCCTACTGAACCACGGGGAAAACCTCCACGGTCCTTTCCTTCACCACAGCTGTCTTCTTATCTCTATGTGATTAAATGTAGACTTTCTTCCTCAAACTGCTTTGGCCCGGCCAGGTGGGGGAGGTTAGGCCACTTGCCCTTCTGTTGGCTAGTTCTGAACCTCCTGCCCCATCATTGGCTAGACTCGTCCTGGTGAATTCTAGAACGTGCCTGTTCTGTCCAGCCCACTCCAGGAAAGAGAACAGCTCAGTGTGTGAACTTACGGACCCTATGTGTGTGCGTGTGTGCCTGAACAGCGACCACAGACAATCAGGAGTTTAAAATGGAAAAACAGTTCTTCATGTGAGGCAACTAAGACTTTAGATGAACCTCGGACGATGTTGAATGATTGATTGAATTAATGTGAGTGGTAGGAGGTACTCACAATGCTTTATGCTTGTCCTCGGCCAGGATCTGGTCGTTGGGCTTCAGACCGTACCTGAGAGAGAGAATGAGAGAGAAGGGGCAGGAAGGGGGAGAGGGAACGAAAGAAAGAGATGAGTATCTTTCAGTCGTTGAGGATGAAAAAACAGGAGAGCTTCAGGGAACAAAGTCTGAGTCTGTGCCCTTTAAATGTCATTTTCTACGACACACAGAAATCCCCTCTGATTATATACATACGCACACAACGAGGTGATTAAAACCCACTCCACTTTGATCAGGATCTAGTTGATTACTTTACACCACAGCTCTCTCTGTATTTATCAGCTTTGTTTGTTTGTTTGTGTGTGTGTGTGTGTGTGTGTGTGTGTGTGTGTGTGTGTGTGTGTGTGTGTGTGTGTGTGTGTGTGTGTGTGTGTGTGTGTGTGTGTGTGTGTGTGTGTGTGTGTGTGTGTCTAGACTAAAATGTTCAAGGTTTGGTCACATTCTAGTTCTAATCCATTGTTTACATAAGTGGTCTGAGACAGACTGGTCTCGGGACTGTAATCTAGCAGAGCCCTTTGATCCGCTCCCACTACATACAACTACTAAACACTAATGAAACCTATATAAACTTTATCCAAACCCCATCTAACCCTTAACATGCTCTCACTACATACAGCTACTACCCCAACATAGGAGCTACACCAGTGCATCGAGGAGCGTCTCACGCTCGGAAAAAGTTACAGGTCTAGTGTAGCAGGCCAATAACCCCAATGATTCAGTCCAGATACATTTCCTCCACTCTGAACTCATCATCTCTCCCCTTTTCTCTTAATTTGGTGACATACAACTTCATAGCACTGTGACATGATGGTACAGGCCAGAGGAGTGACACACACACGCAATCTGGTCCCTTACTATGGCCGTCTCCGTGCCAGCCTGCTAGCTATATCTCACACATACACTACCGGTAAGAAGTTTTAGAACACCTACTCATTCAAGGGTTTTTCTTAATGTTTTACTACACTGCTCAAAAAAATTAAGGGAACACTTAAACAACACAATGTAACTCCAAGTCAATCACACTTCTGTGAAATCAAACTGTCCACTTAGGAAGCAACACTGATTGACAATAATGGAGCATGCCCAGGCGTTGAAAGGAGGTCATACAGACACGTGGAGGCCACACACACTACTGAGCCTCATTTTGACTTGTTTTAAGGACATTACATCAAAGTTGGATCAGCCTGTAGTGTGGTTTTCCACTTTAATTTTGAGTGTGACTCCAAATCCAGACCTCCATGGGTTGATAAATTTGATTTCCATTGATAATTTTTGTGTGATTTTGTTGTCAGCACATTCAACTATGTAAAGAAAAAAGTATTCAATAAGAATATTTCATTCATTCAGATCTAGGATGTGTTATTTTAGTGTTCCCTTTATTTTTTTGAGCAGTGTATTTTCTACACTGTAGAATAATAGTGTAGACAACAAAACTATGAAATAACACATAGGGAATCATGTAGTAACCAAACAAGTGTTAAACAAATCAAAATATATTTTATATTTGAGTTTCTTCAAAGTAGCCACCCTTTGCCATGATGACAGCTTTGCACACTCTTGGCATTCTCTCAACCAGCTTCACCTGGAATACTTTTCCGCACAGTCTTGAAGGAGTTTCCACATATGCTGAGCACCTGTTGGCTGCTTTTCCTTCACTCTGCGGTCCGACTCATCCCAAACCATCTCAATTGGGTTGAGGTCGGGGGATTGTGGAGGCAAGGTCATCTCATAAAGCACTCCATCACTCTCCTTCTTGGTCAAATAGCCCTTACACAGCCTGGAGGTGTGTTGGGTCATTGTCATGTTGAAAGATAAATGACAGTCTCACTAAGCCCAAACCAGATGGGATATCGCTGCAGAATGCTTTGGTAGCCATGCTGGTTAAGTGTGCCTTGAATTCTAAATAAATTGCAGACAGTGTCACCAGCAAAACACCCCACACCATAACAACTCCTCCTCCATGCTTTACTGTGGGAAATACACATGAAGAGATCATCCGTTCACCCACACCACGTCTCACAAAGATTCAGCGTTTAGAACCAAAAATCTCCAATTTGGACTTGAATTTGCTCGTGTTTCTTGACCCAAGCAAATCTCTTCTTCTTATTGGTGTCCTTTAGTAGTGGTTTCTTTGCAGATATTCGACCATGAAGGCCTGATTCACACAGTCTCCTCTGAACAGTTGATGTTGAGATATGTCTGTTACTTGAACTCTGATGCATTTATTTGGGCTGCAATTTCTGAGGCTAGTAACTCTAATGAACATATCCTCTGCAGAAGAGGTAACTCTGGGACTTCCATTCCTGTGGCAGTCCTCGTGAGAGCCAGTTTCATCATAGCACTTGATGGATTTTGTGACTGCACTTGAAGAAACCTTCAAAGTCCTTGAAATGTTCTGTATTGACTGACCTTCATGTCTTAAAGTAATGGACTGTCGTTTCTCTTTGCTCATTCGAGCTTATTTTGCCTTAATATGAACTTGGTCTTTTGCCAAATCGTCTGTATACACCCCCCCCCCCACACACACACACACACCCCTTCTCACAACACAACTGATTGGCTCAAACACATTAACAAATTAACTTAAGGCACACCTGTTAATTGAAATGCATTCCAGGTGACTACCTCATGAAGCTGGTTGAGGGAATGCCAAGCGTGTGCAAAGCTGTCATCAAGTCAAAGGATGGCTACTTTGAAGAATCTAAAATATTACATGATTCCATTAGTGTTATTTCATAGTTTTGATGTCTTCGCTATTATTTCACAATAGAGAAAATAGTACAGAATAAAGACAAACCCTTGAATGAGTAGGTGTTCTACATTTTTGACCGATAGTGTACACGTGACATCTCTGAGCCCATGCCAGCCAAGACGCCACTGATAGGACAGGGGTGAGGGAGGAGAGGGGGGATGAAGAGAGGGCGACGAGTGGGGGAGAAATGAGGCCAGTGAAATAGTTTGGCCCTGGCCTTTTGCAATGATCGGACGGTCAGCCCTACGTGTCAGTACAGGACACTTCCTTCCACGCACACTGTGGAGCACTGGGGCATGGTCTCAGTCAGGGTAGACTGGGTAAGTGGTAGCTAGCAACTAAGGCGGAGCAGGTAGCTTTCGTGAGCAAAAAGAGTTCTTGTTCCAAACTTCCAGTTCAAGTCAGTTTCTGTTTATTCAGTTTTACAATATAGCATTTCCAAAACTGCCCCCCCAAAACGGTTTGTGTAACATGTAGGCTTACTGTTTAACATTTTGTTAAACTAAGAAAATATATTTCAGAGAAGGGGCCACCTACTGCCGTTTGTGGCCTTGAGGATGGATCATCTGTTACCCTAACCTGATCAGTGGCTGACAGTTGCCGCTTCCAGCCACTCAAGTGCATCTGGGTGTGGTGTCTGTCCAAAAGGTTGGGAATTAATATAAAAGACAGCAACAACATGCAGGAGGAAACGCAATAACCGCTGATTGCTGTGAATAGGGGAGACCGGGGCTGGTTGTCACAGTACTTAGCCTATTCCTCCCAATCTAGAGTGCATTGTAGCCAAATAATTGTAAGATAGAAGAGGATATCTACCTAGTCAATTCCATGTTAGCATCTCAAAACATTGAGATGAGGTGAATTCCTCTGTTTTTAATAGGTGGCGGAAGTAAAGAAAATAGGCATGTCTTGGTATTTTCATTGTTTGAATTATGGGAGGCTATCCATGAACAATTATGTTTGTTGAAAAAAAAGCTAAGGGAGAGCTGTATTTCAAACCTATTTTCAAATTGCTAGGTCAAGCCACGTAGAATTATAGCATCATAGTTAGCCTTTATGTTTAATTCGGGATGGTTATATAAAAAGTTGTACTGACAAAGTATAAGCTGTTGAATAATAAATATTGTTTAAATCAATTGCCTGGTTATTACTGGGCTACATTCATTTCAAGTAGACAGTGTGATAGGTAGGCTTAAACGAATAATCCACTCAAACTATCTTGCAGTATGTCAGCAGTCAAGTTAAAGATATACAATTTTCAAGAAGCAAAGTTTCACTTGCCACATCATAGTGAAAATTGTATCACCATGATGCAAAACGCAGTGAAAATTAAAATCCTATATCTTGAAAACTTGACTGCTGACATTCAAAACATTTTGGGACTTTATCAACAATGGGCTAATGAAAAAAATACCAAAAGATAGTAGAAATGGCCAAGATGGTCAATCTGACCATTTTCAATTTAGTAATTTCAATAACTTAATTTCAATAAAAACCTTTAACCTACCTGTCCCTGACTTTCCCTAAATATGTGTATTTTACACTATAGGAGTACTTTGAGATAAATATCATAAAATACAATAACTTTAAGCATTTCATTCTCAAAAGAGCCATGACACGACTGTATGCATATATTGAACAGTAGAATAGCAGGGCCTAGACGAGTACCAATAGCAGCCAATGACACGTCTTTTGGATGTCAACATTCTTACAGTCTAATAAATATATGCGAATGGAAGAATAATCATTTGGATGGGTTTCTAAAGGTCTTAGGTAACATTACAATACGGAAACATTTATATTCGAAAGAACATAACTTTTCCTTATGTTACTGTAGGCTGGCTATATGTAAAACAAATATATATAAAAAATAAACAGAATTTCAAGTGTCAAATACATTTTATTTGTAGAGTGCCTTTGTTACAACTATGAATCAAAAATATACGTTGGAACACAGTAAAAGCTCATTTTTATAACGACAAAACAAATAAAAATACCCAAACCAAGACGCACGGTCAGCGAGATATTGGACACATTTTTTGCTTCGCTCGTGCTTACAGTATGGTGTGCGTCTTCACCCAACATTTGGATCTCATTTAGGGATAACAATCCCTTGTCCTAACAGTCGACACAAATCTTTGTCACTTTCACTTGCAACACTTCCCACAAACAAGTCACTTTCAGCTGAAACGGGTGTCGCGGGTTCTGTTCCGAGTGCATCTGCCCACCTGGCAGTTTCTCTTCCCCGGGAGCTGAAAGCAATTTTGCTTGCGCAATGGCTCGCGTGGAATCTTTGCTGCTGCCGTGGCCTTCATATATCTCTCACGTAGCCCGTGTGCCAGATAAAGTCTCTCCTGCTCATGGTTTTGTTAAATTACAGCTTGAAGCTTGAACACCACGTGTGCGTTGTTAGCAGCCAAGTCAAGCAGGTTGTAGAACACAGCAACAAGCCAGCGGCGAGTTCCACCTTTCACCGAGTACAGCAGTGCCATCTGATTCAAAACATCCACACCGAGACCTATGGAATAGAATAAAAAAGGTGAGGATAATTTTCTCATAGGAAAAACAACAAGTGTGATACAGAAGAGCATAATGCATTGCATATGTTTATCTATATATGGCGATGTGTATTACGTAATAGTGACATACCTTTGTTCGTTGTAGTATGCAAGTCTCCGGTTCTCGTTGTGTCCCGATCAATGGCAACTGTCGACTGTCGGATGCATGGTGCTCAAGACTCAAATGTTATTTCTTGCCTTGGTAATGTGCGAGTGTTGGCTTGCAATTCTGAAGCACTGTTTGAATATTTATTTATTTAACTAGGTTGTGGGAAACTGTTACTGTACAGTTGCCTTATTTTTGCACTAAGGGAGGGAGCTCCCATCTCCTTTGTTCATGGTGCCGACCAGGCTTGTTTTCTTGCAAGCAACTTGTTCGCCAATGACGGTGAAGAAATTGTCCATGGTGACATTTTGCCCCTTGCCAATGTATGGTTCCACAAGCATCATCACCACATTAGCCAACACTCGCTCACCTGCTGCCCGATATGAGTCTTTCCCAGATATGGAAAGCCGTTCAGCAATAATCAGAAGGATAATCAGAGATGTCGTGATCCATTTCTTCCCCGCCATCCAAGTCGTTTTCATTCAAACTTGTAGTAACGCTAATGCAGCATGTCCATCCATTCGTCTTGCTCTTCTCATTGTAAATTACGCACGCGCTCACTGTGACCTACTCCAAGTAGGCCTAGAGTAAACTAAGACTGTTTGGATTTGGTGGACTGAAAGGGTAAACTGTTTTGAGTATAATTAGAAAATATTAATACAATAGACTGGCCCACCTGTTCTTCATTCACAATTAGTGATTACAGAATTGTATTTATCTGTGCATGGCTCAGCCATGCAAATCTATGGCTGCTCCATTCCATGCCCTACCACAGTCAACACATACTTTACAGTAAATATATAATGGAATATAACAGAAAAATAAAATCCCAAATAGCTGTTGCTGATGGTCACCTGTACTCACATGGGCATGGAGCCATGGTTATTCTAGGAAAAAGTTATGAAACAGAGAGACCATCAGCACAATTTGTAGAGTTGTTTGGCAAAAATAGGTTCATTGGAAACCTTGGAATCTTCTCTTTCCGATAGGGTATAGCAATCAAAATGTCTGTCCTGCATCGACTTCTGTAGGATGATATGAAAGAAGTGCTATTTGGTAAACTCGAAAGAAGCAGGTCGAAATGACGAAATGTTGACATGTTTCTTGGTCAGTTAAATCATTTTGTTCACATGCTAGGTTGTTTTTCGATGTTAGTTTGAGTTTGTTGCAACTTTCTGCTGCTAGGAAGACATTGCAGTCTGAGATTTGAAAAACAACCAATTTCAGCGTTCAACACCATAGTGCCCTCAAAGATCATCAATAAGCTAAGGACCCTGGGACTAAACACCTCCCTCTGCAACTGGATCCTGGACTTCCTGACGGGCCGCCCACAGGTGGTAACGGTAGGTAACAACACATCCGCCACACTGATCCTCAACACAGGGGCCCATCAGGGGTGCGTGTGCAGTCCCTTCCTGTACTCCCTGTTCACTTATGACTGCATGGCCAGGCACGACTCCAACACCATCATTAAAATGTCCAGATGACACAACAGTAGGCCTGATCACCGAAAACGACGAGACAGCCTATAGGGAGGAGGTCAGAGACCTGGCCGTGTGGTGCCAGGACAACAACCTCTCCCTCAACGTGATCAAGAAAAAGGAGATGATTGTGGACTACAGGAAAGGGTCGAGCATTGACGGGGCTGCAGTGGAGCAGGTTGAGAGCTTCAAGTTCCTTGGTGTCCACATCACCAACAAACTAAAATGGTCCAAGCACACCAAGACAGTCGTGAAGATGGCACGACAAAACCTATTCCTCCTCAGGAGACTGAGAAGATTTGGAATGGTCCTCAGATCCTCAAAAGATTCAACAGCTGCACCATCAAGAGCATTCTGACTGGTTACATCACTGCCTGGTACGGCAACTGCTCGGCCTCCGACCGCAAGGCACTACAGAGGGTAGTGCGAATGACCCAGTATATCACTGGGGCCAAGCTTCCTGCCATCCAGGACCTCTATACCACGCAGTGTCAGAGGAAGGCCCTAAAAATTGTCAAAGACTCCAGCCACCCTAGTAATAGACTAATCTCTGCTACCGCAAGGCAAGCGGTACCGGAGCGCTAAGTCTAGGTCCAAGAGGCTTCTAATCTGCTTCTACCCCCAAGCCATAAGACTCCTGAACATCTAGTCAAATGGCTACCCAAACTATTTGCAATGCCCCCCCCCCTTTACACCACTGCAGGTCTCTTTTGTCATCTATGTATAGTCACTTTAATAACTCTACCTACATGTACATACTACCTTAACTAACTGTGCACATGTGTAGTGCACATCAGAGTCCAGATAGTGTTCACACCTGTTCAAATGAATCAAACATGGGGGGTAAACGCACCAGAGTAAAAAACTAAACAAAAATCCTAACGAACTAGGTGTGAAAGCCACCTACGCCCCTTCCCCAGTGACTCACTTCTCCAGGAAGTCCTTGTCCACGACAGCTGAGATGTCCAGCAGGGGGTTCCCCATCCCGAACAGAGAATTAGGGCTGTAAAACACACACAATTATTATCAGTCACAACAGTAGTTTTGTATTGTTACAAACCATAAGATAATGTCATATGCATATGGTGGAATAACATAGTCTATGAGTTCCATTGACCGTCCATAAGTGTACCATTCACGCAACGGCAGAATTATAGGTAGGCCTAAACAGTCTCACGTCAATAGGTGAGAATATGGACTGTGAACACAGATGGTGTTAACACAGATGTGATAGAAGCCCTATATTCATGCATCATCACATGACATATTTCACGAAAAGGCACAATCAGGAGGATAGCAGTGTGTGTGTCTTCCAGGGATGAGTTGAACACAAAGGTTTATTTTGTAACAGTTGTAGAGTCTTGTGACGAGCGTTATCCCAAACATGTTTCTAAACCAACATCTCTCCTTACCCACCTCTCCTCCCCCTCTGAGACCCAATGGTAAAACAGAAGACTAAACAAACAAACCTGCCTGCCTGCGTTTGTGTGTGGGAGAGTGTCAGGGAGTTTCAGCTACGGGTCAAAAGACTGACACCACTGAGGGACACAGTGCCAGAGTGATAAGCATATTAAATCAGGCTTCAGTTCACACACACACACACACACACCGTAGGTATAATATTCAACCTTAAGAAAAAGAAAAGAGGACAGGCTGTGCAGGGTCAGGGTGAACCATGTTGAACTCTCTCTCGCTACTGTACATCTGGGGTGTATTCATTAGTGCACACTGCACACCGTAGCAAAACGAAAATAAGTGTTTCTTGATGGACAAGTTCAGGTTATTCCCTCCCCGTTTCAGCCGTTTGCTTTCTAGAAGTTGTAGAAGTGTGAAAATGTGTCAGGTAACAATAATGTAAATTCATGCACCTAAGACTGCTACCTGAGTCATTTCTTTATAAGTGCCTAAATGTCCTTTCATCTACTGTACTTAATTGTTTTGCATACATGTTTATAAATGATATAATGTACAATAACTGATACTAATATATACACTATAGAGGATTAAATGTATTATGACGCCAAAGGAAATATGTACCATGTTTGATTATGATTGTTTTTTAGTGTCTCAAAACTCTGAGTGGTCCACAATGTAGTTTTTAAAAACTCTGTATTTTGTATTCTCAAATTGTATCAGTGTGCAGTGACACTTTAATAAAAATGTAACTTACTATATATAGTCTTCATTAATACACTATGTTAATAGGCCTCTAGGGAGTTGGCCCGTTCTTAATAAAATAATCATCCGTGTTTCATTGACACCCCACCCTTAATACACACAGGTTCCTACTGAACAAGCTCTCAATCTGCTCGCTTAAGATTACAGAGTGGTGAGCCAATTTCCCTACCAGCAGACCAGCTACACCATCATTTCAGCATCCTACCATCCACTGTATAGATAGACCCAACACCTGAGCTTTGAACCATGTACTTTACAGACTATATAACACAATGCACATCAGGTCCTCTCCCTAGTCTAGTGTCCTTACCGTGCTGCTGGCATGGTGTGCGTCTTTTTGTCTCAGTAACAGTTTCACTCTGTGTAACAGACCTGTTGGCCGCCTCAGACAATCCAGCCAAAAAGGACTCTCCGTCCCAAACCTCGGGTTTAAAATCTCCCTTGATGAATCGCTTGAATCGATTTTTTTCCTGAAAGCCTGAACCCTCCTTTCGACCTGGTCTGATAGGCTACGCGAGAAGAGGGAGTGACAAAGTACTGCTGTCTGGATCTGTGATTGGCGAGCTTCACTATTTTGTCTCCCGGGCGTTCATTATTAGAGCGTAACGTGTGTGACAAAATGTGCAGAGATCATATTCAGACATTTTCGCGATAGAAACACACCAAGTATCAGAATACCTAACTAAATTAGAGGGAGATGTACAAGTCTTTAGAAAATAGCGCATAATAATGATGCAATGATTAAATTGTGAACACGCGGGAGGAATGCTTACATTTACTAAATAACGTTCAAGTTGTTATTAGAGCAACTCAGAAAACACATTCTGTAAATTATAATTAGCTGACGTTAGCGAGCCTAGACGACGAGCTAGCGGAGTGGGCAGTTCCCCGTGACACGAGTGACATTGAAATTATGCCGAGGAAAGCGCTACTCTGCCTCAGACTAAACATTAGTTTCGTCGGTGCTTCAAGGACTTTGAGTCACAGACAGACCGAGACTTTGGTGACAGTGTATTGAGCCCCTACCCCTGACCCCTAACCTAGTATGAACGCAGAGAACTTCACACGCTAACTACACCGGCCACGCGCGTGCGCACGTTGATTTTGTCCATCCACACAAACTACATTAATTTGGGGACAGGTAGAAACATTCATGGACATTTAGCAGCAGTGTAAAGTACTTTAATCGTTATTTTGGACGCGTTTCATATTTCTTTACTATTATACATACCTTAAGAAAATAATACTTTTTACTCCATACATTTTCCCATTTCATCTTGTGAATTTAAATAATGAGAAATTAAATTGATTTTGGTTGCATACACCACCGGTTATTTTACTAAGATTTCTGAATTCAAGAAGCTACTACTAGCTAGCTACATTGACTAGCTAGGTTCACAATGTAAACAAATGCAACTTGTGCAATTAGAGGATACAACCACGCGCAACAATTTAATGAGTACTTGCAGAAAACTGGACCAAATCTACTGTACTTACACAGATTAATTTAGTACAGTACAGGAAAATATAATAAAGATGCTCTTTCCCTCTGCTCCTCTCCCAAAACAACGCACTCTGTGTAGCAGGTAGAACTTCAAGCAACAGCTTACATGCTGACCAAACTGCCATCACGTGCAAGTTGATTTTGTTCACCCACACCAGAAGCGACCAGGACACGCAGGTTGAAATATCAAAACAAACTCAACCAATTATATTAATTTGGGGACAGGTCAAAAAGCAGTGAACATGTATGGCAATTTAGCTATCTAGCTTGCTGTTGCTAGCTAATTTGTCCTGGTATATAAACATTGGGTTATTTTACCTGAAATGCACAAGGTCCTCTACTCTGACAATACACAGATTAAAACGGTAAACCAAATTAGTTTCTCCTCATCTCTCCTCCTTCCTTCAAGCTTCTTTTTCTTCTTTGGACTTTATATGGCGGTTTGAAACCAACTTTACAGCATTACTACAACCAACCGGTGTGGTCTTAAATTCATCTTTCAATCACCCATGTGGGTGATATGCTCCTAAAAACCAATGAGGAGATGGGAGAGGCCGGACGAGCTTCACAAATAGAACCAATTTCTATTAAGACGCGGGCTAGCAGTGTGGGTGCAATGATTGAATAACATGTGCACATTTATTTTGCAACGCGAGCGGTGTGGTCAGCATGTTATAGTGGAGCGGAAGTGTAAAGGGTTTATCAGAGTCCAAAATATGTATGTACAGCAGTGTTCTAGACTATTGGTCAGTTGGCTCTCATACTTTGATTCTCAGCACAGCTCAAGTAATTTCTCCAACTGTCAACACATTCAAATGAATAGAAGATGCATTGGTTGGGAATTGTGGGGATGCGTGTGTTCAGGCTGTGTGTCCCCCGCCGATGGAGTGTAGCTATGTCACAATGGGACGCAGGACTATTGCATTCAGTGTCTGTGGACAATGATTTAGTCTTAAGTCTGCACCAATGGTAAGCACACAGAGCAGGCTTTATACATTGGAACACACTGCGACCTCACCTATATATAAATGTCAGTGGTGTAGTGGAGGGTAGGCCTATATGCAAGTACAGTGCATTCGGAAAGTATTCAGACCCCTTGACTTTTTACACATTTTGTTACGTTAGTGTTATTCTAAAATGGATTCAATAATTTTTTCCATCAATTTACACAGAATACCCCAAGACAAAGCGAAAACAGAAATACCTTATTTATTTACATAAGTATTCAGACCCTTTGCTATGAGACTTGAAATTGAGCTCAGGTGCATCCTGTTTCCATTGATCATCCTTGAGATGTTTCTACAACTTGATTAGAGTCCACCTGTGGTAAATTCAATTGATTGGACATGATTTGGAAAGGCACACATCTGTCTATATAAGGTCCCACAGTTGACAGTGCATGTCAGAGCAAAAACCAAGCCATGAGGTCGGAGGAATTGTCTGTAGAGCTAAGAGACATGATTGTGTCGAGGCACAGATCTGGGGAAGGGTATCAACAAATGTCTGCAGCATTGAAGGTCCCCAAGAACACAGTGGCCTCCATCAACCTTAAATGGGAGGAGTTTGGAACCACAAAGACTCTTCCTAGAGCTGGCCGCCCAGCCAAACTGAGTAATCGGGGTTGAAAGGCTTTGGTCAGGGAGGTGACCAAAAACCCAATGGTCACTCTGTCAGAGCTCCTGAGCTCCTCTGTGGAGATGGGAGAACCTTCCAGAAGGACAACCATCTCTGCAGCACTCCACCAATCAGGGCTTTATGGTAGAGTGGCCAGACTGGCGCCGCCACTCAGTAAAAAGGCACAACAGCCCGCTTGGAGTTTGCCAAAAGGCACCTAAAGGACTCTCAGGCCATGAGAAACAAGATTCTGTGGGCTGACGAAACCGAGATTGAACTCTTTGGCCTGAATGCCAAGCGCCATGTCTGGAGGAAACCTGGCACTATCCCTACGGTGAAGAATGGTGGTGGCAGCATCATGCTGTGGGAATGTTTTTCAGCGGCAGGGACAGAGACTAGTCAGGATTGAGGGTAAAATGAATGAAGCAAAGTACAGAGAGAGATCCTTGATGAAAACCTGCTCCATCAGACTGAAGCGAAGGTTCACCTAACAGGACAACGACACAGCCAAGACAATGCAGGAGTGGCTTCGGGACAAGTCTCTGAATGTCCTTGAGTGGTCCAGCCAGAAGCCGGACTTAAACCCAATCGAACATCTCTGGAGAGATCTGAAAGTAGCTGTGCAGAGACTCTCCCCATCCAACCTGACAGAGGTTGATATGATCTGTAGAGAAGAATGGGTGAAACTCTACAAATACAGGTGTGCCAAAGAAGACTTGAGGCCGTAATCGCTGCCAAAGATGCTTCAACAAAGTACTGAGCAAAGGGTCTGAAAATGTATGTAAATGTTATTTATTTATTTTTAATAAATCTGCAAAAATGTCTAAACCTGTTTTTGCTTTGTAATAATGGGGGTATTGTGTGTAGATTGATAAGGGGGGGAAAAACGAATCAATTTTAAAATAAGGCTGTAACATAACAAAATGTGGAAAAAGTCAAGGGGTCTGAATACTTTCCGAATGCACTGTATACCCACAAATTTCTCAGTGGGCATTGTGTATAGGCCTACTCACTTCTTAATCCCCACGATTCGTATCAAAGTAGTGTAGTGGCTATATGCTGTATCAATTAATAAGGTTGATGGAATAGATCAAAATGTTTAGCTTTTATTTCTTGACATTTTAGGCACTACAATGTGCACACAGTGGTAGGCCTATGCAGGAATGTTCTAAAATGCTATTTACGGGAAAACGCCTAAAATCCGCACAGCACATACAAGCGGTTTCACGGACAGAAATGGAAATATCTGTTTGAAGCTTAGAGGGGAGATCTAAAGATGGATCAACTTAACATGGGTTGCTAATATGACTAGGATAAAGCCTTTGGCTGCTAGATAATTAAACAAAGTTGAAAGAAAACCAATAGAACAGGAGAACGATATGAGGAAGTCTTTATCAAATAATTGCTTGCAAGTTTCAAAGGCGGGATTTTGGCAATAGGCTACTTTGAAGCAAGGCAAGACATGCCTCATAATATGAAGCAAAAGACCTGGAAAAATATAGCGGTGCTAATGATAGGCCTAACAGTCTTCTGGTAGATGGAAAGGCTTTCCCAAAAAATGTTAACTAGCTACAAAAGTACCCCATGCCTACCTGGCAGAATGATATCATGATTATTTGCATCGATCCAGTGCATTTATTTCGCTAACTCCATCTCATGTGCTACAGAAACACTGCTAACTAAACAACAGTACTAGTTGCCTGCGAACTTGACTGACCCCTTATGTAAAATAACTACAGTATTCCTATAGGATATTATAAGATTTCTATAGTACCCTATAGTGGGGGCACTATAGTTTCCTATAAGTTCTCACCCTCTATAATATTCATAAAGGATTTCCGATAGGGTTTCTATAGGATTTCCTGTCCGATGTTCTCTGTTATACTTGTATAGTACTATCATTAATCAAAATATAGTATCTATAGTATTCCTATAGTGAGTTTTGATAGTATTCTAGTTTTTAGTATTTCTCCCAGCTGCTTATGAACGCTTGCATGCATATCATTATTGCGCTTTTTTCAGTGAAGAACATTGCTGTTCATTGTCTTATTTGAAGTTCAGCTTGTTTGCCCTTTTTTGCTTATTTCAGAGCATCTACGTTTAAAATCAATGTTAATTAAATAAAATTGCAGAAAAGTGCCCATGTCTCAATATGTCTCAACTCCAACTGAATGGATTGAAGAGCTACTCCACACTTTGACTTATGTAGAATTTAAGTTACGCAAATTGTCCCGAGACCGCATTTTTTCAGTTAATACTGGCATATTGGCCACCTTGATCGGCAAAGTGGGACACATAATTCTTTATTGTAAAGACGGATAAATTAGAGCCTATAAAAGCAATTTCTATATTTTTATGATCAACTTCAATTATTCATACAAATTAAATATATTATAACATTCTTTAGGTATTTTTGTGGAACATTAATAACTATAATTTAATATTATCATCATGTAAATTATATGTAATTGCATAGCCTATAAATAAAATAAATAAAAAATAAATCTAGGCCTATCAGCTCAACATTCTCAACACTAAACTCGTGGATATTTTGTAGAATGAAACCAGAAAGACCTTATCCCTCAAATACAGCAAAATAAAACATGTTGGTGAGGTAATATCTTTAAGTAAAATGTAGCTCTGCATCCCTGTTAGCGAGCATTTCTACTTTGTCAAGATAATACATCCACCTGACAGGTGTGGCATATCAAGAAGCTGATTAAACAGCATGATCATTACACAGATGCACCATGTGCTGGGGACAATAAAAGGCCACTCAAAAAATGTGCAGTTTTGTCACACAACACAATGCCACAGATGTCTCAAGTTGATTGAGCGTGCAATTGGCATGCTAAATGCAGAAATGTCCACCAGAGCTGTTGCCAGAGAATTGAATGTTCATTTCTCTACCATAAGCCGCTTCCAACATCGTTTTAGAGAATTTGGCAGTATGTCCAACCGGCCTCACAACCGCAGACCACATGTAACTACGCCAGCCCAGCCCATCCGGCTTCTTCACCTGCGGGATCGTCTGAGACCAGCCCTCCGGACAGCAGATGAAACTGTGGGTTAGCACACCAGAAGAATTTCTGCACAAACTGTCAGAAACAGTTTCAGGGAAGCTCATCTGCGTGCTCGTCTTCCTCACCAGGGTCTTGAACTGACTGCAGTTCGGCGTCGTAACCGACTTCAGTGGGCAAGTGCTCACCTTCGATGGCCACTGGCATGTTGGATAACTGTGCTCTTCACGACTGATTCCCGGTTTTAACTGTACTGGGCAGGTCTCCCGAGTGGCGCAGTGGTCTAAGGGACTGCATCGCAGTCCTAGCTGTGCCACTAGAGATTCTAGGTTCGAGTCCAGGCTCTGTCGCAGCCGGCCGTGACCCGGAAGACCCATGGGGCGGCGCACAATTGGCCCAGTGTCGTCCGGGTTAGGGGAGGGTACCACGAAATTGGGGAGAAGGGGTTATATATATATATATTTTTTTATTATAAAACTGTATGGCAGGGTGTGTATGTCAACAGCGTGCCCCATGGTAGTTAGTGGAGGGGTTATGGTATGTGGCAGGCATAAGCTACGGGCAACGAACACAATTGCATTTTATCGAAGGCAATTTGAATGCACAGAGATACCGTGATGAGATCCTCAGGCTCATTGTCGTGCCATTTATCGGTTCATGTTTCAGGATGATAATGCACGGCCCCATGTCGCAAAGATCTGAAAACAATTCCTGGAAGTTGAAAACGTCCCAGTTCTTCCATGGCCTGCATACTCACCAGACATGTCACCCATTGATCATGTTTGGGATGCTCTGGATCAAAGTGAACAACAGTGTGTTCCAGTGGAGGAGTGTGACAACATTCCACAGGCCACAATCAACAGCCTGATCAACTCTATGCAAAGAAGATGTGTTGCGCTGCATTACGAAAATGGTGGTCAGACCAAAAATACTGACTGGTTTTCTAATCAGCCCCAACTTATTATTTTGCATATCTGTGTTCCCAGTCATATGAAATCCATAGATCACAGCCTAATACATTTATTTCAATTGACTGATTTCCTTATGTGAACTGTAACTCAGTAAAATCTTTGAAATTGTTGCATGTTGTGTTAATATTTTTGTTCAGTGCATCTAGAATATGGATTTCTGTTACAAAAACATGTACACTATTTCACAGTGGTGGTGGTGGGTAAAATAATTGGAGGAGCCAATCCAGTTAAAAGGCTCACCACTTGGATTCGGTCTTTTGTAGCTAAATTTGAAATGGTGTATTTTACATTTGATGAAAGTAGAGACTCAGAGCTACCAAACAGTATATCATACACTGCATTTGAGGAACAATGGCAAAGTAATTATGCTTTGAAAGTTGATAACTTGTAAACTCACTTTAGACAAAATCCCTTTTGAATGTTTTGGTATCTAGTGAAGAGCTCTTCTTTGTCTACACCCATTCAGCATCAATCACACCCTCTTAAGCTTAAGCCCCACAAATCTTGTTTCGCTGTCAGAGCGTTCAGAGCACACACACTTGACACTCTGGCCAATGATTTGTTTACCTCTGGATAATATGAAAACAGCCTAACCAGCTCTGCTGGCAACAATTTCATGACGCTTTTTTGCAGACGTTTACTAACACCGGCCATATTCAACTGGTGTTGTACACTTTAGCTTAAGACATGTAGGTAGCTAGCTAGGTAAATAATGAACCTAGCTAGGTAAACAACGTGTAAGATCACACACGTCACATAAAGTTAGCTAACGAGCCAGCCAGCTAACGTTAGCTAATTAAACAACAATGAACATAGTGCCAAATCATATCGTTACTACCCTGCATGAATTTGCTGGGAGCTAACCAACAAAAAATGTTCTTCCCCAAAAACATCTGTTTCCGTAGCTATAGTTAGCTAGCTAACTATATAGCTTGGTGTTACCTAAATTAACCCTAATTTATAAGACAATTCTTATTTGATTAACAGTGGTCGGACCCATCCATGTGAAGCTAGCCACAATAAGGATTAGCCACAATAGTGGACTTTGCGGTTAGCCTTCAAAATAAAAGTGTCATTGACAGTGATGCAAATTAATATAAATGGTGGAATTATGCCACAATTGAATAGATCATGCTGAACAAGGTTGGAGTGTTGTTATATAAAATCAAAAGACAATTTGTTAATTTGACAAAAATCTGTTGAAATCATACTTTTGAATTGCATGTTTTGGAGTCTGATACCTGAGGAGGACGTTGGTAGACTGATACCCCATTTCCTTGATCCCCAATCCTTAGGTAAAGCTGTTCAGTGCAATATGAATGTCAACACACACAATAGGCTGACTGGAGAGGTTATTTCACACAGTCACAGTCCCACGATGAGAGCTACAACGCTAATATTTGCGTAAACTCTTCACAGTTGTGTTCTGTGTGTGTCACCGAGTAGACTGATACCATTTCATTGCTTCACATTCCAACCTTGTTTAACATTATCTAGTCTAAATATGGCATGATTCCACCAATTGTAACCTTCTGCATCACTTTCAAATAGGTACTTTTATTTTGAAGGCAAACAGAAAATTCCACTATTGGGCCTAATCCTTATTGTGGCTAGCTTCACAACACAAGCCGGTCCAGTTGAACATCACTAGCCAGGTGAAGCTAGCTGGCTGCTTATAACATTAGCTTTGAGTAACAGGGTTAAGTAGCTGGCAAGCTGAAGTTCAATTTAAATAGGCGAACAACAAGTGGCTACCTAGCTAATACCTACAAGGATTCCTAAATCATTGCTAAGAATAATGAAAATGACTGCAGTTTCTACTGGTCATTGTTTTCAGGCTGGTTGAATTGCTGCTAGCTAGGTGCCAAGCTAAAGCTAGCTAGCTACCCCAGAAGTTGCAGTCGAACAAATGCTGCTTTATTACCAACGCGGTATTGTAAACACATCGTTCATGGCCGGTGTTTGTAGACTTTTTCGTACAGCTTTGACAGTGCTACTTATAGTAGTGGTGGCACTTGGCTTGCGTGTGCAAATTCAGAGAACACAACATTCTAAAATAGAACTCTGTTATTTGAAGTGCCAAATTAAAAGCTTATTTGACATGTACCTTTTTTGACACGCAAAGACCCAAACGACATGTCGTGAAGCTAATAGCAGTGACGCTATTATTGTATAACTCCGATAGGGCAACATCTGAAAAATAGCGCACTTATAGTGTGTACCGGTGCTCGACCAGTCGGCGAAAGCCAACATCACCCACGACAATGAACGGTTGATTGTCAAGGGCAATGAATTCCATTTACCTTGGCGTTCATGGATTTCGCCTTCTCGTTGAAATGTTCTTACGCTTTCAAATGACTGCTCGACTTCCACAGAGCAGACATTGTGGGCTAGGTTTGGAATGCTGTGTTGCATGTGTAGCGCAAAAGTTTGCGTGGCTGTGTTGCAACTACGTTATATAGGTATGCACGTCAGCTTTGACATCGGTTTTCCGCATTGGCATTAAACTAGACGATGTTGGCATTTTTAGCTAATATCGGCCGATTCCGATATGTTCACCGATATATCATGCATCCTTATTAGCTAGCTAACATTAGGCTCTTACTAGCAATAATGTTATACACATAACGTTAGCTACGGAGCTAGACAGCTAACTAACAGTACACTTTAGCTTGAAATGAAACCACTTTGTCAAAATCAGAAACATGTAATATCTGAAAATGTAGCTAGCTAACGCTAGACTATCTTACCCGTCTGTATACAACATCATGCATGATGGACGCGTCTCCCCGTCACAGATGCCATGCCACGGTTGCCCTTAGTTTGAAGATGCAAGACAGGTGTTTTCTAATTCCACTGATTTCTCAACTCGATCGTCCAAAAAGTGGAAGGCAACACTTATGCAGCTCCACCACAATTTGTTTTCAAAGACGCGTTTGACAGGATTACCAACACAGACTTACCAGCTCAAATAGACAGAAACCTTCTAAACTCAGCAATAAAACAAAAGGCCCATTTTCAGGGCCCTGTCTTTCAAAGATAATATGTAAAAATCCAAATAACTTCACAGATCTTCAATGTAAAGGGTTTAAACACTGTTTCCCATGCTTGTTCAATGAACCATAAACAATTAATGAACATGCACCTGTGGAACGGTCATTAAGACACTAACAGCTTACAGATGGTAGGCAATTAAGGTCACAGTTATGGAAACTTAGGACACTAAAGAGGCCTTCTGACTCTGAAAAACACCAAAAGAAATATGCCCAGGGTCCCAGCTCATCTGTGTGAACATGCCTCAGGTATGCTGCAAGGAGGCCTCCTCGCAGTGGCAGACCATGTGTAACACCTGCACAGGATCAGTACATCCTAACATCACACCTGCGGGACAGGTACAGGATGGCGGCAACAACAACTGCCCAAATTACACCAGGAAAGCACAATCCCTCCATCAGTGCTCAGACTGTCCGCAATAGGCTGAGAGAGGCTGGACTGAGGGCTTGTAGGCCTGATTTAAGGCAGGTCCTCACCAGACATCACCGGCAACCACATCGCCTATGGAACAAACCCACCGCCGCTGGTCCAGGCAGGACTGGCAAAAAGTGCTCTTCACTGACGAGTCGCGGTTGTCTCACCAGGGGTCATGGTCGGATTTGCGTTTATCCTCGAAGGAATGAGCATAACACCGAGGCCTGTACTCTGGAGCGGGATCGATTTGGAGGTGGAGGGTCCGTCATGGTCTGGGGCAGTGTGTAACAGCATCATCGGACAGAGCTTGTTGTCATTGTAGGCAATCTCAACGCTGTGCGTTACAGGGAACAAGACATCCTCCTCCCTCATATGGTACACTTTCAGCATGACAATGCCACCAGTCACACTGCTCGTTCTGTGATTGCCTGCAAGACAGGAATGTCAGTGTTCTGCCATGGCCAGCGAAGAGCCTGGATCTCAATCTCATTGAGCAAGTCTGGGACCTGTTGGATCGGAGGGTGAGGGCTATGGCCATTCCCCCCAGAAATGTCCGGGAACTTGCAGGTGCCTTGGTGGAAGAGTGGGGTAACATCTCACAGCAAGAACTGGCAAATCTTGTGCAGTCCATGAGGAGATGATGGCCACACCAGATACGGACTTCCTTTTGATTTTGACTCCACCCCCTTTGTTCAGGGAGACATTATTCAGTTTCTGTTAGTCACATGTCTGTGGAACTTTTTCAGTTTATGTCTCAATTATTGAATCTTGTTATGTTCATACAAATATTTACACGTGTTAAGTTTGCTGAAAATAAATGCAGTTCTTTTTTGCTGAGTTTATATGGCAAACCAATTCGAACTCCTCTCTCGGCATGTCCAGTCCACTCATTATCTCAGCCAAACACGGCTCGTGGGAAGGTTGCCGTTTTTTTCTGTGGCTTAACCAACAAGGCTCGTAATTGAACAATTTTATTCGTATTTACAGATGTCATACAAGTTTGTTATTAAGGCACATGAAAATTCACATTTTCCAGAAGGCATTTCTGCCCAAAAATGCATTTTGATTAAAAAAAAAACTTTAAAATGTATTTTCTGTGAAGTCATGACTTGTGACATATGCCTAGTTTCCTGAAACGCGTCACATATTAGAAGCTATGTGTTGTGATAATTGCGTTGTTTGCTCTATAACCTGTTCATATGCCTTGCGACTGTGATATATAGGCCTAAGACAATAAGCCCGTGGCAGGCAGAATAAATTCAACCACACCTTTTTTTTTCATCACAAAACCGGAGAGCAACCTCTGTCCGGTGGTCCACAAAGCATACTGCATGTAACAACCAGTTACATGACCTACAGCATGGTCAAGCAAGTTAATGTTCATCATTTTTGGACTACTAAACCACTATTGATTTAGAACCACTGAGAGTTACCGCAAGTCGCAAAGAAAACAGGAGCTGCCTCCACTATTCCAGCACCATTTCAACATTATCAAATCATCTATGCTTAGTCTAATACAGTGACAACTAAAAGATAACAAAAACAATTTAGTCCCATCAATGTACACTAAATATGATGTGGCTGTCCACGGTTCTGATTTGTGTGTGTCTGCGTTCGTACAAGTAGGGGAAAAAATCATGTTGACTCACCCTACTTGTAGAGAAACGCCAATGCCATCCTCCTCTCTTTCATGATGACAAAACGATCGGACTATGCCATACATAGGCCTACACGCTTTTACCACAAGTCCAAATCTCCATCTCCATCCATGGCTAATTTAGGAAAAGGACAATTTTAGCTAGCTTGCCAGCCACTGGAGGAAAACAACGTATTTCTCTTGATGCGATAGGAGTGATGCCAAATACAAACTGGCTTCCCTTGACACTTTTTTTTGGGTGCTCCAGGACCATTCACAGTTGAGCTCACCCAGTTGAACTCAACGCTGATTGGCTATTATTTTATACTTAATTTTTTATCAAGAGAGGACAAATTCCATTTATCAAGGGAGGCTTGCTTCAATTGCATTCAATGCTACGGGTGGCAACAATGTCATGCCGTTTCTCTCGTTCGGATGCTTTCTCTGATGAGATACATTCAGCCTTTTGGGAATTGAAGGAAAATTATGAAAATACAAAGACAAAAGATAAATAATTTGATATGTTTTCTTGGTCCATTTTTTTGAGAAGCCTGGCTTCACTTGGCATCCATGAATACACGGCACTGGTATTTCATAGTCCACCGAAATATTTTTTCTGCATTAAAAATATGGCCTAGAGAAGTGTCCCAGTTTGACAGTAGGCGATTGGCATACTGGGACACTGTCAAAATGTCAATATTCTAAAAAGGTGTGAGTAGTACGGAAAGCATGAACAGTCATTATGACTTACAATTACATCCCATTACAAAATATGTTGTAATGAGACACTGAATATCCTTAGTTTTTTTATAACCCTAACATTATTTACCTCAGAACCCGTCATTTTCCTTACCAGGCAGTGTTTCAAACTCATAAATGACACACCCTCATCCACTTACCCTCATCTTATGCCTGTGGGATAATCCCTGCAGCCATATTTGTTGTTGGTCCAAGTTATTAGCCAAGCAAAAGAAGTTTGCAACGTAAGCCCCTCAGCCCTCGTTTTTATTGGAGTTTGTGAGTGTACAATTATGTTCACGTCGGGGCCTGAAACGTCCTATAATTCAATTTGCGATGATTGTACATCCGCTAGAAAAGTCAGCCAAAACTTAAAACCTCAACATGGAGTCAACAAACAAGTGTAAGTAAAAACGAATGTAAATAAGTTCGAAATTGTGCTACTAATGCACAAACACTTCTCAAAAGTATTAAATTATGTTTTTGTTTGGTTAGCTTTTGGAAATTCTACAAAGAAAACATTTTCTTTCTTCAGAAGTTCCAGCTAGACAGGCTAACGTTAGTTAGCTAATTAATTTGCTAGCTGGCATACAGTAGGCATATATTAATAACTATATAGTTAATATAAGTAGACATGCAATTATAATTGACTGTAACGCATATAGAGCACCACAAGCTACCGGTGGCTGAAAACACAATGGACGAACGAGTGACGAATTTCCGGGCAATTTAAGGGCAGTCCATTTAAAATGTATTCCTTCCTCCCTCACCCCTTGCTCTGCAAGTGTAAACTCATCAGACGTCAGAAGTTATCAAAAGTGCCCACTTAATTTGAGGGCTGGGCGTGTGTCTGTTAAGTGTTTGGAATGCAGCCTATGACTCTAGAGACACGTGTCATTACACGGGATACCACGCCCACAATGATGACGGCACACCCATCGAACGCATTTTATCATCATATACTTCCTCACTAACACAGTCATTGATGGTTGGTTGTTATTGTACACATTTAAAGATATCCATTACAAAGCGTAAGTGTCCCACTTAACGCCAAGGCTTTCGACTCTGTCAATCACCATATTCTTATTGGCAGACTCAGTAGCCTCGGTTTTTCGGATGACTGCCTTGCCTGGTTCACCAATTACTTTGCAGACAGAGTTCAGTGTGTCAAATCGGAGGGCATGCTGTCCGGTCCTCTGGCAGTCTCTATGGGGGTGCCACAGGGTTCAATTCTCGGGCCGACTCTTTTCTCTGTGTATATCAATGATGTTGCTCTTGCTGCGGGCGATTCCCTGATCCACCTCTACGCAGACGACACCATTCTATATACTTTCGGCCCGTCTTTGGACACTGTGCTATCTAACCTCCAAACAAGCTTCAATGCCATACAACACTCCTTCCGTGGCCTCCAACTGCTCTTAAACGCTAGTAAAACCAAATGCATGCTTTTCAACCGGTCGCTGCCTGCACCTGCATGCCCGACTAGCATCACCACCCTGGATGGTTCCGACCTAGAATATGTGGACGTCTATAAGTACCTAGGTGTCTGGCTAGACTGCAAACTCTCCTTCCAGACTCATATCAAACATCTCCAATCGAAACTCAAATCAAGAGTCGGCTTTCTATTCCGCAACAAAGCCTCCTTCACTCACGCCGCCAAGCTTACCCTAGTAAAACTGACTATCCTACCGATCCTCGACTTCGGCGATGTCATCTACAAAATGGCTTCCAACACTCTACTCAGCAAACTGGATGCAGTCTATCACAGTGCCATCCGTTTTGTCACTAAAGCACCTTATACCACCCACCACTGCGACTTGTATGCTCTAGTCGGCTGGCCCTCGCTACATATTCGTCGCCAGACCCACTGGCTCCAGGTCATCTACAAGTCCATGCTAGGTAAAGCTCCGCCTTATCTCAGCTCACTGGTCACGATGGCAACACCCATCCGTAGCACGCGCTCCAGCAGGTGTATCTCACTGATCATCCCTAAAGCCAACACCTCATTTGGCCGCCTTTCGTTCCAGTACTCTGCTGCCTGTGACTGGAACGAATTGCAAAAATCGCTGAAGTTGGAGACTTTTATCTCCCTCACCAACTTCAAACATCAGCTATCTGAGCAGCTAACCGATCGCTGCAGCTGTACATAGTCTATTGGTAAATAGCCCACCCTTTTCACCTACCTCATCCCCATACTGTTTTTATTTATTTACTTTTCTGCTCTTCTGCACACCAATATCTCTACCTGTACATGACCATCTGATCATTTATCACTCCAGTGTTAATCTGCAAAATTTTTATTATTTGCCTACCTCCTCATGCCTTTTGCACACATTGTATATAGACCCCCCCTTTGTTTTCTACTGTGTTATTGACTTGTTAATTGTTTACTCCATGTGTAACTCTTTGTTGTATGCTCACACTGCTATGCTTTATCTTGGCCAGGTCGCAGCTGCAAATGAGAACTTGTTCTCAACTAGCCTACCTGGTTAAATAAAGGTGAAATAAAAAAAATTTAAAAAAATAACCAATACTCAACCACAGATAATGAGGTCCAAGCTCAACAATGAAGCCAAATCATATAGATCTACATTGTGATTGATAGGCCTATATATTTATTCAGTAATTGAATCTTCTTTGCTTGATGAATTGTTCAATAATTATAATAAACATGTTTATTAACTATAAGACATGTTTTGTAATGTCAGTAGCCTATAGGCTATTTAGGCCTCTGAATCCATAAGGGATAAACGCTGACGTTATGTACATTAACTTGGAAATAATGGACAATGCCGCGGGAAGAGGTGGAGCCCAGTACTATAATATTCTTATAATAAAGGTTTATGATAATCTTCTTTTTTCTGTAAGGGAAAGGGTCACTCAAATCTACATTTTGTACATTTTTTCTCAGACCTCAAAAGTGGTCTAAGCATTGTTACTGTTTTCAGTTATTGTACCACCAACTGAATTTTGCTCTGCCCGGATTATCTCTTAAGTAACCCCTCAAGTGTATTTTAGCAGTAGAGACCAGCCTATGGTCATGAGTCTTCTGAAGTACCCCATGTGGATAGGCCAAGTACCCCTAGGGGTGCCAGTACCCCTTGGTTGAGAAGCACTGATGTAGAACTTCCAAGTTTGTTCAGTCTTTCCATTTTTAAACTAAAGCGTGGAAGAGAGAAAACCTGAACAACAAAAAAAAGGGAACATCTGAAACCTGTGAATTTCTTACTCAGTTGACAGCCTAATTTATCAGTTTCAATAGTAGGCCTACTATTTGCTTCTTGCACATTACACATTGGGTTGGCCTGACTGTGAAAGATATGAGGTTGATTAATTTTAGGTCATTCAGAGTATGTCATACTGTGTGACATACTCTGAAGGCACAACTAAATAATGCTTCCTCACACAGCTAGCGGACAAAACATGTACGCATTGCAAAAACTAGCTAGCTGATGTTACATTCTTTCCATTGACGTGATCAGACTAATAATGAATGAACGATGCTGAAGTTTAAATGCTTGATCGATATCTCATTGATTCAGAGTTCACAAGCTAGTCCCTCGCCTCGAGGTTTTGGCCCCCGCCTCAAGGTTTTTGGCAAACATCTAAAGCATAAGCACGTGTAAAGTATTTAACTAGCTATAGCTGCAGCCAGACTCGTGTAGTCAGTAGCCATGCTCAGCAGAGCTGCAATTGAGTTAACTATAGCTACCCCAGTTTGGTCGGGGCTTTCCTTGAACTCTCTGGGGTTTTCTCTGGGGTCTTCTTTTCTGGGGTTTTCTTCTCCTTTTTCTCATCTGTCAGTCGGAGTTTCTTCGCTCTTGGTTCGCCTGACGCCATGGTTCTGAAGGAACACGCTGCAACCTCCTCGAGTCAATATAGCTATCGTGGATATTAATCAAGAGGCAGATAGCGGAAAACGGCTATTAGAATCAACAGACGGAGCCCAAATATAGCTGCCCACAGACTGCGCCTGACCAGAAAGACAGGAACTTTGGTCAGAAGTTGATGACTTAGTTGTGCGCACCTCGGTCAGTGCATATTACACACAGATATTCACTCAAGTCAAGGTAGAATATTGAAAAGTGTTATGTAAAGTTTGATTGTGCTGATAAGAGAGGATAAGTGTGCATGGTAAATCAGGCTTCTGTGTATTCATAGGTCGCACCTCTGCCACGTCACGTGACGGAGGTGCGATGCCAAGCCGCCCTCTACCGGCGGCGCCATAGTGTCAGGGTTGAAATAATTATATATATTTTTTATGAGAAATCCCATGGCCGTATATATATATGTATCAGGCAGTGAGCTTTCATTAGCTTTTTCTCTCACTGCCCTGAGTTTAAGACAAGGGTTTAGCTATCTTGGAATTTAACAACATTTCCAATAACTTTATTTTCAAGAATCGAATTTCTTTTAAACTTTTTGCTTCAGGAGAAACATAAGTAATAGCGCAAGAGACTTTCCAACAACATTTTTGAGGAATAACAACTTTGCTTAACTTTCTTCTTAAGTCTATAGTTAAGGAAAAAATGGCAGTTAAGAATACAATTCTTCTTAAGAAGGTTTTGTGAAGCCGGCCCCTGGTTGTTACTGAGTGAGTGAACGGTGGGGCGGTCGGGAGTGGTGTGTATGCTCGCACCTGATTAGACGACAATCACCCCATTAAAAGGAGGAAATCGTCGTACATATCACATTCATATAGTACCCCACATGTCTGGTTCTCGTTACCTTTTAATAGTGATTCAGAACCACACATCCATCGTACTGTGTGCTTCATAGAACCCAAAGCCGAAACGTTTCCAGTGAGTTTTTACCGTCACTTTCCTGGGTTTCGCGGGAAATTGTGTTTGAGCTTTTGACCTGGGGTGTACAGTGTAATATTTACAGGAAGGGAAAGTTCTTCTACAACGTAATTATGTCACTGGCAATGATATATTCTATCGTATTTAGGTTTATCATGATTCTTATAAAAGCATGCTTGAATTATTTTATAGTCTGAGCTAGCTAAATTAGCTAGTATTGCAAAAAAAATGTTAGTTACAGGAGCTAGCTATAAACAGATTAGCTAGCTATCCTCATCACGTTGTAGCTACATGTAATTTATCTGTTCCCACTGAATGATGACTTCTCCCTATGTTCAACAATACCCTTCAACAGGGGACATATCAAATCTGGTTAGCTAGCTACTTGTCATTAGGCTTTTAACATGCGCTGACCAACTGGCAAGTGTCTTCACTGACATTTTCAACCTGTCCCTGACCAAGTCTGTAATGCCAACATGTTTCAAGCAGACCACCATAGTCCCTGTGCCCAAGAACACCAAGGTAACCTGCCTAAATGACTACCGACCCGTAGCACTCACGTCGATAGCCATGAAGTGCTTTGAAAGTCTGGTCATGGCTCACATCAACACCATTATCCCAGAAACCCTAGACCTACTCCAATTTGCATACCACCCCAACAGATCCACAGATGATGCAATCTCTATTGCACTCCACACGGCCCTTTCCCAACTGGACAAAAGGAACACCTATGTGAGCAGACTATGATTGACTACAGCTTAGCGTTCAACACCATAGGGCCCTCAAAGCTCATCACTTAGCTAAGGAGCCTGGGACTAAACACCTCCCTCTGCAACTGGATCCTGGACTTCCTGACGGTCCACCCCCGGGTGGTGAGGGTAGGTAATTCTCAACATGGGGGCCCCTCAGAGGTGCGTGCTCAGTCCACTCCTGTACTCCCTGTTCAACTATGACTGCATGGCCAAGCACGACTCCAACACCAACATTAAGTTTGGCTATGATGCAACAGTAGGCCTGATCACTGACGAGACAGCCTACAGGTAGGAGGTCAGAGTCCTGTCAGTGTGGGGCCAGGATAACAACCTCTCTCTCTATGTGATCAAGACAAAGGAGATAATTGTGGACTACAGGAAAAGGAGGACCGAATAGTCAGGCTACCTGGACTATTTGCATTGTCCCCACCCCATATATGTAGCCTACAGCGAAACCAATTTAGAGATCAAGCCTTGTATAGACTTGTAATGTCTGATAAATGCACTTTGCTGGGGAGAGGAGACTCAAGGCCATGATGTGGTCGAAGTAGCACATTTAATAAATAATTATTCTAAACGAACCACAAAGGGGTTAGAACTTTCGGTCGCCGCCGCAGGACACGATGCAACGTGAAACAGGCAGTTCTCGTTCTTCACAGAAACGTGGCCATTTTTGTTTTGTAATCACAATCATGAAACACCGATTAAAATACATTATACAATGTTCTCACTACAATGTAGGACTCTTAGTGGTGAATTGTATTTTTGATAAATAGGCCTATAGGCTTTTAGCTAGGGTTGAATATGCTCATCAGTAAACTTTCAAGTCAGCTATGTTGCATAACACATACACACATCCACAAAAGCCAGCAGCAGATAATATTCAATCATATATATGGTAATGGCTATAATGTAAAACACAGGATCCAACATTACTTACGAGCTCTCAAACGATTGGGTCAGCCATGTGCTTCTTGTCATTAACCACATCATCAACATTAAGGGACATGGGCAGCTGTGAGGAGGAGGGTTTATTCTCCAGGTCTTTAACCATTTTCCAGAACTTCTTGGGGTTAGACCCACCGAGAGAGAACTGCTCATTACAGTAACTAACTTTGGCCTTCCAGATAGCTTGAGTGCACTTATTTGTCATTTGCCTGGACGATAGCCATGATAGTATGCGTGTGCCGAGCCTTTCACCAAATGCAATTTTTGAGGTGGAGTAACTCTGCAAGATTGCGGTCGAACTAGGGGCTGAACCTGTTTTTAATGATCATTTTCTTCATGGGGGCATGTTTGTTGACAATACCACTGAAAATGTCTAAAAAGAAGGTCCAAGCATCTAAGTGAGAGGGGATCAAGCTGGTTCTATACCATTTTACAGGGGCCAGTTCATGAAGGAAGGCTTGCTCATTAAAGGTTTGTAGCAAGCGTCTATGACAAATCGGGACGGGTCGTTTCACTGAGCAGCCATTAAGAACACAGGCTGTAAAACAGTGATCACTAAGGTCATTACAGAAAACACCAGACTGAAACTTATCAGGATTTTTTGAGGATAACGTCGAGGAGATTAGCCTTTCTGGGTGTTTGGAGTCATAGCTTGTGGGATTGGTGATAATCTGAGAAATATTTAGGGAGTCCTACTGCTTTAGGACTTGGTCAGGTGGATTTAAGCATGTACCAGTTTAGGTCACCTAGCAGGACAAATTCAAACTTAGTGTAAGGGGCCAGGAGAGACCTTAGGGTAGGTAGGGTACAGGCCGGTGCTGATGGAGGACGATGGCACCCAGAAACAGTCAAACAAAGAGCTATTTAAAAGTTTAATGCTTAAAACTAGCAAATCAAATTGTTTGGGGACAGACTTGGTAGACACAACCGAGCACTGAAAGTGATCCTTGGTAAAGATTGCCACTCCCCCACCTTTGGAAGATATGTCTTGCCGAAAAAGGTTATAACCAGAAAGGTTAACTTAGGGATAGCTCCTTTTTTATTTTTCGCCTAAAATGACATACCAAATCTAACTGCCTGTAGCTCAGGCCCTGAAGCAAGGATATACATATTATTGGTACAATTTGAAAGGAAACACTTTGAAGTTTGTGGAAATCTGAATTGAATGTAGGAGAATATAGCACAATAGATCTGGTAGAAGAAAATACAAAGAAAAAAACGACCGTTTTTAAAAGCTAAATAAAAGCTGAAATAAATCCTTCTCTACTATTACTCTGACATTTCACATTCTTAAAATAAAGTGGGGATCCTAACTGACCTAAGACAGGGAACTATGACAGACAAAATGAGAAAAAAGTGCAGTGTACTACTATGATGAAAATTACAGGCCTCTCTCATCTTTTTAAGTGGGAGAACTTGCACAATTGGTGGCTGACTAAATACTTTTTTGCCCCACTGTATGTACAGTATATATATATATAATCACACACACTGCTGAGTTCCAAACTGCCTCTGAAAGCAACATCAGCACAAGAACTGTTCGTCGGGAGCTTCATGAAATGGGTTTCCATGGCCACGCAGCCACACACAAGCTCACACAAGATCACCATGCACAATACCAAGAGTTGGCTAGAGTGGTGTAAAGCTTGCCGCCATTGGACTCTGGAGCAGTGGAAACGTGTTTTCTGGAGCGATTTTCTTTTTTTTATTTAACTAGGCAAGTCAGTTAAGAACAAATTCTTATTTTCAATGACGGCCTAGGAACAGTGGGTTAACAGCCTGTTCAGGGGCAGAACGACAGATTTGTACCTTGTCGGCTCGGGGTTTGAATTGCGACCTTCCGGTTACTAGTCCAACGCTCTAACCACTAGGCTACCCTGCCCTAACCTGATGGTGAATAACGCTTCCCCATCAGGCAGTCCGACAGACGATACTGGGTCCGTGGATGACAGGAGAACGCCGCAATGCATATTGCAACCTGTAATAATGAAATAATGGTCTGGGGCTGTTTTTCATGGTTTGGGCTAGGCCTCTTAGTTCCAGTGACGGGAAATCTTAACACTACAGCATACAAAGACATTCTATACGATTCAGTGCCTCCAACTTTGTGGAAACAGTTTCAAGGCCCTTTCCTGTTTCAGCATGACAATGCCCCGTGCACAAACTGAAATGGTTTGTCGAGATCGGTGTGGAAGAACTTGACTGGCCTACATAGAGCCCTGACATCAAATTCATCGAACACCTTTGGGATGAATTGAAACTCTGACTGCGAACCAGGACTTATTGCCCAACATCACTAATGCTCTTGTGGCTGAATGGAAGCAAGTCCCCGCAGCAATGTTCCAACATCTAGTGTAAAGCCTTCCCAGAAGAGTGGAGGCTGTTATACCAGCAAAGGGGGGACCAACTACATATTAATGCCCATGATTTTGGAATGAGATGTTCAGCGAGCAGGTGTCTACACACTTTTTTTCAGGTAGTGTGTATATACAATGCCATCGGAAAGTACTCAGACCCCTTTCCACACTTTGTTACGTTACAGCCTTATTCTAAAATGGCTTTAATCGTTTTTCTCCCTCCTCATTAATCTACACACAATAGCCAATCCTGCGCTGTCTTGGCTGTGTGCTTATGGTCGTTGTCCTGTTGAAAGGTGAACCGTCATCCCCAGTCTGAGGTCCTGAGCACTCTGAAGCAAGTGTTGATCAAGGAGCTCTCTATACTTTGCTCCGTTCATCTTTCCCTCGATCCTGACTAGTGTCCCAGACCCTGCCGCTGAAAAACATCTCCACAGCATTATGCTGCCACCACCATGCATCACCGTAAGGATGGTGCCAGGGCTGTCTTGTGCCTTTTACTGAGGAATGGCTTCCGCCTGGCCACTCTAGGCCTGATTGGTGGAGTGCTGCAGAGATGGTTGTCCTTCTGGAAGGTTTTTTTATTTATAATAAATGTGCAACATTTTCTGAACCTATTTTCGCTTTGTCATTATGGGGTAGTGTGTAGATTGATGAGGAACATTTTTATTGAATCAATTTTAGAATAAGGCTGTAATGTAACAAAATATGGAAAAAGTCAAGGGTTCTGAATACTACCTGAAGGCACTGTATATTCTACAGACCCTAGTAAGTAATCCCAACCCCTTTTACACAGGCACAAATAATTGTTTTTCCTGTACACTGCTATATTTGTACCACAGTCTCTTTATAACTCATCTTCTGCACACCTATCTCTCCAGTGTTAAATTGCTATATTGTAATTATTTCACCACTATGGCCTATTTATTGTCTTGCCTCCCTTATCCTACCTTATTTGCACATACTGTATATAGACTTTTTCTATTGTATTATTGACTGCATGTTTGTTTATTCCATGTGTAACTCTGTGTTGTTGTTTGTGTCGCACTGCTTTGCTTTATCTTGGTCAGGTCGCAGTTGTAAATGAGAACTTGTTCTCAACTAGCCTACCAGGTTAAATAAAGGTGAAATTAAAATAATGCCATATGTACACCAGATGCACCCTTTGCCATATGTTGTTTTTGCCTGATGTCTAGTCTGCATTTTCAGTACTTGATGCACATGTGCTTTGCAAGGCTGCAAAAAGGTTTGCAGCATGGATAAGGTTATTTTTCGCTGTAGTCAGTTGAATGTGAAATACTTAACTGGAAAGTTTTTTAGCTAAACTATCTAGAAAAGTGGTTAGCTTTTTTGTTAGATAGCAAGCTAACTGGCTTGACTGTTTATGAACTTCCGTTTGTACCACCACAGTCAAGCAATGCACGAGTTGAAAATATTGAACACGTGTTACACAGAACGCACCGCAACCTTGCGATGCGGACTTCTTCATTGACAATTCATAGTGGATATGAGGCTTGAAGATTAAGCCAATATGTAATGCATATACAGTGATTTGCATTGGAGGCATTTATTTGACATCGGAACATGTTTTAAAACCAACATTTAATGCAAATGTAAATTAGATATGAACAAATATCATTGTTAATGTTTAGACAAATATTTTTCATACATTATTCATAAATACATGTTTAAAATACTATAGGTTAATGACACTTTTCTATTACGTGGAGGACTTTAATTTGAACACTTTATAAATTCCGTGACCCGGAAGTACTTCAGTGTTGCTGACGAGGTGCTGATGGGTCGATGTCAACTGGATGAAAATAAAAGATCTATCGCTTCAATACACTGGTAAGGTTGTATGAAGCCCTTCAGTCTGCACATGAACTAAATTGGAACTAATAGCTAGTTTTGGCGTATGTATTATTTTCAGGCATGACGTGCGATTTGCAAAGTTAGCAGGGCTGAACTAGCTAGCTAGCTAACACGAAACATATCAGATAATAAATTACCTAGCTAGCCAACTTGGTTAATAGCTTTTATTGCAGTGATTATTGGCTGTTTTTAACTTGATAGAGTAGGCTTGATAGTTAGCGTTAGCTGTGACGAGGCAGTATTTCTAAACTATAACGGTATTATTCACACATACTATGTTACATCAGAGTTTCTAAATCCAGAGGCGCAAATTGCGAGACTTCCGGTAACGTTCGCGAAACAGACCAGGCCTGGGTTTGAGAAAGCAATGAGAGAAGTGAAAATAATTCTTTCTTAGTCAATTTTTTCCCGAAAACTAAAGACAACCTAGATTCGAGCCAATGTCTTAAGTAGTTTAACATGTTATTACTCCAACCTTGTGAAAGTGACAAACTGGCACGTTTTCGTCAAGAACAACTTTAGATCAAAGGAGTGCCTTTGATTTGACTGCGTGCGCATGCGCTGTTTGGCGTGAGACGACCGATCCGATGACGTGTTTGTGCGCATGCGCTTAGCTATTCAACGTCGCCATGACATCGCCTACAAGTGTGATTGCGAATTAATTAACTAATTAATTAACTAAGGCAGAAACTGATTCTCCATGTCTTTGGTTACATGCCTGAACCAGAATCTGGGTTTACAGGGGATGTTGAATATGGTGATTCTCCATTAAACCCGTGGCTTTTGTTTAATGTCAAATCAGGTATAATAAGTTTTATATTGGATATTCGTTTTTTCTGTCATCGATAGCTATTGAGCCAAGCATGCCTTGACTATGACAATCGAGGGAGGAATACGGTATAGCCTGGTGCCCAAATTGATGACGTTACGTCGTGCAGAGAGTCCATCCTGATGAGCCTTTCCCAGCCAACAACAAATATTCCCACAACTTTAGAATTTTCCCTTAAAGTGGAAACTGACAACGTTTTAATTACTTTGCATCGAGGAACACAACCATTTCGCAACACCTGCAATAACCTCTGCTAAATATGCCTGACCAATATTTTATTTGATATGAAACTCTTAAATCAGTGAAATATACATTTCCCAGTTTATGCTGCAAAACCAACTTTATAAGAGGTTTTAAAAATAGGTTATGTTTGAATGAACATCGCATGATGTACATTAAGGCATTGTCAGAATAGATGGATGCTGTTCAATGCATGATTAATATAATTCGCCAATAGCTATATTTTTTGGACTACCAAGAAAGTTATCAGGTTGTAAATCACAGCTGGCCTGGTACATTTATTTGCAGCCTCCATTCAGGATGCACTGTTTGTTTCAATGACTCAATATTTTTGACAAAAACGGACGAATGTAACTCAGGTTGGGAATGTCAAGATCATCAAACTAGCAAGGGCAAGGATCACAAGTCAGTTATAATGTGGCTAATAGGCTAGCGTATCTATTAGGCTTGGGCGGTATACCTTATGCCGGGGTATTTGGAAATAGCCACAGGGTTTACTACTGTTTACTATTACTTTAGTTTTTAAAGAAATGTTAATATTTGTAACTTATTTTTAAGTAAATACCTGCAGCCAACTTGTGCAATGCGTAAGGAGATAAAGCATGTTCTTCATTTCACCTTCCACATTATGGAGCTTTATACTTCCCCAGAACAGTTGAGGTTTTGAGTGCTTGTTTGTAAATTCCACTACTGGAGAAAACAGGAGAAGGTGAGTCCAGCTGTGTATCGACAGGGGTTGCCGTTTTATATTGAAAGTTTAGGATTTTTTTGCTTCAATATTGTGATCAGGGACTTACAACCATAGTTTAACTTCACAGAAAATCCATCAGTGCAACATATTCTGCTGAAAATAGCTTAATTTTCATGGACAGAAATGGAACACTGTTTGGCTGTCAAGCCTCACAAGAAAATGAGTTGCTTGGCCATCGTATTTCTAATGTTTATCATAGAAAAAATGTAGCCAGCAACATTTCCTAATGTTTTGCTTAAAGTTAATCTTGAGTTTTTTACCGGAGACATGCAGGCTGGCTACACCAACAAAAGTGCTGGAGACAAAAGCTACACGTCAGTCAGAGCGCTGTCTGCTGTTGGAATGGCCGTTTTGTGAATTCTCATCTGAGTGGAGAAGTGCAACTGAAGCACAATTAGTCTGATCACAGCAGAAATTACAATTTTAGATCTGCATTTACACAGCATGATATTTCTGACACGCATTATTTTTCCCCTGTGTGGAAAATGAATCATTTTGTGTTAATGTGAGTTCTTGGGTATGACGATACAAGCTTGGCACACCTGTATTTGGGGAGTTTCTCCCATTCTTCTCTGCAGATCCTTTCAAGCTCTGTCAGGTTGGATGAGAAGCGTTGCTGCACGGCTATTTTCAGGTCTCCAGAGATGTTCGATCAAGTCCGGGCTCTGGCTTGGCCACTCAAGGACATTCGGAGACTTGTCCCAAAGCCACTCCTGCGTTGTCTTGGCTTTGTGCTTAGGGTCGTTGTCCTATTGTACCTGATATGACACTCTCCTCAATTTGAGTTCCTGTGTGCTCTGGAGCAGGTTTTCATCAAGGATCTCGCTGTACTTTGCTCCGTTCATCTTTGCCTTGATCCTGACTATCCCCACAGCATGATGTAGGGATGGTGCCAGGTTCAGGCCAAAGTGCTCAATCTTGGTTTCATCAGACCAGAGAATCTTGTTTCTCATGGTCTGAGAGTCTTTAAGTGCCTTTTGGCAAACTCCAAGCAGACTGTCATGTGACTTCCACCTGGCCACTCCACCATAAAGGCCTAATTGGTGGAGTGCTGCAGAGATGGGAGAACCTTCCAGAAAGACAACTATCTCCAGAGGAACTTTGGAGCTCTGTCAGAGTGACCATCGGGTTCTTGGTCACCGTCATGACCAAGGCCCTTTCCCCTGATTGCTCAGTTTGGCCGGGCTGCCAGCTTTAGGAGGGAGTCTTGGTTGTACCAAACTTGTTCAATTTAAGAATGATGGAGGCCACTGTGTTCTTGGGGACCTTCAATGCTGCAGACCGTTTTTTTGTGCCTCAACACAATCCTTTCTCTGCGCTCAACGGACAATTCCTTTGACCTCATGGCTTGATTTTTGCAACTGTGGGGCCTTATGCAGACAGGTGGGTGCCTTTCCAAATCGTGTACAACCAATTGAATTTACCACAGGTAGACTCCAAGTTGTGAAAACATCGAGGCTCAATGGAAACAGGATGCATCTGAGTTACATTTTGAGTCTCATAGCAAAGGGTCTGAATAATTCTGATTTATTTTTTATTTTTCATAAATTTGTAAACAATTTTGGCTGTAACGTAATAAAAGGTGGAAAAAGTCTAGGGATCTGAATACTTCCCGAATACACTGTGTGTGTGTGTATATATATATATATATATATATATATATATTGAACAAAAATAAACGCAACATGCAACAATTTCAAAAATAATTGACTGAGTTATTCTAAATATATGGAAATCAGTCAATTGAAATAAATTCATTAGGCCCTAATCTAAGGATTTCACATGAGTGGGCAGGGGTGCAGCCATGGGTGGGCCTTGGAGGGCATAGGCACACATACTGCGGAGCCAGGCCCAGCCAATCAGAATTGGTTTCTCCCGAGGAAAGGGCTTTATTATAATTTTTTTCTCATGAAACATGGCACTTTACATGTTGCATTTTTGTTCAGTGTAATATGAATAAATAAAACTAGACATTTTTAGCCAACAGTCTGCTCTGTTGCATGATCCTCATTGCTTTCCAACATTGTTTTTATGTACAGAGATTTTATGAATTTTAGATCTGTCATCTCAGAACTGTCCCAGAGTTGGTTTTGAACCGTAGACATGTTTTCATCATCCAAAGGGCAATGGGTAATTTCGAGCCCTGGAGGGAATTCTTTTATAAAGCCATTACAAGTATTTGGCTGTTATTGTAATGTTGGAATATTTTATATGCTACCAAGGGTTGCCAACCATTCTCCAGGAGAGCCTTAAAGGGGCAGTGTTGTATTTTAAGACAGGCTTGAATTATGTGAAGAAGCCAATAGGCAGAGGGTAACCTTAGAAAAAATGATGGTTAAAAAAAAAAGATGGTAATGTATTTGATTTTGTATTGGTTCCTTGCATCATACACAAGTAAAAACATTTATTTTGTTTTTATTGTCCAAAAAAAAAGTCTTGTCCAATGTAAAAGTGGCAAAAAAAAGTTACTGTTAAGCCCTGACATTTTTATTGCAACGGTGCAAGAATATTCCAGGTTAGTTTTCTGAGAGTTGGGAGAATCGCCCATCAACATCATACCAAACAAACACAGAACATGGTTGCCGTGTTCTCAGAATATAATAATTATTTTTTATAGACACATTTCATGGGAATGTTGCAAGAACATTCATGTGTCCAATGTTGTTTACAGGGCTTGACATGACCTTTTTTTGCCATTTGTCTTTCGGACCCCCCCAGAAAAAGCTCTGTAACACCATCAACCAAATGGGTGACTGAAAATGATATGTTATCGCCCTGTAGCAGCCATGGCAATTTTTTTTGACTGTTACGGATTTGGCTGGCATGCTACGGGAAGGATGAGAGGAGCCAAATCTTTTTCGATCAGCCTATTCCACTGGCGGAGCTGTGGCCTGAAAGACGAGTAGTAGTCTAGGCCTGTCTGTGTGCCGACGCGTACAGATGGAGTGGCTGACACAGTCAGCAAGCCTCGCTGGCTGTGAGTCTTGAAATCGGCTAAACTTTGGACACTGAGATATTAAATAAATGATAGAGAAGAAGAAGCCTTGAATAGAAAAAGTGGAAGAGAGTGGGTTTTGTGTAAAATCATGGGCTCTCAGAACTGGATAATTATTGAATTGTTTTCCCCCTCATCCTCCTCTCTTATTAGGCTCATAAACTCAGAAAAAAAAACATCCTCTCACTGTCAACGGCATTTATTTTCAGCAAACGTAACGTGTAAATATTTGTATGAACATAAGTTTCAGCAACTGAGACAAACTGAACAAGTTTCACAGACATGTGACTAACAGAAATTGAATAATTTGTCCCTGAACAAAGGGGGGCTCAAAATCAAAAGTAAGTCAGTATCTGGTGTGGCCACCAGCTGCATTAAGTACTGCAGTGCATCTCCTCCTCATGGACTGCACCAGATTTTCCCGTTCTTGCTGTGCGATGTTACCCCACTCTTCCACCAAGGCACCTGCAAGTTCCCGGACATTTCTGGGGGGGGAATGGCCCTAGCCCTCACCCTCAGATCCAACAGTCCCAGGCGTGCTCAATGGGTTTGTGATCCGGGCTCTTTGCTGGCCATGGCAGAACACTGACATTCCTGTCTTGCAGGAAATCACACACAGAACAAGCAGTATGGCTGGTTGCATTCTCATGCTTGAGGGTCATGTCAGGATGAGCCTGTAGGAAGGGTACCACATGAGGGAGGAGGATGTCTTCCCTGTAACGCATAGCATTGAGATTGCCTGCAATGACAACAAGCTCAGTCCGATGATGCTGTGACACACTGCCCCAGACCATGACGGACCCTCCACCTCCAAATCGTTCCAGCTCCAGAGTACAGGCCTCTGTGTAACTCGCATTCCTTTGATAAATGCGAATCCGACCATGACCCGTGGTGAGACAACCACGACTCGTCAGTGAAGAGCACTTTTTGCCAGTCCTGTCTGGTCCAGCGACGGTGGGTTTGTGCCCATAGGTGATGTGGTTGCCGGTGATGTCTGGTGAGGACCTGCCTTACAACAGGCCTACAAGCCCTCAGTCCAGCCTCCGTCCGCAATAGGCTGAGCGTCTGAGCACTGATGGAGGGATTGTGCGTTCCTGGTGTAACTTGGGCAGTTGTTGCCATCCTGTACCTGTCCCCCTGGTGTGATGTTTAGATGCACCAATCCTGTGCAGGGGTTACACGTGGTCTGCCACTGTAAGGGCGATCAGCTGTCCGTCTTGTCTCTCTGTAGTGCTGTCGTAGGCTTCTCACAGTACGGACATGGCAATTTATTGCCCTGGCCACATCTGCAGTCCTCATGCCTCCTTACAGCGTGCCCAAGGCACGTTCATGCAGATGAGCAGGGACCCTGGGCATCTTTCTTTTGGTGTTTTTCAGAGTCTGTAGCAAGGCCTCTTTAGTGTCCTAAGTTTTCATAACTGTGACCTCGATTGCCTACCGTCTGTAAGCTGTTAGTGTCTTAACGACCATTTCACAGGTGCATGTAATTGTTTATGGTTCATTGAACAAGCATGGGAAACAGTGTTTAAAAACTTTACAATGAAGATCTGTGAAGTTATTTGGATTTTTACGAATTATCTTTGAAAGACATGGTCCTGAAAAAGTGTTGATTCTTTTTTTGCAGAGTTTATATGCATTGTAGGTAGGTTGCACATTGGTAGAATAATGTGTAGTTGGCCTACGCCTATTTTTATATTTCTTTCAAAAGCTTTTCTCAGCTGTAGGCAAAGTTTTTTTAAATTTATTTTTAAAAAGTTTTTTTTACTCCTCATTGTGTTTTTCCATCTAGGTATTGTTTGCTCAATTTACATTTTTCTGGCCAACCAATATTTTTTTCATTCAAAATAAATCTGAATAGCATAGACCTTGACTTTCATAGTTATTCCCATTTTAAAAGCTGCAACTTTAGGACATTTAAATACTTTATTAGAATAGTTTGGAAAATATACTTAACTTTAATTTGTCTTAATTTGCTTTTATGATATTTCAGTTAGTAGGATTAGGCTTTTGGTTGCTTGGTTCGCAATGGCAAGGAGGGATTTGTTTTCTGGCCTTACATGCCTGCATTATTTCAGTCTTCTAATGCTTTGTTCAACTATAAGGTTTGTTGACATTTTCTCATTAGATTTGTATATATTGCTACTATTTAATCTGTCTTTCTCATTATTAATTTAGGCCTCCCATGTTTTGGGGTTATTAAAAAAAACACTTAGAACTTTGAGATATCTAGCAGAGTTATAGGCTTCTTTAATTGTTTGATCATGAAATAGTGTAGTAGGAGAAATCATGTAGTATGCATTAAACTGAAAGAGTGACTTAGTAGGCCAATTATTTTATCAAAAAGAGAGAATTTGGGCTTCTATAACAAGACAACGGCGTATCCGCTAAATATAAAATTTGGCTATTGCCACAGATCATCCAACGTTCGAGAGATTCTTTTCTCCGTTTTCTGACCAGATATTTTCCGCTGCTTTGGTGAGACTCATACTTAGCTCCTTCTACATTGTTCTCTTGCTTTGTGTCAATATAACATGTTTATTGAAATAGGCTATAGGCAATTTACTCAATGCACTGCCTTGCTGTGAGCTGCCTGATCCAATTCTGATCAGAGTAATTTGGACAACTGAAATCTATATTCTGGTTGTCTGACTTTTTAAAAATTTATATTTAAAAAATGTGTATATATATATATATATATATATATATATATATTTTTTTTTTTTTTACTTGCACTGAACAAGTAGACAAGCGTTATTGTCGAGCCCTGGTTTAGAACGTAGGGCTGTCCCCGACCCCCTCAAAAATTTTGGTTCGACATAGTCATCTGTTATTTCGATTGGTCGAAGTTTTTAAACAGGTATTTTTCCCTAATATAGACACACCCTATGTGTTTTAATAAAATCAACTGTATTTCGGCAACTGAGCTTGTCTGATTTTTAAGCACACTGATGAATTTATCAAGACACAAATGACTTGAGGGAGCCAGAGCTAAAGATAACCTGGTTACGCTCCTGCTCTTATGCTCCTAATAGGCTACACAAGGGGTTGCCAACATTTTCCATTTGGAGTGCCAGTTATGATTTTTATATGGACTTTTTCGTGGAACAGTTTCATTTATACTAGTCTTCAAATCACAATTATCATGTGATTAATCAAAATTCTATAAGTAAATTCTGTTGCCATTGTCAACTAAGTAAAAAATACCCTACATAGAAACTATCCCGATTTTTTTTTTTTTTATAAATATCCTATAAATCACATTGACTATTCATGGCTTGTCTGCAAGGAACTTGAAACATTGTAACAACTATTAACTTTGGTCTGGCCTGAAGCTCAAGCTAGCGAACTTGCAACATTGTATAAAATATTCTGGGCCCTCAATTTCCACTCCAGTGAGCTCCAAACAGACAAAACATTTCATGGCTACAGATGTGAGTGCTATGGGGTGATAGACATTTAAACAGGTTACCTTGGTGTTCTGGGGCACAGGGACTATGGTAGTCTGCTTGAAACATGTAGGTATTACATGCTGGGTTATCGAGAGAAGACACTTGCCAGCTTGTCAGCACATGCTCTGTGTACGTGTCCTGATTTAAAAGGTCTTACTCACATCGGTTATGGTGCGTGATGACACAATTTTTGGGAACAGCTGGTGCTCTCATGCATGGTTCAGTGTTGCTAGCCTCCGCAGTTGCTAGCCTCTGCACGAGCATAGAAGGTATTTAGCTCGTCTGGTTGGCTCGTGTGACTGAACACCTCCCAGCTTGACTTCTGTTTGTTATCCGTGATAGTTTGCAGGCCCTGAAGATATAGTAGGATTGGATCTTGGTCCTGTATTGATGCTTTGTCTGATTGATGGATCGTTGGAGGGTGTAGCAGGATTTCTTACAATCATCTGGATTAGTGTCCCAGTCCTTGAAACCGGCAGCTCTAGCCTTTAGCTCAATGCAGATGTTGCCTGTAATCCATGGCTTCTGGTTGGGATATGTACGTATTGTCATTGTGGGGACGACGTTGTCGATTCACTTATTATTGAAGACAATAACTGAAATATACTTGTAATGAGCATAATGGCTGCCATTCTGTATTTTCAATCAAATGTATTTATAAAGCCCTTCTTACATCTATTGATGTCAAAGTGCTGTACAGAAACCCAGCCTAAAACGCCAAAGAGTAAAACAAAATTCCCCCCAAGCCCTTAGCACTGAATTCCTTGAGAAACTCTTGCTTGGTTGGTAGTGTGACAGGAGGGACAAGTCTGAGTCTCTGGGGGTTGTTGGCACTGTGTGAAAACATAAATCAAATTGTTACTTCAATAGTAAACGGTACAATGCAGTCATATTCCTATTCACCCCACCGTATCCTGTGCATATGCCAAATAAACTTTTGATTTTGATTTGATAATGTAATATTGATGAGTATATGAGAATATGAGTACATTATAGTTAGAACGTATGCACCGGGCCTCACGAGTCTGGGTTCGAGTCCAGGCTCCGTCGCAGCCGGCCTTGACCCGAGAGATCTGTGGTGCCGCGCACAATTGGCCCAGCTTCGTCCGGCTTAGGGGAGGTTTGGCTGGCAGGCATGTCCTTGTCCCATTGCGCACTAGGGACTCCTGTGGCGGGATGGGTGCAGTGCCCGCTGACATGTCACCAGGTGTACGGTGTTTCCTCCGACACATTGGTGCGGCTGGCTTCCGGATTAAGTGGGCATTGTGTCAAGAAGCAGTGCAGCTTGGTTGGGTTGTGTTTCGGAGGATGCACGGCTCTCGACCTTCGCCTCTCCCGAGTCTGTATGGGAGTTGCAGCGATGAGACAAGACTGTAACTACCAATTGGATACCATGAAATTGGGGAGAAAAATAAATAAACGTATGCACCGTTTATGAATTTAACCATCAATTTTCTGACTATGTGGGGAAACATTACCACCAAATAAGTGTTACAAGAGTCCTTTACGTACAGTTGAAGTCAGAAGTTCACGTACACTTAGGTTGGCGTCATTGAAACTCGTTTTTCAACCACTCCACAAATTTGTTGTTAACAAACTATAGTTCTGGAAAGTCAGTTGTGTTATGCGCAAAGTAGATGTCCTAAGTCATTTTTCCAACAATTGTTTAGATTTTTTCACTTATAATTCACTGAATCACAATTCCAGTGAGCCAAAAGTTTACATACACTAAGTTGATGGTGCCTTTAAACAGCTTGGAAAATTCCAGAAATTAATGTCATGGCTTTAGAAGCTTCTGATAGGCTAATTGACATAATTTGAGTCAATTGGAGGTGTACCTGTGGATGTATTTCAAGGCCGACCTTCAAACTCAGTGCCTCTTTGCTTGACATCATGGGAAAATCAAAAGCCAAGACAGAAAGTCAGCCAAGACAGAAAGTCTGGTTCATCCTTGGGAGCAATTTCCAAACGCCTGAAGGTACCACGTTCATCTGTACAAACAATAGTACGCAAGTATGAACACCATGGGACCACGCAGCCTTCATACCACTCAGGAAGGAGATGCGTTCTGTCTCCTAGAGATGAATGTACTTTGGTGCGAAGACAGAAATCAATCCCAGAACAGCAGCGAAGGACATTGTGAAGATGCTGGAGGAAACCGGTACAAAAGTATCTATATCCACAGTAAAACGAGTCCTATATCGACATAACCTGAAAGGCCGCTCAGAAAGAACGAAGCCACTGCTCCAAAACTGTCATAAAAAAGCCAGACTATGGTTTGCAACTGCACATGGGGTCAAAGATTGTACTTTTTGGAGAAATGTCCTCTGGTCTGATGAAACAAAAATAGAACTGTTTGGCCATATTGACCATCGTTATGTTAGGAGGAAAACGGGGGAGGCTTGCAAGCTGAAGAACACCATTCCAACTGTGTCACGGGGGTGGCAGCATCATGTTATGGGGGTGCTTTGCTGCAGGAGGGACTGGTGCACTTTACAAAATAGATGGCATCATGAGGCAGGAAAATTGTGGATATATTGAAGCTACATCTTCAGACCTCAGTCAGGAAGTTAAAGCTTGGTTGCGAATGGGTCTTCCAAATGGACAATGACACCAAGCATAGTTCCAAAGCTGTGGCAAAATGGCCTAAGGGCAACAAAGTCAAGGTATTGGAGTGGTCATCCCACAACCCTGACCTCAATCACATAGAGAATTTGTGGGCACAACTGAAAATGTTTTTGCGAGCAATGAGGCCTACAAACCTGACTCCGATACACCAGCTGTGTCAGGAGGAATCAGCTTGTGGAAGGCTAGCTAGTTAGTTTAATGATTGGCTAGAAACTTCAGCGATTATTTGAAACTTGTCTGCTGAAGTTGGGACTTGGGAGTATTCAGAATCATTCTGTTTTTATGGAGTTAGCCTTTTATGCCGTAGTTCGGTGAAAATCACTTCAAGAAATGTGCGTTAGCTGTCATTCTTGCCTGATATTGGCTACACTAGCATTTCCCAAACTAGGGGTCCTGATTTGAAACTTTCAGACATAATTTTAACAGTTTTAGAAACTTTTAGAGTTTTCTGTCCAAATCTACCAATTATATGCATATCCTAGCTTCTGGGCTTTAGTAACTGGCAGTTTACTTTGTGCACCTCATTCATCCAAACTTCCGAATACTGCTGCCTAGCCTAAAAAAGCTAAAGCTAATTTAAAACAATTCTACACATTTTGCCATAGGTAGAGACAACATTTTACAGTTTTAAAGTGAATTTCCTGCATTTCTACACATTTTGTCATGGGGTTGAGAGAACATTTGTGGCTTTGAAGCTAATTTCCGACACATTTTGCCATGCCTTATGCCGTGTTCCAAATCTGAGTGACTAAAACATTTTTTTTTCAATTAATTGCCCCATTACTTGAATTTTAGATTTTCCCTGACTTAGTTTTATTTACGTGATTGTTAGTTCTCAGATGATCTTATATAAAAAATATAGCTCCATCTTTATACAGTTTGCACTGAAAACGTTTTACCACCCGAAAATTGTGTTTTTATATTAAATACAAATTGTAATATTTTTTTTTTGTAGTGGTGGCAACAATTTGGCAGCCCACCGCTGGTAAAGGAATATATGGAAAGCACTGCTTCATCTTTTGTTTTCTCTTTTTTGTTCTCTCACTCTGTGTGTGTTGTAGGTGAGTTCGGGTGAGGATGACGATGACTCACGTGGGGGCAGTAGTTGGTGCAGTAACTGCAGTGATGGCCATCCTGCTGCACTCCTCCATTCATAAGATAGAGGAGGGACACCTAGCTGTGTACTACAGGTATGATCCATGACCCCCAACCCTCTGTCATCCATTCACCAGGTAGTGAAGTACTGTGAAGAATAGATTCATATTATTGGTTCATTTCTGTGTTTTAGAGGAGGAGCTTTGCTAACCTCACCCAACGGCCCTGGATACCACATTATGATGCCCTTTCTTACCACCTACAGATCAGTACAGGTACGATCTGACCCCTGACTTCTAACTCTGGATACCACATCAAGCTGGCCTTTATTACATCTACAGATCAGTTCTAAAAAAACTTTCTCTTCCAGACGACTCTTCAAACTGATGAGATAAAGAACGTGCCTTGTGGAACTAGGTAAATCTAGAACCGTTGCATGGTGTTTCTGAAAGGTGTTTGTGTGTGTGCTTGTGTGGCGGAGGACGTTGACCATGTTCGTGACCATGTTTCTGATGTGTTCTCTCCACAGTGGGGGAGTGATGATCTACTTTGACCGTATAGAGGTGGTCAACATGCTGGTGCCCTCATCTGGTAAGACCTTCAGAACTACTAGCTAACAGAGTGGATCCCTAGGACACCTACGTTGTCCCCGTTGCTATGTAGTTGGAAAGGGGGGAGAGTGGGGGGGTGACGTTTCTACTTTCCTAGTGTATACTAACCTCTCTCTCTCTCTTCAGTGGTGGACACAGTGAAGAACTATACAGCTGATTATGACAAAACTCTCATTTTCAACAAGATTCACCATGAACTCAACCAATTCTGCAGCGTACACACTTTACAGGAGGTCTACATCGAGCTGTTTGGTGAGCACTCACTCACTTGTATATCTGCCGAGACACTTTCTATACATCAGCCTAATAACTCTATTTTTTTAATCTTTTTTTTTTCCTCTCTTGCGTCTTGGTTTGTCAGACATCATTGATGAGAACCTGAAAATCGCTCTGCAGAAAGACCTAAACTCTATGGCGCCTGGACTGACGATACAGGTACACACACACCAGGGTTGGGGTCAATCACACACACACACACACACCAGGATCGGGGTTGATTCCATTCCAACTCAGGTGAGTTTGTGTGTTTATGTCAGGGTTGGGGTTGGGGTCAATTCCCATTTAAGTCAGTCAATTCAGGAAGTAAAGGGAAATTACCACTTTGCGCCAAGTTTACTTCCTGAATTGACTGAATTAAATGGGAATTGACCCCAACCCTGACACAAACACACCCTCACCTGAGTGGTTGGGTGCATTCAGTAGGAAGCAATGTTTTGGAACATTCAGTTAATAATATGTTACGTAGAACAATAATGCCTCTCTGACATGTAGAATAAGGAATCGCATCAGTGCTATTTGTGGCACTTCTATCTGCAGCGTTTGACAATCCGGGCCTAAAATTAACACCTGCCAAATGCGGGTAGATTTTGGCATTGGTGGGTAATATGTCTATTTCACCAGCCACGTTGGCGGGTGGTCTGTGTTCCACAGTGCCCAAGTATGATCACATTTATAGCAAAAAATAAATGCTGCAGTAGCTGTTTTCAAAGTATCTGGCGTTTTAGTTTCATAGCTGGTTAATTAATCACACAAAGTCAAAGCACTCCACTGAACAAAAATATAATCTACTTTGACCATATAGAAGTGGTCAATACTCTCAAATTTTGTGCACAAATTTGTTTACAACCCTGTTAGTGAGCAATTCTCCTTTGCCAAGATAATCCATCCACCTGGCAGGTGTGGCATATCAAGAAGCTTATTAAACAGCATGCGCATTACACAGGTGCACCTTGTGCTGGGGGCAATAAAAGGCCACGTTAAAAGGTGCAGTTTTGTCACACAAAATAATGCCACAGATGTCTCAAGTTTTGAGGGGGAATGTGGAATTGGCACGCTGACTGCAGGAATGTCCACGAGCTGTTGCCAGATAATTTAATGAATGTTAATTTCTCGACCGTAAACTGCCTTCAATGAATTTGGCAGGACATCCAACCAACCTCACAACCGCAGACCACGTGTAACCATGCCACCCATGGCTGCACCCCCGCCCTGTCATGTGAAATCCATAGATTAGGGTCTAATGAATTTATTTCAATTGGCTTAGTTGCTTTATATGAACTGTATCAGTAAAATATTTGAAATTGTTGAATGTTTATTTTTGTTCAGTGTATGAATTTTACCCTGGCTTGGGGCTGTGTGCATGTAAAGAGCTGAGTGAAATATTCATGTTTAGAAGTGCTGCACACGTATAAAAGTTGGTCTCATTTACTTGAAAAGAAAGTCTACTAAAGTGAGACTGTCAATGTGTTTCTTGGCTATTTACATTTGTTTTGTTCACAAGCTTGGTTGTTTTTCAATGTTTGGGAAGAGAAGACAAAGCAGCTACTAGTCAGACTCATTCTCACAGGAACAAACTTTTTTTTAAATTTCACCTTTATTTAACCAGGTAGGCTAGTTGAGAACAAGTTCTCATTTGCAACTGCGACCTGGCCAAGATGAACGAAAGCAGTTCGACACACAACAACACATGGATTAAACAAAACATAGTCAATAATACAGTAGAACAAAAGAAAACAAAAAGTCTATATACAGTGAGTGCAAATGAAGTAAGATAAGCGAGTTAAGGCAATAAATAGGCCATGATTGCGAAGTAATTACAATATAGCAATTAAACACTGGAATGGTAGATGTGCAGAAGATGAATGTGCAAGTAGAGATACTGGGCTGCATAGGAGCAAGATAAATAAATATAGTATGGGGATGAGGTAGGTAGGTAGATGGGCTGTTTACATATGGGCTATGTACAGGTGCTGTGAGCTGCTCTGACAGCTCGTGCTTAAAGCAAGTGAGGGAGATATGGGTCTCCAGCTTCAGAGATTTTTGCAGTTCGTTCCAGTCATTGGCAGCAGAGAACTGGAAGGAAAGGAGGAATTGGCTTTAGGGGTGACCAGTGTGATATACCTGCTGGAGCGCGTGCTATGAGTGGGTGCTGCTATGGTGGCCAGTGAGTTGAGATAAGGCGGGGCTTTACCTATAGCAGAGCCTTGTATATAACCTGTAGCCAGTGGGTTTGGCGACGAGTATGAAGCGAGGGCCAACCAACGAGAGCGTACAGGTCGCAGTGGTGGTTAGAGTATGGGGCTTTGGTGACAAACGGATGGCACTGTGATAGACAGGTGCGGGCAGTGATCGATTTGAGGAGCATGCATTTAGTTTTACTTGCGTTTAAGAGCAGTTGGAGGCCACGGAAGGAGAGTTGTATGGCATTGAAGTTCGTCTTGAGGTTAGTTAAAACTGTCCAGAGGGGCCAGAAGTATACAGAATGGTGTTGTCTGTGTAGAGGTGGATCAGAGAATCACCAGCAGCAAGAGCGACATCATTGACGTATACAGAGAAGAGAGTCGGCCCGAGAATTGAACCCTGTGGCACCCCCATAGAGACCGCCAGAGTTCCGGACAACAGGCCCTCCGATTTCACACACTGAACTCTATCAGAGAAGTAGTTGGTAAACCAGGCGAGGCAATCATTTGAGAAACCAAGGCTGTCGAGTCTGCCAATAAGAATGTGGTGATTGACAGAGTCGAAAGCCTTGGCCAGGTCGATGAATACGGCTGCACAGTAATGTCTGTTATCGATGGCGGTTATGATTTCGTTTAGGACCTTGAGCGTGGCTGAGGTGCACCAGCTCTGAAACCAGATTGCATAGACATGACTCAAGTCACGTTACCATGGTAATCTCCCACCCTTAAAGGGGCAGGTGCCATGTTTCGCATCTTCTGTGTTCTTTTGGTTAAAAGACTTGGGTCACAAAAAATGAAATGAAACAGTATACCACAATTCTTCTTACTAGTAATACATGTAATGTTTCGAAAACAATACAAAGCATGTTCTTTCCTGTTTCATCTCTTATGTCCCAGGCTGTCCGAGTCACCAAGCCCAAAATCCCAGAGGCCATCAGGAGAAACTTTGAGCTCATGTGAGTGTTCTCACTCTTTCTTTTTCTCTTCTGTTCTCTCTCTATCATTGTTCCAGTGTCTCACTCTATTTTCTTTGTTATTTCTATAAACCTCACTGTGTGTGTGTGTGTGTAACCTTTCTCTCTCTCTCTCTCACTGTGTGTGTAGGGAGGGGGAGAAGACTCGTCTGTTGGTAACCGTTCAGACTCAGAAGGTTGTGGAGAAAGAAGCTGAGACTGAGAGGAAGAAAGCCGTCATCGGTAACGTAGCAACACTCCATCTCATTAGTATACACACTTACAGTACACAACCAGTTGTGTATCTGAAATAACTGGAGAGCTAAGTGGAGCTAATAAACCGTAACACTATATACTCTCTTCTTTTCCCCACCGCACACCGCTGTCTTTCTCTCAGAGGCTCAGAAGGTGGCTGAAGTAGCACAGATTCATTTCCAACAGAAGGTGATGGAGAAAGAGACTGAGAAGAGGATCTCTGAAATAGAGGGTGTGTGTGTGTGGTGTGTGTGGTATGTGGTGTGTGTGTGTGTGTGTGTGCGCATATTAATGAACTCTGTGTCTATTTCAGACACTGCGTTCTTGGCAAAAATGAAGGCCAGGGCTGATGCAGAGTATTATACAGCCGCTAAGTTTGCTGAAGCTAACAGGGTAAGACATGTCTATATATATATATATGTCTATATACAAACACACACACACACACTCTGACATCATCTCTCTCCCATCTTTCCAGTTGAAGTTAACACCCGAGTACCTTGAGTTGATGAAGTACCAGGCGATAGCAGCCAACAGTAAGATCTACTTCGGCCAGGACATCCCTAACATGTTTGTCGAGGGACACAGCCCTACCCAGGACCCTGAGCCCCCGAAAGCCTCTGAACAGGCCAGACACTAAGATCCGAGACTAGCTGTCTGTCTGTCTGTCAGTTGAAGGGTTTGAGGGACAAAGGAAGGTGTGAGGAGTCATTCCCCTAATTGGGGTGCGTAAAGGCTTTAGTTTTAATTCTATCGGCCAGAGAGGGGGAGGGAGAAGGGGGATTGGTAAAGGATGGGGAGAGGAAGGAGTGAGCGAGAAGCATGGAAAGAGAAATTCAGAAAAATGTGAGAGGGGGGGGTCGCAGGGAGAGGGCAAGCGGGTCTGTCTACACCTGTTTTGAGCAGGCAGTCGGTGGGAAGGATCAGTAGAGTCATTAATGCTGATATCTGGCCTGGGTTGAGTGTTAGGCAGGTGGCTCTCAGTCGCCCTGCTCTACATGTGCAGCTTTGCATCGGATGCAACTCTTGGCTTTGTTTTTTGGAATTGTATGATTTTTGTTGTTGTTGTTGTTTGATGCTTTATGCAAAATAATGAATTTAAATTGAACTTGAACATTAAGTTCAGCCTTACTGTCTAATTTGTTTTTAGCTTAACTAGAATGTAAAGAAGGCAACACTAATTCTGAACTAAAGGGTTCTGATTCTAAATGGGGTTTGGTGTATTGGTACTCCGGTCTCTTTCTAGTCATCCACAGTTTGTGTGTTTGCATGTGTGAGAGAGCAAGAAAGGGGTATGTGTGTGTGAGACTGAGGGAGAGCGAAAGGAAATGCGAAATTGTGTGTGAGCCCATACTCCATTCTTACCCCAGAGCAGATCTGAGCCAGGACAACGAGACACTACAAACCTTCAGTCTGTCTGTCGGCACACATGGGTTGGACTTCTCGTAAGTGCAGAAACACCCGGTGGAACTCCTTAGAACTCTTCTTAGAACCTATGAATGGGAGACTGAGTAAAAATAGTTGTTTTTCTGTAGTGGGCCTAAGGGCTGCAAGAGGACTGGCTTGTATTGCCATTCTTAGCTAAAGGGCTTCTGGGTAGTGTAGTCTTGGTGTGTATTTTCAGTCGGGAATCTAGTGTCAGTGGAATAGTTGTAGTTAGATGGGTTGATTCTCTGTTTGAGGCTGAGGTTAAACAAATGATCTAAGATCAGTTAAACTGGCTGGCAGAAGGATACTGAAGTCAGACTGGCCCTTTTTATTTTCTTTCTGTTTACTGTGAAACACCTCCAGTAGAGAATACAGGACTACTAATACAAGGGCTGTTGACGGTTTGCCTGGAACCACTACACTGTATGTCGGCCATGTGTGGCTATTGAATGCAAAACCAGACAAACCGGCTCCGACTACATTGACACAGGTAGAGCGGAAGGCCGATGCTTTTCTTGCACCATCGTTCCGTTCAAACTGAGCTGGCTCTAATATTTTATTTTCACATGGTCCATTTCAAAGTTTTCAGCATAATTTCAGGCCAACAACTATGGTTGTGTAACCAGGCCAGCTCAGTACATCTTGATTTTTACTTCACTCAGTTCAGCTCAGTAGTTTTTAGTTTGTATTTAGTAGGTAGAGAGGTAGCGTTAGTGTTAACTCTCAGGAAAGAGCTTGAGGTGACTAGTGACTTGGGCAGACAGCGTCATACTGTATTACAGCGTCATACTGTATTATATATATTATACATATATATATATATATATATACGTGTATATCTATATGTATATACGTGTATATCTATATGTATATACGTGTATATCTATATGTGTATACATGTATATCTATATGTGTATACGTGTATATCTATATGGCTTGTATATCCCTATATGGTTCTTTATACAGAATGGCTGTAGTGCCACCTTCAGGCTCAGAAATTACAGGCGTAGGAATTGACAGGCTTACAGAGATAGACTTCAGTTCAGTAAAGCTACTCGGGCACTTCAGTAGATTAACCACCACTAACAGGGAAACTACTCTGGAGGAGTGTAACATAGTGGGTTCACAGAGTTAGCCAGCGAACTTTGAGAAACGCTCAGATGTAGGCTAGCTCTTGAATTTCCGGTTTGTTAAGAAAGAAACTCTATCAGTCGTTTGGAATGTTGAGTGAGTCAGTTACTGTGCCAATTTCAAGTGTATATTAACTTGAACATATGAATCCAGAATATTTAGGAAAGTTAGCTGGCGAACTCTTCAATCCTGCCCTGTGACATCACGCTACCGCTGCTGTTTACTGTACTTGATCTCACCAATCGTCTTTCTCCTATGGCATTGGTGGTGGGTGTAAATTAGAAAATGCAGAAAAGGATGGAATTCAATTTGTCATGGAAATAATTAACACGTTTTTGTGAATGTTACTTTTGTACAATTTTCATAATTTGAACTGTCTTATTTTAAAAGATTTATATGCAAAAAAAGTTCAAGTTTTGACAATGTTCGAATATGTAAAATAAAACCTATTTTGATACCACAATGTGTGTCTGTGTGTGATTTAAGACTGCAGCCTGAAGCTGGGTTTTGTCTATAGGCACAAAATGGATGAAAATAGTCGGGAAATGGAGTGAGTGAAACGAGGTAGCCTACATCCTGAAAATGCTCGTTTTCATTTTATGTTGTACATTTTAAAAACAGTGTGCCCTAGTGCCAGTGAAGTAAAAATGTTAAAGTACTACTTAAGTCATTTTTGAAGGTATATGAACTTTTACTCAACTAAATTCCTAAAGAAAATAATGTACTTTTTACTCCATACATTTTCCCTGACACCCAATAGTACTCATTACAATGCTTAGCAGGACAGGATAATTGTCCACTTCATACACTTAACAAGGGAACATCCCTGGTCATCCCTACTGCCTCTGATCTGGTGGACTCACTAAACACGAATGCTTCATTTATAAATTACAGTTCATTTTGAAAGTATCCCATAAATCTACAAACAATACCCCATAATTATAAAGCAAACATGGGTTTTTAGACATTTTTGCAATTGTATTAAAATATTAAAATATCCCATTTACATAAGTATTCAGACCCTTGATTCAGTACTTTGTTGAAGTACCTTTGTCAGCGATTACAGCCTCGAGTCTTCTTGGTCTGACGCTACAAGCTTGGGACAACCTGTATTTGAGGAGTTTCTCCAATTTATTTTTCCAGATCTTCTCAAGCTCTGTCAAGTTGGATAGGGAGCGTTGCACAGCTATTTTCAGGTCTCTCCAGAGATGTTAAAGTCCGGGTTCTGGCTGGGCCACTCGCGAACATTCAGAGACTTATCCCGAAGCCACTTCTGCATTGTCTTGGCTGTGTGCTTAGGGTCGTTGTCCTGTTGGAAGGTGAACCTTAGCCCCAGTCTGGGGTCCTGAGCACTCTGGAGAAGGTTTTCATCAAGGAACACTCTGTACTTTGCTCCGTTCATCTTTGCCTCGATCCTGACTAGTCTCCCAGTCCCTGCCGCTGTGAAACATCCCCACAGCATCATGCTGCCATCACCATGCTTCACCGTAGGGATAGTGCCATGTTTCTTCCATACATGACACTTGGCATTCAGGCCAAAGAGTTCAATCTTGGTTTCATCAGACCAGATAATCTTGTTTCTCATGGTCTGAGAGTCCTTTAGGTGCCTTTTTAAGGCAAACTCCAAGTGGCTGTCATGTGCCATTTACTGAGGAGTGACTTCTGTCTGGCCAGTCTACCATAAAGGCCTGATTGGTGGAGTGCTGCAGAGATGGTTGTCTTTCTGGAAGGTTCTCCCATCTCCACAGAGGAACTATGGAGCGCTGTCAGATTGACCATCGGGTTCTTGGTCACCTCCCTGAACCTGCTCGGTTCTAGAATGAGTTTGGGTGGTTCCAAACTTATTCCATTTAAGAATTCATGGAGGCCACTTTTTTCTTGGGGACCTTCAATGCTTCTTCCCCAGATCTGTGCCGCGACACAATCCTGTCTCTAAGCTCTACGGACAATTCCTTCGACCTCAGGGCTTGTTTTTTGCTCTGACATGCACTGTCAACTGTGGGACCTTTTTATATACAGTCGTGGCCAAAAGTTTTGAGAATGACACAAATATTAATTCCCACAAAGTTTGCTGCTTCAGTGTCTAGATATTTTTGTCAGATGTTACTATGGAATACTGAAGTATAATTACAAGCATTTCATTCGTGTCAAAGGCTTTTATTGACAATTACATGAAGTTGATGCAAAGAGTCAATATTTGCAGTGTTGACCCTTCTTTTTCAAGACCTCTGCAATCCGCCCTGACATGCTGTCAATTGACTTCTGGACCACATCCTGACTGATGGCAGCCCATTCTTGCATAATCCATGCTTGGAGTTTGTCAGAATTTGTGGGGTTTTGTTTGTCCCACCCGCCTCTTGAGGATTGACCACAAGTTCTCAATGGGATTAAGGTCTGGGGAGTTTCCTGGCCATGGACACAAAAATCAATGTTTTGTTTCCCGAGCCTTAGTTATCACTTTTGCCTTATGGCAAGGTGCTCCATCATGCTGGAACAGGCATTGTTCGTCACCAAACTCTTCCTGGATGGTTGGGAGAAGTTGCTCTCGGAGGATGTGTTGGTACCATTCTTTATTCATGGCTGTGTTCTTAGGCAAAATTGTGAGTGAGCCCACTCCCTTGGCTGAGAAGCAACCCCACACATGAATGGTCTCAGGATGCTTTACTGTTGGCATGACACAGGACATCAGTCCTCACCTTGTCTTCTCCGGATAAGCTTTTTTCCGGATGCGCCAAACAAAGGGGATTCATCAGAGAAAATTACTTTACCCCGGTCCAATCCCTGTACCTTTTGCAGAATATCATCAGTCTGTCCCTGATGGTTTTCCTGGCGAGAAGTGGCTTCTTTGGTGCCCACCAGGCCATCCTCAAAGTCTTCGCCTCACTGTGCGTGCAGATGCACTCACACCTGCCTGCTGCCATTCCTGAGCAAGCTCTGTACTGGTGATGGCCCCGATCCTGCTGCTGAATCAACTTTGGGAGATGGTCCTGGCGCTTGCTGGACTTTCTTGGGTGCCCTGGAGCCTTCTTCACAACAATTGAACCGCTCTCCTTGAAGTTCTTGATGATCCGATAAGTGGTTGATTTAGGTGCAATCTTACTGGCAGCAATATCCTTGCCTGTGAAGCCCTTTTTGTGCAAAGCAATGATGATGGCACGTGTTTCCTTGCAGGTAACCATGGCTGACAGAGGAAGAACAATGATTCCAAGCACCACCCTCCTTTTGAAGCTTCCAGTCTGTTCGAACTCGATCAGCATGACAGAGTGATCTCCAGCCTTGTCCTCGTCAACACTCACACCTGTGTTAACGAGAGAATCACTGACATGTCAGCTGGTCCTTTTGTGGCAGGGCTGAAATGCAGTGGAAATATTTTTTGGGGATTCAGTTCATTTGCATGTTAAAGAGGGACTTTGCAATTAAATGCAATTCATCTGATCACTCGTCATAACATTCTGGAGTATCATACAAACTGAGGCAGCAGACTTTGAAAATTTATATTTGTGTCATTCTCAACTTTTGGCCATGACTGTAGATGGGTGTGTTTCTTTCCAAATCATGTCTAGTCAATTGAATAAAACTACAGGTGGACTTCAATCAAGTTGTTGAAACATCTCAAGGATGATCAATGGGAACAAGATGCACCTTAGCTCAAATTCTATTCTCATAGTAAAGAGTCTGAATACTTATGTAAATAAGGTATTTTGGTTTATTTACTTTAAAAAAAAATTGTAAACAGTTCTAGACCTGTTTTCGCTTTGTTAATATGGGTTATGTGTAGATTGAGGAAATCAATTAATGTAATCAATTTTAGAATAAGGCTGTAACGTAACAATGTGGAAAAGGTCAAGGGCTCTGAATACTATCCGAATACACTCTAAATTAGTTTTTTATTTTATTTATTACAGAGGTCGAGACCTGTGTCCTCATCCATAGCTATGGCCCTAGCAGGTGGTCCGCAGCCAGATCTCAAAAAAGGGAAGACATCCTCCCTCATATGGTACCCTTCCTGCAGGTTCATCCTGACATGACCCTCCAGCATGACAATGCCACCAGCATTACTGCTCGTTCTGTGCGTGATTTCCTGCAAGACCGGAATATCAGTGTTCTGCCATGGCCAGCGAAGAGCCCGCATCTCAATCCCATTGAGCACATCTGGGACCTGTTGGATCAGAGGGTGAGGGCTAGGGCCATTACCCCAGAAATGTCAGAGGACTTGCAGGTGCCTTGGTGGAAGAGTGGGGTAACATCTCACAGCAAGAACTGGCAAATCTGGTGCAGTCCACGAGGAGGAGATGCACTGCAATACTTAATGCAGCTGGTGGCCACACCAGCCACTGACTGTTACTTTTGATTTTGACCCCCCTCCTTTGTTCAGTGACACATTATTCAATTTCTGTTAGTCACATGTCTGTGGAACCTGTTCAGTTTGTCTCAGTTGTTGAATCTTATGTTCATACAAATATTTACATGTTAAATTTGCTGAAAATAAATGCAGTTGACAGTGAGAGGAGGTTTCTTTTTTTATATTACATTTATTTTATTTGTTTTATTCTTGACATTTAGGGCCTGATTTAGCTGATATCTTTTTGTAGTTATTCCCCTTAAAAAAAACAGCCCCTTCCCACAATGACATCTCATTCATGAAGTGTCCAGATTTTTTGGGTGGGAAAACAACATTCATTACATTTCTATTTGTTTCCATAGGCACCAATTAAAGTTTCAATCTGCAACATATTTTTACATTTAAAATAGATCAAGCAATGGCAAAAACAAACCAAGGACTTCTGAGCACCGAAAACGATCTGGAGCATAGTGGTCCTCTTGGTGTGATGGGTCAGATCTGCAGTGAAGGCAATCAGTGCATTAAAACTTGATCAAGTTCAGATTTTAAAAGAACTAGAAAATTACATTTATGAAGGAACTTTGGACTCAGCCAGTGATGTGCAGGCAGGTTAGGCTAAAAAATAACAAATTAAATATAATTAAATATAGTTTTGATTAATAATAATTTTGTCATGTTTTTTCTGCATGATAAAATCCCCCACAAAATTGTACGATTTTTTAAATTTTATTTTAACAATACAAAACATACACATTCAAACGACAATCTACAGAGACACACAAACATCCACAACATCGCCCCTGCCCAGACCCACCTGCTCACACCCAGCGCCCACATCACTCTTGATGTTTCTCTCTATCATGCACAAACGTTCAACATTTAGATGATAAAGCATTTGACCTTTCCATTGTGTTAACAATGGAGGATTGGTTTATTTTACGTTTTTAAGTGTACATTTTTTTCAAGATGATTGACGAGAAAAGTATCGTCCAACCCATGGGTATGTCACTGCTAGGGCTGTTACGGTGACCATATTACTGCTACACCGGAGGTCACGGGGTCATGACTGCGTGGCCATGCACGCCTCCAACTCAATCAAGTTTGCAGATGACACTACAGTGGTAGGCTTGATTACCAACAATGACGAGACGGCCTACAAGGAGGAGGTGAGGGCCCTCGGAGTGTGGTGTCAGGAAAATAACCTCACACTCAACGTCAACAAAACAAAGGAGATGATCATGGACTTCAGGAAACAGCAGAGGGAGCACCCCCCTATCCACATTGATGGGACAGTAGTGGAGAAGGTGGAAAGTTTTAAGTTCCTCGGCGTACACATCACGGACAAACTGAAATGGTCCTCCCACACAGACAGCGTGGTGAAGAAGGAGCAACAGCGCCTTTTCAACCTCAGGAGGCTGAAGAAATTTGGCTTGTCACCAAAAACACTAACAAACTTTTACAGATGCACAATCGAGAGCATCCTGTCGGGCTGTATCACCGCCTGGTACGGCAACTGCTCCGCACACAACCGTGAGGCTCTCCAGAGGGTAATGAGGTCTGCACAACGCATCACTGGGGGCAAACTACCTGCCCTCCAGGACACCTACACCACCCGATGTCACAGGAAGGCCAAAAAGATAATCAAGGACAACAACCACCCGAGCCACTGCCTGTTCACCCCGCTATCATCCAGAAGGCAAGTTCAGTACAGGTGCATCAAAGCTGGGACCGAGAGACTGAAAAACTGCTTCTATCTCAAGGCCATCAGACTGTTAAACAGCTATCACTAACATTGAGTGGCTGCTGCCAACTCAAATCTCTAGCCACTTTAATAATTAAACATTTGATGTAATAAACATATCACTAGTCACTTTAAACAATGCCACTTTATATAATGTTTACATACCCTACATTACTCATCTCATATGTATATACTGTACTCTATACCATCTACTGCATCTTGCCTATGCCGTTCTGCCATCGCTCATCCATATATTTATATATACATAGTCTTATTCATTCCTTTACACTTGTGTGTAAAAGGTAGTTGTTGTGAAATTGTTAGATTGCTTGTTAGATATTACTGCATGGTCAGAACTAGAAGCACAGGCATTTCGCTACACTCGCATTAACATCTGCTAATTATGTGTATGTGACCAATAAAATTTGATTTGATTTGATGACGTCAGTCAAATTCCATGTGACCATTTATTCACGGTAATTAGGCTTCTCCAAGCTCTGATGCTGCTGCTGGTCATTAGTAGCCTACCAAACTTTTTTTTTATTTTTTTATTTCACCTTTATTTAACCAGGTAGGCTAGTTGAGAACAAGTTCTCATTTGCAACTGCGACCTGGCCAAGATAAAGCATAGCAGTGTGAGCAGACAACAAAGAGTTACACATGGAGTAAACAATTAACAAGTCAATAACACAGTAGAAACCAAAGGGGGAGTCTATATACAATGTGTGCAAAAGGCATGAGGAGGTAGGCAAATAATTACAATTTTGCAGATTAACACTGGAGTGATGAATGATCAGATGGTCATGTACAGGTAGAGATATTGGTGTGCAAAAGAGCAGAAAAGTAAATAAATAAAAACAGTATGGGGATGAGGTAGGTGAAAAAGGGTGGGCTATTTACCAACTTGCTAACTGCCTGGTACTCAGCACTCTGTTGTCCCTCTAATCACTCTGACATCAATGCAAGTGTAATGAAAAATCGAATAAAGTGTCCATAAGCTCATGTTGAGCAATATTTCTATAGGCTATGCAATTGGCCTCTATTAAAAATAGGAGGATTCCATCAGCTTTCTATAGGCTTCCAACATTTTATTTATCAACTTTCCTAATATTAAGTCAATTTTTATTTTATTTAACCAGGTAGGCTAGTTGACAACAAGTTCTCATGCGACCTGGCCAAGATAAAGCAAAGCAGTTCGAGACATACAACAACACAGAGTTACACATGGAATAAACAAACATACAGTCAATAATACAGTAGAGAAAAACAAGTATATGTACAGTGTGTGCAAATTTGGTAAGATAAGGGAGGTAAATACAATAAAACAGGCCATAGTGGGAGATAATTACAATATAGCAATTAAACACTGGAGCGATAGATGTGCAGAAGATGAATGTGCAAGTAGAGATACTAGAGTGCAAAATAAATAAATACAGTATGGGGATGAGGTAGTTGGATGGGCTATTTAGAGAAAGGCTAGTAACCCTTGTATAAAAGTGATAATACCCTCGAAGCTGGTATTTGGAGAATATTTAGGGACGGATGTTAGGCCCGAGATTAAGTCAAGGGCCAGCGAACTGTGCCAATACAGTACCAGTCAAAAGCTTGGACACACCTACTCATTCAAGGGTCTTTCTTTTATTTTGTACTATTTTCTACATTGCCGAATAATAGTGAATAGTTCAAAACTATAAAATAACAAATATGGAATGATGTAGTAACCAAAAAAGTGTTGAACAAATCGAAATACATTTTATATTGAGATTCTTCAAAGTAGCCACCTTTTGCCTGGATGACAGCTTTGCATACTCTTGGCATTCTCTCACCAAGAATTATAAATGTGTGTGTATATCCCTTAAGGTCTTTGTGTAATGTGTTAATGCACCCCCTGGCCCATTTGTATATTCTTCCCCATCTTATTTTATATTTATTTATTATTGTACAAAAAATATATAATAATATATATTTTCTTTAAATACAAAAACATGTTCCCCAATGGATCCCAGCTGTTAGCTGTCATGGCTTGTAAAGTTCGTCTTTCCTTTATTGCTAAGTAGCAAGCTTTTTTATTCTTTGTAATATATTTTTGGAAGTCATTATTATTAAGAGTTTGTAACTCCTGTGTTGTAGTCTGATACTAGCTACCAAAATCGATTAGGTAAAGTTCATTTGCAAACTATTTTAAGGTAGCTAGCTAGCTAGTTAGCTAACATGAGCTTGATTCTGTAGGGCCCTAGTTGGCATTCTCTCAACCAGCTTCACCTGGAATGTTTTTCCAACATTCTTGAAGCAGTTCCCACACATGCTGAGCACTTGTAGGCTGCTTTTCCTCCACTCTGCATTCCAACTCATTTCAAACCATCTCAATTGGGTTGAGGTTGGGTGATTGTGGAGGCCAGGTCATCTGATGCAGCACTCCATCACTCTCCTTCTTGGTAAAATTGCCCTTACACAGCCTGGAGGTGTGTTTTGGGCCATTGGCCTGTTGAAAAACAAATTATCTTCCAACTAAGCGCAAACCAGATGGGATGGTGTATCGCTGCAGAACGCTGTGGTAGCAATGCTGGTTAAGTGTGCCTTGAATTCTAAATAAATTACTGACAGTGTCACAATCAAAGCACCCCCACACCATCACACCTCCTACTCTACGGAGTTCACCTACTCTGCGTCTCATAATGACATGGCAGTAAGAACCAAAAAGGACAGATTTCCACTGGTCTAATGTCCATTGCTCGTGTTTCTTGGCCCAAGCAAGTCTCTTCTTCTTATTTGTGTCTTTTAGTAGTGGTTTCTTTGCCACAATTCGACCATGAAGGCCTGATTCATGCAGTCTCCTCTGAACAGTTGATGTTGAGATGTGTCTTTTACTGTGAAGCATTTATTTGGGCTGCAATTTCTGAGGCTGGTAACTCTAATGAACTTATCCTCTACAGCAGAGGTAACTCTGGGTCTTCCTTTCCTGTGGCGGTCCTCATGAGAGCCAGTTCCATCATAGCGCTAGATGGTTTTTGCGACTGCACTGAAGACATTTTTCCTATTGACTGACCTTCATGTCTTAGGACTGTCGTTTCTCTTTGCTTATTTGAGCTGTACTTGCCATAAATGGACTTGGTCTTTTACCAGAAAAGTTATTTTTCTGTATACCACCCCTACCTTTTCACAACACAACTGATTTGCTCAAACGCAATAAGAAGGAAAGAAATTTCTCAAATTAACTTTTAACAAGGCACACCTGTTAATTGAAATGCATTCCAGGTGACTACCTCGTGAAGCTGGTTGAGAGAATTCCAAGAGTGTGAAAAGCTGTCATCAAGACAATGGGTGGCTACTTTGAAGAATCTCAAATATAAAATATATTTTGATTTGTTTAACACTACATGATTCTATGTGTGTTATTTCATAGTTTTGATGTCTTCACTATTATTTTACAATGTAGAAAATAGTAAAAATGAAGAAATGTAGGAGTGTCCAAACTTTTGAATGATACTGTATATAAAATATATAAAATCAAATCAAATTGTATTAGTCACATGCGTCGAATACAAGTGTAGACCTTACAGTGAAATACTTACTTACGAGCCCCTAACCAACAATGCAGTTTAAAATATATATATTTTTTAAAATCACAGATAAGAATAAGAAATAAAAGTAACAAGTAATTAAAGAGCTGCAGTAAAATAACAATAGAGAGGCTATATCAAATCAAATGTTATTTGTCACATGCGCCGAATACAACAGGTGAAATGCTTACTTTTACAAGCCCTTAACCAACGATGTAGTTTTAAGAAAATCCCCCCCCTAGAAAAGTTTTTTTAAAAGTCAGAGATAAGAAAAACAAATAATTAAAGAGGAGCAGTAAATAACAATAGCGGGGCTATTTACAGGGGGGTACCGGTAGAGAGTCAATGTGCAGGGGCACCGGTTAGCTGAGGTAATATGTACATGTGGGTAGAGTTATTAAAGTGACTATGCATAGATGATAACAACAGAGAGTAGCAGCAGTGTAAAAGAGGGAGGGCAATGCAAATAGTCTGGGTAGCAATTTGATTAGATGTTCAGGAGTCTTATGGCTTGGCGGTAGAAGCTGTTTAGAAGCCTCTTGGACCTAGACTTGGCGCTTCAGTACCGCTTGCCTTGCGGTAGCAAAGAATGACTAGGGTGCCTTCGGAAAGTATTCAGACCCCTTGACTATTTCTACATTTTGTTACATTACAGCCTTATTCTAAAATGGATTAACTGGCAGCTTCATTAAATAGTTCCCACAAAACGCCAGTCTCAATGTCAACAGTGAAAAGGCGACGCCGGGATGCTGGCCTTCTAGCAGAGTTGCAAAGAAAAAGACATATCTCGGACTGGAAAGATTAAGGAAAGATTAAGACGGGCAAAAGAACACAGACAGTGGACAGAGGAAGATTGGAAAAAAGTGTTATGGACAGACGAATCTAAGTTTGAAGTGTTCAGATCACAAAGAAGAACATTCGTGAGACGCAGAAAAAATGAAAAGATCCTGGAGGAGTGCTTGACGCCATCTGTTAAGCATGGTGGAGGCAATGTGATGGTCTGGAGGTGCTTTGGTGGAAGTAAAGTGGGAGATTTGTACAGGGTAAAAGGGATCTTGAAAAAGGAAGGCTTTTTTTATCACTCCATTTTGCAACTTCATGCCATACCCTGTGGACGGCGCTTAATTTGAGCCAATTACCTCCTACAACAGGACAATGACCTGAAGCACAGCTCCAAATGATGCAAGAACTATATTTAGGGAAGAAGCAGTCAGCTGGTATTCTGTCCATAATGGAGTGGCCAGCACCGTCACCGGATCTCAACCCTATTGAGCTGTTGTGGGAGCAGCTTGACCGTATGGTACGTAAGAAGTGCCATCAAGACAATCCACCTTGTGGGAGGTGCTAGAATGCCAAAGGTCTGCAAGGCTGTATTTGCTGCAAATGGAGGATTCTTTGACAAAAGCTAAGTTTGAAGGACACAAATATATTTCAATTAAAAAACATGATTTATAACCTTGTCTATAGTCTTGACTATATTTCCTATTCATTTTGCAACTAATCTCATGCATGTTTTCATGGAAAACAAGGACATTTATAAGTGACCCCAACCTTTTGAACGGTAGTGTATGTAAATTGTAAATGATTTTGTCTGTAATGTCTTTTTCCTTATGTGTCGGACCCCAGTAAGACTAGCTGTCGCCACCTGGGCTCCCGAATGGCGCAGTGGTCTAATGCACTGCATCTCAGTGCTAGAGGCATTACTGCAAACCCTGGTTCGATTCCAGGCTGTATCACAACCGGCCGTGATTGGGAGTCCCATAGGGTGGTGCACAATTGGCCCAGCGTTGTCCGGGTTAGGGTTTGGCTGGGGTAGGCCGTCATTGTAAATAAGAATTTGTCCTTAACTCACTTGCCTAGTTAAATAAAGGTTAAATAAATAAATAAAACACATAATATGTCTTACAGAGCCTTTCCATAACTCCACTCAAGTTTTTTCTGACTTCGATTAGAGTGATATTGATGATTCCAGACTGCATTTGCCGATCGCCCATCGTCTTCAACCATCAGTGAGTCGATGGTTTGAATAGTCTCACTGGACATTCTCATGAAAAGCACAATACAAAGTAAACGTATGATTTATTATGGTCTTATTTATGTTAATGTGAATGTTTTTATTTAGGCTTAGGCCATTTTTTCTCCTTGGGGGATCAATAAAGCATATCTTATCTCACAGACTAATATATCAGCCTAACGCATAATTTATTTATAAAGACTACCTATCATTTATCACATCATACAATATTATATTATATTTCTTATATCGCTAATAACGTTTTATTATCTAGATGGCTCTGGTTATTACCTAATTGGCTAAAATAATTAGCTAGCTAGGCTGCCAATTGTCCTAACTAGCTAGCCAGCCCACTTTTGGCAGATTAATTGGGTGGACATATTTGGCGGACAATTTTTGGCGCTCAACTTTTGGTATGCAATGCAATGACATTGGCCAACAGGACCATCGGATTCAGATCCAGGATTTTGCATGAATTTAGCTACATGGTCTCTTCATGGTACATAGCAGCTCACCAGCGCCAAAAATTGGTTTGGAATGTAATGACATGCTAGCATGATAGCCAGCTGGAACTAGCTATGTAGCGCCGGTTCTCCATATGACGTTGAGAAATAGTGCATTGTGGGAAGTTCTGAAGATATCTGGAAATAAGTTCATAAATATGTAAAAACACAAAAACATAACTATGTTTGTAGTTATAGGTAACCTATGTTGTTACTTTGGCCAAACCTTTTTATTTTACAATTATTTTGGACTTTATGGCCCAGATCGGGCCACATCTTTTAGAATGAATCATTTTACCGTATGTGGGCCAGAGCTAGGCCACACCTTTCTAATTTGATCGGACTGCAGTGTGTGGGCCAGATCTGTGCATCTGATGGTGATGCAATATGTGCAGCAGCTTTGGGCCGAGGACCCAGGCGTATACTGGGCCAGAACAACAAAGTATGTGGCCCACAGCTGCACGGGAGTAATTTTGCTAACTGGGTAATAAAAGCCAAACATTAATAGCACCAGAGATTATTTAAATTAGGGACCCTCTATGATAGCTGTAGGTCATTTTCTGCTTGTAATGACTTAGCAAATTCGGTGACTTGGAGGTTAAATATATCACATTTCTCAAATGGCCCTACTCCTGAAATAGTTAATCGAGCCAGATACGCTGAGGTGGACTCGGCCTGAGTACCATTAGCCGTGGCCCAAAGTGATACGATTCTGCCGGACTCATTTTACTGACTCGGGTACAGCTCGGCCCGGATGAAGCCACCCGAGTCCGAGTCCATTGGAGTCCCTTAGTCTCAATCGGAATAGGCCTAAGTTCAGCGTGTTGACTGGGTACAGTACGAACACCTTTTGGTGCGCTCTGCCAGCTGTTGTTTGCCAACTGTGTTAAGCTGAATCATGCAAACCCTGATGAAAAAAAAACATAACACCAATTTGTATCATTGTAATGTTTCTCGTGACTTATATCCAATGGGTGCATGGCCCAAGACACTATGCACATGTTTATATAGATTGGTGTCTATTAATTGAGTAGCATTTAGATAACTGGTCAGTAGTTTAATTAGATTTCAACCAAAATAAGACGCCTTTTTCATGAGTCTGAATGCTAGAAATGTCAGAATCTAAACACTGGGATGATGAAGAAAATCTGTCCTAAAGCCTTGTTCACACAGGCAGTTTGAAATGACTCAAATATTTGTTTATTTCAAATTTGTTTATTTCCAATCTGATTCTGTTCTTTTTCCTGCAATCCACACACACACACACACACACACACACACACACACACACACACACACACACACACACACACACACACACACACACACACACACACACACACACACACACACACACACACACACACACACACACACACACACACACACACACACACACACACACACACACACACACACACACACACACACACACACACACACACACACACACACACACACATATCCAGGCATGACCCTCACTACTTGTAAGCCTTCTGCACTGTTGGACCATCAGCTGTTTAGAGAGGAAGGAAGGATATGGGTCATGGTTTGTGTGTAGGTTGGGGTGGATGACCTTTGTTTTCTTACTGCTCCCCACTTCCCACACACAGCCGGCCACTCTGCTTTCATGTTTTGTGTTAACGGCACCAGCAAAATTGATTGCCAGAGTTAGTGTGTTTCTATCTCAGAGTTAGGTGTGTGTGTACAGCCCCTTCTCCCTAATCCTCTGCTCACCAGACTGATTGTTGGTCTGCACAGTATGTTTGCAAATTACGTCTGGCGCTCTGTTCAGAGGTGCTAAGTACTCTCGGCTGGCAGCCGCTCGACAAACCTACTGGTTTGTGCTTGTCAAAACCCTGATTTTCCTGTGTTTTATATATGTTTACACACTACAAGGTTGGAATAATAGCATGAAATTGTGAAAATGTTGATAAGTTCCTACACCTTTTAGTGTAGGAACTGTTTGAAAAGGCCGCCTGAAATTTCAGCCTATTTTGGTGGAATGGAGTTTTGGACTGCCTGGTGACAGTTTATAGGCCATTAAGAAAGAGAGTTACAAACCTCTCTGCCAACAACAGCTACAGTGCCCCTTGACTTGTTCCACATTTGTGACCAACCGGCTCGATTCGGCCGGTCACATGCGCCCGAATTTGTCACATGGGCCGAATACAACAGGTGCAGACCTGACTGTGAAATGCTGACTTACAAGCCCTTAACCAACAATGCAGTTCAAGAAATGGAGTTAAGAAAATATTTACTAAATAAACTAAAGTACAAAATAAATAAAAAGAAACCCAATAAAATGACATATTATAAAATGATATGTTATCACACACTCAGTCATAGCACAGGAGTCTTACTGGAAGGAAGGAGTAACCCCTCTTGAGGTCTCACACAGTTCAAGGCCAAGCATACAGTGCCTTGCGAAAGTATTCGGCCCCCTTGAACTTTGCGACCTTTTGCCACATTTCAGGCTTCAAACATAAAGATATAAAACTGTATTTTTTTGTGAAGAATCAACAACAAGTGGGACACAATCATGAAGTGGAACGACATTTATTGGATATTTCAAACTTTTTGAACAAATCAAAAACTGAAAAATTGGGCATGCAAAATTATTCAGCCCCCTTAAGTTAATACTTTGTAGCGCCACCTTTTGCTGCGATTACAGCTGTAAGTCGCTTGGGGTATGTCTCTATCAGTTTTGGACATCGAGAGACTGAAAATGTTTCCCATTCCTCCTTGCAAAACAGCTCGAGCTCAGTGAGGTTGGATGGAGAGCATTTGTGAACAGCAGTTTTCAGTTCTTTCCACAGATTCTCGATTGGATTCAGGTCTGGACTTTGACTTGGCCGTTCTAACACCTGGATATGTTTATTTTTGAACCATTCCATTGTAGATTTTGCTTTATGTTTTGGATCATTGTCTTGTTGGAAGACAAATCTCCGTCCCAGTCTCAGGTCTTTTGCAGACTCCATCAGGTTTTCTTCCAGAATGGTCCTGTATTTGGCTCCATCCATCTTCCCATCAATTTTAACCATCTTCCCTGTCCCTGCTGAAGAAAAGCAGGGTGCTGCCACCACCATGTTTGACAGTGGGGATGGTGTGTTCAGGGTGATGAGCTGTGTTGCTTTTACGCCAAACATAACGTTTTGCATTGTTGCCAAAAAGTTCAATTTTGGTTTCATCTGACCAGAGCACCTTCTTCCACATGTTTGGTGTGTCTCCCAGGTGGCTTGTGGCAAACTTTAAACAACACTTTCTATGGATATCTTTAAGAAATGGCTTTCTTCTTGCCACTCTTCCATAAAGGCCAGATTTGTGCAATATACGACTGATTGTTGTCCTATGGACAGAGTCTCCCACCTCAGCTGTAGATCTCTGCAGTTCATCCAGAGTGATCATGGGCCTCTTGACTGCATCTCTGATCAGTCTTCTCCTTGTATGAGCTGAAAGTTTAGAGGGACGGCCAGGTCTTGGTAGATTTGCAGTGGTCTGATACTCCTTCCATTTCAATATTATCGCTTGCACAGTGCTCCTTGGGATGTTTAAAGCTTGGGAAATCTTTTTGTATCCAAATCCGGCTTTAAACTTCTTCACAACAGTATCTCGGACCTGCCTGGTGTGTTCCTTGTTCTTCATGATGCTCTCTGCACTTTTAACGGACCTCTGAGACTATCACAGTGCAGGTGCATTTATACGGAGACTTGATTACACACAGTTGGATTGTATTTATCATCATTAGTCATTTAGGTCAACATTGGATCATTCAGAGATCCTCACTGAACTTCTGGAGAGAGATTGCTGCACTGAAAGTAAAGGGGCTGAATAATTTTGCACGCCCAAAAGTTTGAAATATCCAATAAATGTCTTTCCACTTCATGATTGTGTCCCACTTGTTGATTCTTCACAAAAAAATACAGTTTTATATCTTTATGTTTGAAGCCTGAAATGTGGCAAAAGGTCACAAAGTTCAAGGGGGCCAAATACTTTCGCAAGGCACTGTATATGCTATGTGTAGTGTGAATAACATTTACACTTACACCATTCATAATTCAAGGAATATTACTCAGAAATATGAGGACTACGGTTTGTATCCATTTGAAAGTAATCAGACTGAACAATGGTAACAATTTCAGTTTAATTTATTTAAAAATCCCCTGTATTTAATTTGTACCTTTATTTAACTAGGCAAGTCAGTTAAGAACAAATTCTTATTTTCAATGACGGCCTAGGAACAGTGGGTTAACTGCCTGTTCAGGGGCAGAACGACAGATTTGTACCTTGTCAGCTTGGGGGTTTGAACTTGCAACTTTCCGGTTACAAATCCAATGCTCTAACAACTAGGCTTCCCTGCCACCCCAGGTTATTCACCACAGTGAACATGAGCAATGTTGCCTCCACTCCCCCTAAAATTCAACTAGGAATAAGTTTGTTAGTTGTACAATGACGATGATCAATGCTACTGACTCCCCTAACCTTGTTCCCAACATTAGCCTTTGGTAGGAGTGAGATTACTGGCTCCCCTACACTCATGTCCTTGCATGTTACAGGAGCACATCAACCACTTCTCCTGTTTTAGATTGTTGCTAATCATTAGAATAAACCTGAGTTTCAAAGAATCATGAATAATCCTATGAGAGCCCAGTCACAAAAACACACTAACTGTTACGGTTTTCTTCCGTCGAAAGAGAGTCGGACCAAAATGCAGCGTGGTAAATTAGATACATGTTTAATAAACGAATAAACACGAAATACAAAAACAACAAACGGAACGTGAACACCTCTACAGCCTATCTGGTGAAAATACAAAACACTGAGACAGGAACAATCACCCACAAAACACTCAAAGAATATGGCTGCCTAAATATGGTTCCCAATCAGAGACAACGAGAATCACCTGCCTCTGATTGAGAACTGCCTCAGGCAACCATAGACTTTGCTAGAAAACCCCACTAAGCCACAATCCCAAAACCTATGAAAAAAACCCATAATTAAACACAACACAAAATAAACCCATGTCACACCCTGGCCTGACCAAATAAAGAAAGAAAAGACAAAATACTAAGACCAGGGCGTGACACTAACTTCTTCCCCAGGCTCAACTGCTAGAGCCAATACAATTTGTGTGCGTCTGTGGTTAGGGCTGGATGTTCGACCGTTCTGATGAAATAACTTATCTACTGCACTAAAAACTGCTGTCAGATTTGACCCATTAAATTGAGTGAGAATTTAATCTGATTTTAAATCCACATGAGACATTTGGACATGTCAGATGACTGAGTGATAGAGTTTAGTTTCCCGTCATATCCTCTATTTTATTTCCCCTCTCGTCTCCTAACTTCTCTCCTCTCTCCTGTTAACACAGCATACGCATGGATCAGAAAGGAGACTGGACAGATTTAGTGTCAGTGTTTTATTTAGACAGCTTCAGAGGTTAGTGGTCACATGGCTGTTATAAAGGCACAGCAATAGACACACATAAGATCCACACAACAAACCTTATAGTCTAGTACTCCACTCAATCTAGCAGATTATAGATAGAAAACACACACATTCTCAATACAATATCATCTGTTATGATCGAATAAATGCAACAAATTAAAAAATGCTTCACAAAACATTCAGTGCTAGCTTATAGAAAAGTACAGGCTGATAGCAAAACAAGCACTTGTTGTTAGAAAAATTGAGTTTATAAAAAGGAGAGGTGTGTTTGTTGTTTCTAGTTGTGTCTGAGAATTAAGTGTGTGTTTCTGAGTGGGTCCGCTTCGGTGTGTATCAAGGCATGTTAGCCCTGGCCTTGTATCTCTCCAGATGGCGTGTCAGGTCTTCAAGTCTCATGTCCTTTAGCTGAACCAAGTGTTCCAGTCTGTTCACCTTGATCTGCAGGATCTACACACACACACACACACACACACACACACACACACACACACCTGCTGACGGATAGTGACACACTCCCACTACTCTACACTCAGAAAGTGTCACTCAAGAGGCCAGATTACACCTGTAACCCTGCCGCCCAAAGTGTGTGTGTGTGTACCTCCACAGTCTCCTGTAGGGCAAGTAGAGCTTGCTCCTTCTCCTCCAGCACAAGACGGATGGTTGGGTCCACCTGAGAACCTAGCACAGTGCTACACACACACACACACACACATTATAGAAAAGTCCAGATTGTACAATATTTTTTGCTGTTGTGCTGCACATCTCAGAGGATTACTATAACAAATGAATATGGTTCCTCCTCCAGATGTCTGAGGTCTGATAATCTGTGCAGCATGACTACGGTGGGATGACCTGGAACACATCCATTACATTTAAAGACTGACATACTGTGAGTGCTAGTAGTACCTAGTCTTGTCTGTGTGTTGGTGTACGTGTGCTCTCTCTTCCTTCTTGGGAGGTGGCTCTGAGGGACACAGAAGATGGAGAAACAGAGACAATCCACTGAGTGATGTTACATTTGCACCACAAATCTAATCTGTCTATCTTGTCTGTCTGTCTGCCCGTCCGTCAACAGTAGAAGGATGCCTCTCTATCCGTGTGTCTATCTGTACGTCAGCAGGAGAAGGTAGATAGAACAGTGAGACTACTGGCTTTGGGCTGAGAGGACACAGCCTGGGCATCCTATGGACTGAATGGGAGGTCTGGGGGGTTAGGGTTTGCTTACAGACAACAGACAGAGTTACATTGATACTTCTAATGGAGACAGTGATGTTGTTGAATGCTCCCATACATTCTCAGCCCTTTAAAGGTCATTACTGACCGCAGTGGCTCCTGACCCACTTTTGTGTGTGTGTGTGTGTGTCTTTGTCTCTGTGTGTGTGTGTGTGCAGCTGACCAAGTTCTGACTCAGTCACCTCCTCTAACTACCAGCTAACTGAAGGTGCTGAGTATAACTGGGTCAGCAGAGGAGTCACCCTATGCATAACTGTGTCACATTATACAAGTGTTTGTCTTCACTGCAGAGAGAGAACCAACAGCTCTGTACACACTGCCTGAGTCCGGGGTTAGGTCAGGGATCAGGTTTCTGTACCTGTGAGAGGTTTCTCTCGGTTCCTGTTGTTGTAGTATTCCACATCCTAGGAGACAGAAGAATAGTTAGTGTGTTTTTATTTTACACCTCTGTTCTATGCTCTACCCTATGAACAGGGACTGGATGTGTGCATGATGAGAATGAAATGTTTGATCAGCAAAGGTTGTTTGATCAAATGTTAGATGGTCACACACACACACACACACCAGTAGTGTGTCTTCAGTGCATTGCTGTCTCTTGTCGTCAATCCTTTCTCGGAGCGAACACAGGACAGGCTCTATTACTCCAGCAGTGCTCACCACTATCCTCTTCACGGTCTCCTCTGGGATGTGGAAGTTCAGCTTGGAAAACACCTTCCTGTCAACATGGAAACACACTGATTTGGGGTCAGTTTTGCATTTCTCCCACTAATGGTTAAGGTTCGATTGGGGGGAGGGGGAGCTGTACCTAGATCTGTAGCTAGGGAACCCCCCCTGGCACGAGAGTAGAGGAAACATATGTTAATGTGTGCAATTAGCGCCATGCTATGGATCTACAGTTGAAGTCGGAAGTTTACATACACCTTAGCCAAGTACATTTAAACTCAGTTTTTCCACAATTCCTGACATTTAAAACATTCCCTGTCTTAGGTCAGTTAGCATCACCACTTTATTTTAAGAATGTTAAATGTCAGAATAATAGTAGAGAGAGCTTTTATTTCTTTCATCACATTCCCAGTGGGTCAGAAGTTTACATACACTCAATTAGTATTTGGTAGCATTGCCTTTAAATTGTTTAACGTGGGTCAAACGTTTCTATAGGATTGATGTCAGGGCTTTGTGATGGCCACTCCAATACCTTGACTTTGTTGTCTTTAAGCCATTTTGCCACAACTTTTGAAGTATGCTTGGGGTCATTGTCCATTTGGAAGACCCATTTGCGACCAAGCTTTAACTTCCTGACTGATGTCTTGAGATGTTACTTCAATATATCCACATTATTTTCCTACCATATGATGCCATCCATTTTGTGAAGTGCACCAGTCCCTAATGCGGCAAAGCATCCCCACATCATGATGCTGCCACCCCCATGCTTCACGGTTGAGATGGTGTTTTTAAAGGCACAGTCAACTTAGTGTATATAAACTTCTGAACCACTGGAATTGTGATACAGTGAATTAAAAAGATAAATAGTCTGTCTGTAAACAATTGTTGGAAAAATGACTTGTGTCATGCACAAAGTAGCTGTCCTAACCGACTTGCCAAAACTATAGTTATACAAAAAACATTTGTGGAGTGGTTGAAAAACTAGTTTTAATGACTCCAACCTAAGTGTATGTAAACTTCCGACTTCAACTGTATATGGCTGGATCCAACCCAGTGGTCAGTGAGTAGGAGTTCTCACAGCCCTGTGTAGTTGCTTAGAAGTAGAATACAGCATCAAATTCTCTACGATTCCCAGAGGAACCGGTTCAGTACATTGACACACACACACACACACACACACACACACACACACACACACACACACACACACACACACACACACACACACACACACACACACTTGCCTGTTGAGAGTGCCCCAGTTGCTGAGTTTTTGCTGTATAGAGTTGGCTGGGGTGTAGTTGTGAAGTTCCACCAGTTTGGGAAAGAAATACTTGACGACCTCAGCAGCCATCACTGGAACAAGGGCCGATATAAACAACACTGCTATGACATGTTTCTGTCTGGACTAACTTTTATTAGTTGACAACCATAGGACAGTGCTCAGTGAAACTGACAACAGAAAGAAAAGTTATTCATTTAAACATTGAATAAATAATTTATTTATAATAGATGAATCATTTATAAATGATCAGCACCAAAGCTGTTGGTTAACTCAAGTTAGTTAGCCCCTAGGCCAGGGTTTCCCTCTGTCCTCAGAACCCCAAGGGGTGCATATATTGTTTTTTTGCCCTAGCACTACACAGCTGATTCAAATAATCAACTAATGATCAAGCTTTGATCATTTGAATCAGCTGTGTAGTGTTAGGGCAAAAAACGTGCATCACTTGGGGTCCAGAGGACCGAGTTTAGGAAACTCTACCCTAGGCCTAATCATTGTTAGCCACACCCCGCCTCCATCTCGCTCCACTGCTGCTGCTTCTTCTTCTGTGGTTTTTATATGGCAATTTGCAACCAACTTTAAGATGCTTTACCGCCACCAACTGGACTGGAGTGTGGACCAGAAACAGGGAAGGTATAGCTCCTATCCATTATTCTCGTCTCCTCAAGGAAATTAAGGAAACTAAATACATAATGAAATATTACATCCCCTGAAGATTTTCTCAGCAGTTCACCTATGCTTGGCTTTTCAACACCATTACTCCTCAAATCTGATAACAATCTCTCCCTTTCCCTCCCATATTACTGACACTGAAATAACATGTGTTCCACGGTCTTCATCTCCTCATGATCACACCTCCCAGTCAGACATTTTCCAACAAATTTTAATGTACTGTTGATCCTTGTGTGTCCCAGAGGATTTTAGTAATATGAATTGAACGGAGTTTACCATCTTCCCATTTAGAGTTTCTGGTGCAGCACAGAAATGCCCTTATCCAGATGGTGTGACAAATGCTTTTCCTAACAGAGTTGCTAACTTTCTTTGTAGTTACTTTAATGTTGGAACCAACATGCAATGCCTCCAGCAGGAAGATAAGCAAGACTTTTTTGTAAGTACAGGGTCATGCAATATAGTCTTTATGGATGTGTTATGAATGACCAAAGTTGTCTCACTTCAAACTACAGCGCCTTTCAAAAGTATTCATCCCCTTTGGCGTTTTTCTATTTATTACAACCTGTAATTTAAATATATTTTTTATTTGTATTTCATGTAATGGAAAAATTTGAAAAAAATAACTTGAAAAAAAATAAAAATGGAAAAGTAGTGCGTGCATTCACTCCCTTTGCTATGAAGCCCCTAAATAAGATCTGATGCAACCAATTACCTTCACAAGTCACATAATTAGTTAAATAAAGTCCACCTGTGTACAATCTAAGTGTCACATGATCTCAGTATATACACCTGTTCTGAAAGGCCCCAGAGTCTGCAACACCATTAAGCAAGGGATCAAGCAAGCGGCACCATGAAGACCAAGGAGCTCTCCAAACAGGTCAGGGACAGAGTTGTGGAGAAGTACAGATCAAGGTTGGGTTATAAAAAAACATCAGAAACTTTGAACATCCCACAGAGCACCATTAAATCCATTATTAAAACATGGAAAGAATATGGCACCACAACAAACCTGCTAAGAGTGAGCCACCAACCAAAACTCACGGACCAGGCAAGGAGGGCATTAATCAGAGAAAACCCTGAAGGAGCTGCAAAGCTCCACAGCAGAGATTAGAGTATCTGTCCATAGGACCACTTTAAGCCGTACACTCCACAGAGCTGGGCTTTACAGAAGAGTGGCCAGAAAAAAAGCCATTGCTTAAAGAAAAAATAAGCAAACACGTTTGGTGTTCGCTAAAAGGCATGTGGGAGACTCCCAAAACATATGGAAGAAGGTACTCCGGTTAGATGAGATTAAAATTGATATTTTTGTAATACGCTATGTCTGGTGCAAACCCAACACCTCTCATCACCCCTAGAGTTTTTTAATCGGCGGGGACTGAGAAACTGGTCAGACTTGAAGGAATGATGGATGGTGCTAAATACAGGGAAATTCTTGAGGGAAACCTGTTTTCAGTCTTCTAGAGATTTGAGACTGGGACGGAGGTTCACCTTCCAGCAGGACAATGACCCTAAGCATACTGCTAAAGCAACACTCGAATGGTTTAAGGGGAAACATTTAAATGTCTTGGAATGGCTTAGTTAAAGTCCAGACCTCAATACAATTGAGAATCTGTGGTAAAGTCTGTGGTAAAGATTGCTGCACACAAGCGGAACTCATCCAACTTGAAGGAGCTGGAGCAGTTTTGCCTTGAAGAATGGGCAAAAATACCAGTGTCTCAATTTTTTGTCTTATTTCTTGTTTGTTTCACAATTTTAATTTTGCATCTTCAAAGTGGTAGGCATGTTGTGTAAATCAGATGATACAAACCTCCAAAAAAATATATTTTAATTCCAGGTTGTAAGGCAACAAAATAGGAAGAATGCCAAGGGGAATACTTTCACAAACCACTGTACGTATTACAGGAAAATACATAAAGTGTCAATAAATAGGTTACTAACGTTCTGCCGATTTATGAAGGGGCGGCAGGTGGTTAGAGTGTTGGGCCAGTAAACTGAAAGGTTGCTATATCGAATCCCCGAGCTGACAAGGTAAAAATCTGTTGTTCTGCCCCTGAACAAGGCAGTTAACCCACTGTTCCTAGGCCGTCATTGTAAATAAGAATTTGTTCTTAACTGAATATGAAGGTTACTGTAAGGTGTGAAAGTTATTTAAATTGATTGATGGACCCGCAAAGCGTTTTTGTGTGTCAGAACCAAAATTACTTGGAGTAGTCCAACCTGAACCCACTGTACCAGGGCTTGATTACAACCTGTTACAATGATGCCAACATTTTGTGGCTGATCTTTCAGCTGGGGAGTGGGTGACTGTGTCAAAGACCTAACCTGGCCCAGCACCGTGCGGTATGGCTCATTTTTGTTGTGTGCATGTTTGTGTACTGAGGAACATGTAACTTGGTTCCAGTAGAAAGACACTTTCAATTTCTTTAGGTTAGGGGCTTTTATCAAGGTAAGTGTTTCCTGGGATAACGTTGTCCCCAGGCTATTGCACACACAGCACATATAAGCCTGGAATATCAACCAGTCAAAGTTGCCCATAGAATTCTATAGGAGTGACCTTACTGAGTAAAGTGTTTGTTATCGTCACTACTTAACACAGTCAAAAATTCTTAAATATTTCTAAACCCAATAACAATATTAGGTGTAATGTGACTAACATGACATCACTTTAGAGCGTATGCCATCCTTCAGCACAACATTTCACCCTTTATAAAGCACATGATTATATCATATTTGACGTAGTGGGTTATGTCATATTGGTGATTATGTGACACAGTTATGCCACATTTATGAATCCTTTATAAAGCATGGCATACAGTTATAGATGCTTTGTAACACTTATGTAGTGCTTATGAAGGCATTGTGAAGGCTTTATGAAGCCTTTAAAAGCTGAACATCATTTAAAGCGGAACCAAACTGTGCACCTTCACAAATGCCCGGGTTAATATCTATACATTCTCCATGTCTTTCACTGCAACAGTCTCCCCACTTTTCAGCACAGGGAGATCCCAATCTCGTCTGACCCCACTCATCCTCTTAATCATCCCCCATACCTCTCCCAGAGGAGTAGTCCTGCCTATGTTTCCACAAAACCAACGCCAATACTCCCTCTTAACTGTCCTAATGGTCCTACAGCTTAGGCTTGTTTATACTGTATCAGGTGCTGGTAGTTATAGGACCCTTTAAACATCCTTAAAGCACCGTTCCTACTCACAGCTTCCTTCTCTGCACTCTTCAGTCCACCAGGGAACTGCATTCCTCCTTCTCCCACCTGTACCCATCACCTGCCTTGCAGCCCCTACTATTGCTCCTCTTACTACATCATTCACTGTTTCTATATATGCACTGAATTCTATTGTGGACCACAGGAAAAGGAGGACCAAGCACACCCCCATTCTCATCGACGGGGCTGTAGTGGAACAAGATGAGAGCTTCAAGTTCCTTGGTGTCCACATCACCAACAAACTATCATGATCCAAACACACTAAGACTGTCGTGAAGAGAAAAAGCCTATTCCCCCTCAGAAGACTGAAAAGATTTGGCATGGGTCCCCAGTTCCTCAAAAGGTTCTACAGCTGCACCATCGAGAGCATCACTGCCTGGTTGCATCACTGCCTGGTATGGCAACTGCTCTGCCTCTGTCCGCAAGGCATTACAAAGGGTAGTGCGTACGGCCCAGTACATCACTGGGGCCAAGCTTCCTGCCATCCAGGACCTCTATATCAGACGGTGTCAGAGGAAACTGTCAAAGACTCCAGCAACCCTAGTCATAGACTGTTCTTTCTGCTTACCGTACCTCAAGCGGTACCAGAGCGCCAAGTCGAGGTCCAAAAGGCTTCTTAACAGCTTCTACCTCCAAGCCATAAGACTCCTGAACAGCTTATCAAAGGGCTACCCAGACCCCTCTTTTACGCTGCTGCAACTCTGTTTATAATCTATGCATAGTCACTTTAACTCTACCTACATGTACATATTACCACAATTACCTCAACTAACCGGTTCCCCCGCACATTGACTCTGTACTGGTACCCCCTGTATATAGCCTTGCTTGTTATTTTACTGCTGCTGTTTAATTATTTGTTATTTATATTTTCTATTTTTTACTTATCTATTTTTAACTTAACACTTTTTTTTTATTTACTTAACTTATTAAAGCATTGTTGGTTATGGGCTTGTAAGTAAGTATTTCACTGTAAGGTCTACTACACCTGTTGTATTCAGTGGCATGTGACAAATACAATTTGATTTGAATTCACCTGCAACAGCCCTCAACTCCTGAAAATATCATTTGAAAAATATCTCCTCATCCCATTTCCTGCTGCATCTTCAACCCTCATTCTTACAGTACACTTGATTGGGGAGTGATCACTCCCCCATGTAGAATCCTCCCCTACCTCCCAGCTACATCTGCCTTCCATCATTGAACTAGAGATCAGAGTAAGAGCCAGAGCAGATTAATTTCCTGTTACTGGGTCTCCCCCTCTCTGACGACGTCGTTCATTTAGATACCCTACCTCCGTCGCTGAAGTCTCTTGTTATATTCCTCTTAGGTCTGGACAGTGGTATTTTGTCTATCCAGGCAAACAAGTCTTGCAATATTTCTTCGTTTAATTCTTTGTCCATTCTGTATACCGGTCCTTCATCGGACAACTTTGCACTTCGATTTGCAGCTAGCCTGTATCGTTAGCTAGCTAGCGTCCCACAATGGTCGTCATTAGTTACCATATCCACAAAGTCATAAACCCCGCCCATTTCTACAATTTCTCTTCTTAAAATCTGATTTTAAACCTAACCGTAACCTCACTGATAACCGTATCACTAACCCTAATCTAAAATTAAGACCAAAAAGCAAATATATATATATATATATATATATATATATATATATATATATACGATATGGCCAACTTTAACTTTGTGACGATATGGCCAACTTTAACTTTGTGACTGTGCTATCTAGTGGAAACAGGTTGTTTGTTTAACTCGTTGCTAGGTAACTAATATCCAAGTATGGAATCTGAGAAAAGACAAACCTCATCAGTAATGAGTGAGCCCATAGAAATATAATTATGAGTGAGCTAGAGACAGTGGGGGGAGTGAGCTAGAGACAGTGGGGAGAGAAAGTACAACACACTGAAAAGTGTAGACATATTATTATTTTATAATAGATAACATATTTTCCAATAAATAGCATGTCTACACATTCGTTGTCAAGTTTTTGTATGGTATAAAATGTGCACTGAGATGCAAAGCAGAATGCATAGACCCTTCAAAACATTACAATCAACATCATACATACAGTCATCATACACCAACAGTAAAATAAGGTTGAACATTTTTAATAATGACAAGATTAACCAGAGTTGTCCAAATGGACCCTTAGACCCTACCTGACCCAAGCCATTCCTCCCTATTCCTCCCCCCCAGGGTAGTGGGTTTGATTCCTCCCTATCCTTCACCCTGGGTTCATTCAGTATGTCTTTTATCCAAAGAGACTTATAGTCATGCATGCATACATTTTACATATGGGTGGTCGCAGGAATCAAACCCACTTACAGGTGCCATGCCTTACCAACTGAGCTACAAAGGGCCACGTTTAGATAGAAATACACTATGTTGAACAAACATGCCTCTCTGCAGGTTTGGCTAGGTTACTTTCGAAATGTAATTTGTTACAGTTACTGTACTGAACAAAAATATAAATGTAACATGCAACAATTTCAACGATGTTACTGAATTAGAGTTCATATAAATAAATCAGTCAATTGAAATGAATTCATTAGGCCCTAATCTATGGATTTCACGTGACTGGGCAGGGGAGCAGCCATGGGTGGGCCTGAGAGGGCATAGGTTCAACCATTTGGGAGCCAGGCCCACCCACTGGGGAGCCAGGCCCAGCCAATCAGCAGTTGTTTTTCCCCGCAAAAGGGCTTTATTACAGACAGAAATACTCATCAGTTTCATCAGCTGTCCGGGTGGCTAGTCGCAGTTGAAGAAGCTGGGTGTGGATGTCCTGGGCTGGCGTAGTTACACGTGGTCTGCGTTTGTGAGGCCGGTTGGAAGTACTGCCAAATTTTCTAAAACAATGTCGGAGGCAGAAAATGGTAGAGCAATGAACATTCAATTCTCTGACAACAGTTCTGGTGGACATTCCTGCAGTCAGCATGCCAAGTGCATGCTCCCTTAAAACTTTTGACATCTGTGACATTGTGTTGTGTGACAAAACTGCACATTTTAGAGTGGCCTTTTATTGTCCACAGCACAGGGTGCATCTGTGTAATGATCATGCTGTTTAATAAGTTTTTTTTTGTTAAATTTTTTATTTATTATTGAATATCCGAAACATTCAATATACTTGCAGTGAAGCCGCTCAACAACTACATCATACCAGTCATTCAACAGATTCCCATTCAGAGCGACACACAGAAGCATCCAGGGTCAATGCCCTGCTCAAGGGCACGTTAAAAAATCTATCACCAGGCCAAAAAACGTGAACCCGAACCCTCCAAGATCACCCCACAGTTCCCCAATTGCTGTTCCTCAACCATTCGAGACCCCTCCCACAGGGAGGAAAATAAAAAATACAATTAATTCCATTCCCCACCCCCAAGAAACCTCCAATGCACCAACAACCAAGAGAATAGCCTCCCGGTTGTGCGCAGTGGTTAAGGGCGCTGTACTGCAGGGCCAGCTGCGCCACCAGAGAATCTGGGTTCACGCCCAGGCTCTGTTGGCACAGTTGTCAACACCCTGGTCCTCAAATGAAACTGGTGTACTTTCCTATTTATGCTATTTTTATTCCTCCGCCAATTTTGATCCTTTATATTGGGCAGACAGACCAGTTCCCTACCTCCTCCCGCTGCCACCTGCCTCCTCCATTTTTGGGGTAATGCTGCAGTCATTTGGTTGTACTGTTAGATTGAGCAGACCTTCCCATACAATTCAGATAACTCCATGAAGGACATAACTACCATTCCAATTTACAATATCATCACAAAATACCATTTTTTAAACATCTTTCCCATAAATACAGGTATTTTATCAACCAGCACATTTGAGTTCAGCCAAAATATTTGTTGTAATATTTTGTTCTATCTTTTCAGGGGAGTGAAATTGTAGCCAGCTCTGCAATGCTATGTTTGAAAAAGACAGATACTTTGAAAAAAGTATAACTTTCAATTAATCAAAAATGAGACATGGCAATCTGCACAAAGGCAAAAAGGACATTTTTAAACAATGGATTAACTTTTCTTAGTAATCTACTTGAGAACCATTTAGGGTTCAAATAAAATGAGTGACGCTTTTAGAGAGAGGTTTAGTGCTTTTATATTTAATAATCTCAACCTACCCAATTCATATTCATGATATAGATAGGCACGTTTTATTTTTTAGCATCCCAGATAAAGCGAAATATTTTTTGCTCATATAATTTGAAAAACGAATCATCAGGAGTAGGCAGCGCCATAAGTAAGTGAGTAAACTGAGATATGACTAAGGAGTTAATCAGAGCAATTTTTCCATAAATAGACAGATATTTACCTCTCCATGGTTGCAGGAGCTTGTCTATTTTCACAAGTGTTCTATTGAAATACATTATGGAGAGCTTATTTATATATTTTGTGATATGAATACCGAGTATGTCTACTTCACCATCAGCCCATTTTATAGGTAAACTGCAGGGTAATGTAAAAGTTGTATTTTTTAAAGATCCAATACGTAATACTGTACACTTATCAAAATTAGGTTTTAGTCCAGAGAGTACAGAAAAGTTATCCAGATCTTCAATGAGACATTGCAGGGATCTAGCTTACGGACTTTGTATAAAACTTGAGTCATCAGCATACCTTTGTTTTTAAGCTTTGGATTTCTAATCCTCTAAATGTTGTTATTGGATCTGATTTTTATAGCTAGCATTTTGATGGCTATACCAAATAGCGGACACCCTTGTTTAACTCCTCTTCACAATTCAAAACTCTCTGAGAAGTAGCCTGGTATTTACTATTTTACACCTGGGATTGCTATACATTATTTTTACCCATTTATAAGAGAATTACCGAAATTGAAAAAAATCCAGGCATTTATGAATAAAATCCAGTCTTACTTTATCAAATGGCTTTTCAAAATCTGCAATAAATGCCATTCCTGGCTTCTTATATGTTTCATAATGTTCTATTATTTCTAGTAGTTGTCGTATATTATCTCCAATGTATCGTCCATGTAAAAAACCTGTCTGACATGGATGAACAATACCTGGTAAAACCCTTTTAATTGTGTTGAGTGCTATGCATTTCGCTAGTGTTTTTGTATCACAACATTAAAGTGTAAGGGGTCTCCAGTTTTTTAGATAGACTGGGTCTTTATATTTGCCATCTGGGTCTTGTTTTAATAAGAGAGAAATCAGACCTTCCTGCTGAGTACCTGACAGACTACCATTTTTTATAGGAGTAGTTAAAACAATCTAACAATGGAGCTTTTAGTATATCAAAAAATACTTAATATACCTTTACCGGTATGCCATTAAGCCCTGGGGATTTTCCAGACTGAAAGGATTTAATAGCCTCAAAAAGTTATTCCTCTGTAATTTGGCCTTTGGACTGATCTTTTTGTACATTTGTTAATTTTCTGTTTTTTATATTATTTGGAAAGAATTCCTTAACATAATCTTCATTCAATGAGAGAGGACGAGACACAAAAGAGAACATCTGCCTAAAATAATTTGCTTTCTCTTTTAAAATATAATTCGGAGAATCATAGATGACTCCGTCTTCAGTAACGAGCTTCTGCAAATTGTTTTTGTTAGCGTTCCTGTATTGGAGATTCAGGAAGAATTTTGTGAATTTTTCTCCATATTCCATCCAGTTTGCTTTATTCTTTTTAATAAGCTTCTAGATATGCCACACCTGTCAGGTGGATGGATTCTTTCGGCAAAGGACAAATGCTCACTAACAGGGCTGTAAACAAATTTGTGCACAACATTTGAGAGAAATAAGCTTTTTTGTGCATATGGAACATTTCTGGGATCTTTTATTTCAGCTCATGAAACCAACACTTTTTAACATTTTATTTAACTAGGCAAGTCAGGTAAGAACAAATTCTTATTTTCAATGACAGCCTAGGAACAGTGGGTTAACTGTCTCATTCATGGGCAGAACGACAGATTTGTACATTTTTACCTTGACCTTTTTGACCAGATTTTTAAAATTTGGTTTCCATTTGGTTTCCGCTGTTCGGAAAATTCCACCAAATGGCGACTGGTTGCTTATTGCAAATGGACAAAACATCACCAAACGGAAAGACTTTGAAGACGAAACTCGGTGAGCACAGGTTTGGCCAAATGGGCTTTTAGCCCAGAAACAAGATGACGTCAAGGACTGAACGCTTTCTGAGTTAAGGCCCATTTTCTGGGATTAAAGGTCAAAAATGGTAATACAGCGCTAATTTGACCACTTCACGTCAAAGTACATAAACCTATGGTGTAAGGAGAAAAAGAACCAGCCATTTATCTATTGTACTTTAAGAGAAATAATTCAATGTCCTTTTGGTAATGGTTAAATAAATTGTAGCGTGTTTAGACGAATCTGTTAAGGCAGGTTTTGGAGCTCTACATGATTTCTGTGATTTTCTGAACTCACACACATAGTCAATGGGGAGTGACACAGTGTGAGGCTTACAGACACACAAAGCCTGCAATAGTTACCTGCGTTCGAATTATCAAAGAACCGTCAGACCTAGAGCTCTGAGACTTTGCATACATGTTCTAGAGCTTAAGTCAATAGTGCAGGGTGAGTTACGTGGCTCTAGAAGGTTCTCATGCTATCCATTTGCATTGAATTCAATTAATTCTGAACATCGCGAAAATGCCGACATTTAGAAAAGTCCCAGAATCACAAGACTAGGTGCATTGCATTGAGACGGACCCTAAAGTTTCTGTCCGATAGATCTTTCAGGGACCCCGTAGCAACACCCGGAAAAAGTGAATTTTCAGCACTAAGGTCGCAGCTCGGGCTCCTGTCGAGCCGAAACTCGGGATTTCGGGTAGCCTCAGCTAGGTCTACACATGTCTGAACTGGACCCGCAGCTAGAACGTTACAACGTGTTTTAAGTTTTTATTAAGGTTTAACTTCATATGGCTAGGGGGCAGTATTGAGTAGCTTGGATGAATAAGGTGCCCAGAGTAAACTGCCTGCTACTCAGGCCCAGAAGCTAAGATATGCATATTATTAGTAGATTTGGATAGAAAATACTCTTGAATGACGTCTGTGAGTATAACAGAACTCATATGGCAGGCAAAAACCTGAGAAGAAATCCAACCAGGAAGTGGGAAATCTGCGGTTTGTAGTTTTTCAACTCTTTGCCTATCCAAGATACAGTGTAAATTTGGTCCGATTGCACTTCCTAAGGCTTCCACTAGACGTCAACAGTCTTTAGAACCTTGTTTGAGGCTTGTCTTGTGAAGGAGGAGAGAATGAGAGCTGTTTCAACCAGAGGTCTGGCAGAAGGCCATGAGCTGATCACGCGTGCGCCCGTGAGAGCGACCTGTGTTCCATTGCAATTCTAAAGACAAAGGAATTCTCCGGTTGGAACATTATTGAAGATTTATGTTTAAAAATTCCTAAAGATTGATTCTATACATCGTTTGACATGTTTCTACGAACTGTAATGGTACTTTTTGACTTTTTGTCTGGACCTAGTGCTTGCGCCTCATGAATTTGGATTTGTGAACTAAAAGCGCAAACAAAAAGGAGGTATTTGGACATTAATTAGGGACTTTATCGAACAAAACAAACATTTATTGTGGAACTGGGATTCCTGGGAGTGCAGTCTGATGAAGATCATCAAAGGTAAGTGAATATTTATAATGCTATTTCTGACTTCTGTTGACTCCACAACATGGCGGGTATCTTTATGTAAAGTTTAAAAGCAATCTTACACAGCGGTTGCATTAAGGAGAGTTATATCTATTATTCCACGCATAACACCTGTATCTTTTATCAATGTTTATTATGATTTCTGTAAATTGATGTGGCTCTCTGCAAAATCACTGGATGTTTTGGAAGCAAAACATTACTGAACATAACGCGCCAATGTAAACTGAGATTTTTGGATATAAATATGAACTTTATCAAACAAAACATAAATGTAATGTAACATGAAGTCCTATGAGTGTCATCTGATGAAGATCATCAAAGGTTAGTGATTCATTTTATCTCTATTTCTGCTTTTTGTGACTCCTCTCTTTGGCTGGAAAATGTTTGTTTTTCTGTGACTAGGTGCTGACCTAACATAATCGTTTGGTGTGCTTTCGTTGTAAAGCCTTTATGAAATCGGACACTGTGGTGGGATTAACAACAAATGTATCTTTAAAATGGTGTAAAATACTTGTATGTTTGAGGAATTTTAATTATGAGATTTCTGTTGTTTGAATTTGGCGCCCTGCACTTTCACTGGCTGTTGTCATATCGATGCCGTTAGCGGGATTTCAGCCGTAAGAAGTTTTAAACAGAAGGCGCTGTGAATTTTGGGCCTTCTCTGAAATATGTGATAGTTGGCTTCTAAATGTGTTGGACAAATTAGGTTTGGTGTCAGTATGTATCAATTTGGTGTCAGAATGCTATCTTATTGACTGATGGATGTTGACTTGACGGCTGACTTTTGTCCGTTTGTAATAAGTTTCAACAGTGATGAACCATCACCAAATGGAAAGGCTGAAATCAACACCAACAAGCGATGGAGAGGAACCACTATCACTGCCCGGCCATCCCGAGTTCAACGGGTCAGTCAATTGGGCATTTCTGCAATATATTAACCTCTCTGCTCACCGAACCCCTTAGCGGGATTAAATTCGACAACATACGGTGATCGCTACATAAATAGTCGTATTAAACATTAATGAAAATATGAGTGTCTCACATGGTTCGAAAGCCTAGAATCTTGCAAATCCAACTGCGTTGTCCGATTTAAAAAAGGAATTACTGCGAAAGAATACGATGCGATTATCTGAGGACAGAGCCCCAAAACTATTTCAACCAGCACAGGCGTAACAAAATCACAAATTGCAATAAAATAAATAGTTTACCTTTGACGATCTTCCTCTGTTTGCAATCCCAATGCTCATTGTTACACAGTGAATGGTCTTTTGTTTGATAAAATCAATTTTTATAACCTAACACGAAACATTTTGTGAACCGCTTGTGTCGTGAATTCCGTCTCATTCAATTTTCGCCAGCAGAAAGAGACTGCTATGGCACCTGGCATTAGCAGCACAATATTGTGGAGAGGACTGAGGGTCTTCCAAATATTGAAAGGGTTATTTTGTAAATGTGTATATATTTTTTTCATGTTTTTTCTCCATTTTTTGGGAGGGGTGTGTTAGAATACCATTTTGGTATTTTGTATATAGTTATTCCATTCAAAATGTATAACTTCACCAATTTGGCCACTTGGTTACATTTGGGCTACTTGTGTGGGACACCTGGGTGACTTCATGATAATTTATCTCATAAAGGTGAAATAAAAAAATTAAATAAAATGCACATTGTAACAATAATTGACAGCCCAATAATTGACACCTGGCTGTCAATTATTGTTACAGTGTGCATTTTATTTTATTTTTTTATTTCACCTTTATTTAACCAGGTAGGCAAGTTGAGAATAAGTTCTCATTTACAATTGTGACTTGGCCAAGATAAAGCAAAGTAGTTCGACACATACAACGACACAGAGTTACACATGGAGTAAAACAAACATACAGTCAATAATACAGTATAAACAAGTCTATATACGATGTGAGCAAATGAGGTGAGATAAGGGAGGTAAAGGCAAAAAAGGCCATGGTGGCAAAGTAAATACAATATAGCAAGTAAAACACTGGAATGGTAGATTTGCAATGGAAGAATGTGCAAAGTAGAAATAAAAATAATGGGGTGCAAAGGAGCAAAATAAATAAATAAATAAAATACAGTAGGGAAAGAGGTAGTTGTTTGGGCTAAATTATAGGTGGGCTATGTACAGGTGCAGTAATCTGTGAGCTGCTCTGCTCTGATTTTTGTAGTTCGTTCCAGTCATTGGCAGCAGAGAACTGGAAGGAGAGGCAGCCAAAGAAAAAATTGGTTTTGGGGGTGACTAGAGAGATATACCTGCTGGAGTGTGTGCTACAGGTGGGAGATGCTATGGTGACCAGCGAGCTGAGATAAGGGGGGACTTTACCTAGCAGGGTCTTGTAGATGACATGGAGCCAGTGGGTTTGGCGACGAGTATGAAGCGAAGGTCGTGTGAGTACATGTGCTGTGTAGTTTTGGCTTTCGTGACACTTGTATTGTGCAGATGATTACGGGTTTCATCCCATGTGGAATCATTGTGTGCGTGCGTGTATGTTACGGGTCCTGTTTTATCAATTGCTGTGCTGTTCAATGGACAGTTCATTACCTCTGTCAAAAGAATGTGTAGCTTAAAGTTATGTTTGTACTTGTTTTTTACAATCGGCCTATATCTAAAAATATATACAGCCAAATCATATACACTACCGGTCAAAAGTTTTATAACAACTACAGTACTCATTCAAGGGTTTTTCTTTATTTCTACTATTTTCTACATTGTAGAATAAAATTTAAGACATCAAAACTATGAAATAACACATATGGTATCATGTAGTAACCAAAAAAGTGTTCAACAATTCAAAATATATTTTATCTTTGAGATTCTTCAAATTGCCACCCTTTGCCTGATGACAGCTTTGCACACTCTTGGCATTCTCTCAACCAGCTTCACCTGGAATGCTTTTCCAACAGTCTTCAAGGAGATCCCACATATGCTGAGCACTTGTTGGCTGCTTTTCCTTCACACTGTGATCCGACTCATCCCAAACCATCTCTATCTGGTTGAGGTTGGGGGATTGTGGAGGCCAGGTCATCTGATGCAGCATTCCATCACTATCCTTCTTGGTAAAATAGCCCTTACACAACCTGGAGGTGTGTTGGGTCATTGTCCTATTGAAAAACAAATGATAGTCCCACTAAGCCCAAACCAGATGGGATGGCATATCGCTGCAGAATGCTGTGGTAGCCATGCTGGTTAAGTGTGCCTTGAATTGTCAATAAATCACAGACAGTGTCACCAGCAAAGCACCCTCACATCATAACACCTCCTCCTCCATGCTTTATGGTGGGAAATACATATGCGGAGGTCATTTGTCTACCCACACCACGTCTCACAAAGACACGGTGGTTTCAACCAAAAATCTCAAATTTGGACGCCAGACCAAAGGACAAATTTCCACCGGTCTAATGTCTATTGCTCGTGTTTCTTGGCCCAAGCAAGTCTCTTCTTCTTATTGGTGTCCTTTAGTAGTGGTTTCTCTGCAACAAATCGACCATGAAGGCCTGGTAACTCAAATGAACTTATCCTCTGCAGCAAAGGTAACTCTGGGTCTTCCATTCCTGTGGCGATCCTCATGAGAGCCAGTTTCATCATAGCGCTTGATGATTTTTCAAATCAAAACAAATAAAAGTTTAATTGTCACGTGCACCGAATACAACAGGTTCTAACCAATAGTGCAAAAAACGTATTAGGTGAACAATAGGTAAGTAAGGAAATAAAACAACAGTAAAAAGACAGGCTATATACAGTAGCGAGGCTACAAATGTAGCGAGGCTACATACAGACAACGGTTAGTGAGGCTGATTGAGGAAGTATGTACATGCAGATATGGTTAAAGTGACTATGCATATATGACGAACAGAGAATAGCGTAAAAGAGGGGGTTGGCGGGTGGCGGGTGGCGGGTGGCGGGACACAATGCCTGGTTAGCCAATGTGGAGGAGCACTGGTTGTTCGGCCCAATTGAGGTAGTATGTACATGAATGTTTAGTTAAAGTGACTATGCATATATGATAAACAGAGAGTAGCAGCAGCGTAAAAAGAGGGGTTGGGGAGGCACACAATGCAAATAGTCCGGGTAGCCATTTGATTACTTGTACCTGAGTCCTATGGCTTGGAGATAAAAACTGTTGAGAAACCATTTGTCCGAGACTTGGCACTCCGGTACTGCTTGCCATGCGGTAGTAGAGAGAACAGTCTATGACTGGGGTGGCTGGGGTCTTTGACACCGCCTGGTGTAGAGGTCCTGGATGGCAGGCAGCTTAGCCCCAGTGATGTACTGGGCCGTACGCACTACCCTCTGAAGTGCCTTGCGGTCAGAGGCAGTGAAGCAACCAGCTCTCGATGTTGCAGCTGTTGAACCTTTTGAAGATCTCATGACCCATGCCAAATCTTTTTAGTTTCCTGAGGGGGAATAGGCTTTGTCATGCCCTGTTCATGACTGTCTTGGTGTGTTTGGACCATTCTAGTTTGTTGTTGATGTGGACACCAAGGAACATGACGCTCTCAACCTGCTCCACTACAGCCCCGTCGATGAGAATGTGGGCATGCTCGGTCTTCCTTTTCCTGTAGTCCACAATCATCTCCTTAGTCTTGGTTACGTTGAGGGAGCGGTTGTTATTCTGGCACCACCCGGCCAGGTCTCTGACCTCCTCCCTATTGTCTGTCTCGTTGGTGATCAGGCCTACCACTGTTGTGTCGTCTGCAAACTTAATGATGGTGTTGGAGTCGTGCCTGGCCATGCAGTCGTGGTTGAACAGGGAGTACAGGAGGAGACTGAGCACGCACCCCTGGGGAGCTCCAGTGTTGAGGATCAGCATGGCAGATGTGTTGCTACCTACTCTCACCACCTGGGGGCGGCCTGTCAGGAAGTCCAGGATCCAGTTGCAGAGGGAGGTGTTTAGTCCCAGGATCCTTAGCTTAGTGATGAGCTTTGAGGGTACTATGGTGTTGAACTCTGAGCTGAAGTCAATGAATAGCATTCTCACATAAGTGTTCCTTTTGTCCAGGTGGGAAAGGGCAGTGTGGAGTGCAATAGAGATTGCATCATCTGTGGATCTGTTTGGGCAGTATGCAAATTGGGATGGGTCTAGGGTTTCTGGGATAATGGTGTTGATGTGAGTCATTTTTGCGACTGGACTTAAAGAAACTTTCAAAGTTCTTGAAAATGTCCGTGTTGACTGACCTTCATGCCTTAAAGTAATGATGGACTGTCATTTCTCTTTGCTAATCTGAGCTGTTCTTGCCATAATATGGATTTGGTATTTTACCGAATAGGGCTATCTTCTGTATATCCCCTACCTTGTCACAACACAACTGATTGGCTCAAATGCATTAAGATGTCACGCCCTGGCCATAGAGAGGCTTTTATTCTCTTTTTGGTTAGGCCAGGGTGTGACTAGGGTGGGCATTCTAGTTTTTTTATTTCTATGTTTTCTTTTTCTTTGTTTTTTTGCCGAGTGTGGTCCCCAATCAGAGGCAGCTGTTTATCGTTGTCTCTGATTGGGGATCACATATAAGTTGTCATTCTCCTTTTGGTGTTTGTGGGATCTTGTTTTTTGTTAGCTCTCTGAAGCCTGTGACGTTCGTTATTCTTTTGTTGTTTTTGTTTGGTGTTCTGAGTAATTAAAGAATCATGAACACTTACCACGCTGCACCTTGGTCTCCTTCCAACGGCAAACATTAAAAAAGAAGGAAAGAAATTCCACAGATCAACTTTTAACAAGGCACACCTGTTGATTGAAATGCATTCCAAGTGACTACCTCATGAAGCTGGTTGAGAGAATGTCTAGAGCGTATAAAGCTTCCATCAAGGCAAAGGGTGGCTATTTGAAGAATCTCAAATATATAATATAATATATTTTGATTTGTTTCACACCTTTTTGGTTACTACATGATTCCATATGTGTTATTTCATAGTGTTGATCTCTTCATTATTATGCTACAATGTAGAAAATAGTCTAAATAAAAACCTTTGAATGGAGTTCTAAAACTTTTGACCGGTAGTTTACATGTAGGTAGAGTTATTAAAATGGCTATGCATATATGACAACAACAGAGAGTAGCAGCTGTGTAAAAGAGGGGGGGCAATGCAAATAGTCCAGGTAGCCATTTGATTTGATGTTCAGGAGTCTTACAGCTTGAGGGTAGAAGCTGTTTAGAGTCCTCTTGGACCTAGACTTGACGCTCCGGTACCGCTTGCTGTGCATTAGATTAAATGAATTAAATGTCAGGAATTGTAAAAAACTGAGTTTGAATGTTTTTGGCTAAGGTGTATGTAAACCTCCGACTTCAACTGTATCATACACATTTGAGTGTCCCGGACTTACATTTACATAAAGTCAATGAGACCAGGCTGGTGGGTGTGCTTAAGGGGGGTTGAACTATGTATGTGTATGTTTGTGTGTGTGTGTAATTAGCTCCAGTGACACAGTGGTGAAGGCTGTTAGAAGATTAGACCATGGTAACATCAGATAGCATAGTAGATGGTTAATGATTCATCTCACTGTGTTGTTATGCTGACATACAGAATCTGGCCTAGGCTTGCTGGCCCCAGTGTGTCAGACAGAAACAATAATATCAATAATATCAATATTAAATTCAACTTCAGCAGCAGTATGTCAGACTTGTATAAATGACTTCATATTTCCAGAATTACAATCCATTCCAAACGTGAATGTGTAACTATTTTGTCCCTGTGCGTTGTCATTTAAATCCATCACAGATTAAGAACAGCCTCTTTAGTGTGTAGCAGTGGGGATGGCGAGGTTAAAATGTCACTTGTGACTTCCTTCTCCACATGACGACTTCTCATAGTGTATACCCTAAACTAAACAGCCTATTCAAATTTCATAGCCAAAAAACCCAAACATTCTTTATTCTTTATTTTGACCTTTATTTAACTAGGCAAGTCAGTTAAGAAAAAAATCTTATTTCCAATGACAGCCTACGAAGAGTGGGTTAAGTGCCTGTTCAGGGGCCGAACGACAGATTTGTACCTTGTCAGCTCGGGGATTTGAACTTGCAACCTTTCAGGTTACTAGTCCAATAGTTTAACCACTAGGCTACCCTGCCGCCCCAACATGACAGCCAACATGACTAATAATACTGAATAACTGGGTGAGTTCAAAGGTCGAAATCAGAGTTTATTATACAACCTTTGATCTATTGTGTGTCAGTACAGGTGTGTGTATCACCCAGACTATACTATCAGCTGAGAAACACACTGGAAGAACACTTCAAAGAGACATCATGTTCAGGTAAGAACCTCTTCCTGTACTTTCAGAGGAAAACCACTGCCATATAGTACAGAACACAGTGAATCAGTTGTCAGTTAATCAGGTTAATAATCATCATCAATAGTCAGTTGATCATCATGTCTCTCTTCCTCTCAGAATTTCTGTGTTGATCTGCATCTCTCTACTGGTTTATGGCAACTCAGCCAAGCCATACAAGTCCTGGGTACGTACCGTAGACTGCATAAATATAACTTTACTTCAATTTATGTACTCGCCTCCCTTCAGTGTACTAGGTACTATTATTCTCCTATGCACCAGTCTTCTGTTCTCTCTCTTGCAGGATAAAGTGGCTGAGTCCGCAGTCCAGGAGACTCTGATGTGAGTCCTCTCTGTTCTGTTATCATTCGGTTCATATATAATAAAATATTCAGACCTGTGCAGAAAATGTGTATCAGCCTAAAGCCGGGATGCAATCCAATCGCACTTTGTCGACAATGCGCCGTTTACCTTGAATGTGATTTCCACAAACACGCTAACATTGTCCACAGCATTATACAGATTGAATCCCGGCCTGCGTTTCCCTCCCTCCACCCAGTAATAATGCTTCACTGTTCACTCCCTCTTTAGGTCTGAAAAGGAGGTGATGTTTGATCTGGGGCTGAAGCAGGTGGAGGCTCCCAAAGACATGGACATCACTAACAATGGCATCCACCCTGTCATGCCCATCTGGAAGAACATGAGAGGGGAAGGTGGGAAGAGAAAGAAGGTAGAAAAAGAGGTAGTCCAAGGCAGATACTCCACAACCGAGGAGGACATGGACCATCTATACCACCCATCCATGGAGCAGACCCATGATGCTGACCTGGCCAGAGCCAGATCTCAGCCAGAGGACACCTTCGTTGGGATGGCCATCCAGACAGAGCCCCTAGAGGAGGATAACACCAAGTACTACCAGGAGGCTGGGATAGATCTAGATAACATCTCTCATCTCTTCTCAAGCCAGGTGGATCCACGACACCCTGAACAGGACTGGGACGAACTCTACCATCCAGAGATGAAGAGGGGAGACGGGCTGTACCAAGTGGACGTGCCTCACCAGGGGGAGCTCTCTGCTGTAGGGGCAGAGGTCAAGGGTCATAGTGAGCCAGAGGAAGACAGGGATGACCTCTACCATGGTGACCGGCCTGTACCTGTTCAGGTGAATGGGAGTGGCCAGGACAGGCAGCAGTCTGCCGATCGGCCCTCTCAGAGGATGTACAGAGAACCAGAGGAGGACCTGGATTACCTCCATCATCATTAATTAAACACATAAGACCCATGATATCTGCCCCTGACTGTCAGCTCTACAGTCAGCTACAGCTCTACTGCATCCAATCAAATACTGGTTATGATGAGAGAAAAAAATTATGCTAATGATGAAATAATTTATTTCACTTGATGGTAATATGGTTTTGAGAATTTTTGTTGAGAATTTCAAAATGAATCGTTTGGTTAAAAGCTGTACATACAGCAATGGGTTAAATGCACATTGGAGTGACTCTATAGAAGTCTATAAACTAACACTGTATGGATCTAACCGTTTATTATATGTTTAGTAACCAGTACTGTATAAGTCGATCTTCTAAGACATTAAAGACACTTGTAACCTCTACTGTAATGTCTGTCTTACATCTACTTAACAATCATTCACATGGAATACAAATAGAAAAATCACTATATTGTTTATTTACAATTGATACATTGCATTTTAGATTTCAGATGGATCTTGACATCAACATTAAAATAATATATATTTTTTAAGAAAATCTAGATGTTTCTCAGAAACATGCAAACTCAAATTCTTAGGTAATTTGTTAGGTAATGCAAAATTTGATTGTGCCCCGTCGATAACATTCATTGTTGTGTGTCAATCTAGTAGTTCACCCGGGATGACTCCCTTCTTCAGTATCAGGCACCCATAGAGCGCTGTCTCCCTGTTTATAAAGAGAGAGGGACACAGTAAACACACACACACAAAACTAGAGATACCTAGTCAGTTGCACATCTGAATGAATTCAACCGAAATGTGTCTTCCACCATTTAACACAACCCCTCCGAATCAGACAGGTGCAGGGGGCTGGCTTAATTGTCGTCATCGGCGGCCTGGGAGCAGTTGTTGTTGGGTGTTAACTTCCTTGCTCAAGGGCAGAATGACCGATTTCTCCACCTTGCCAGCTGGGGAATTTGAACCAGAGACCTTTCGGTCACTGGCCCAACGCTGTTAACCGCTAGGTTACCTGTCACCCCATTTATCTACACTGATACACACACACACACGCGCACACGGACACGCACACACAAAGAGAGAAAAACCTGTATCTCACCCAGTTGCTACAACAGCAAAGGCTTTCTTGGCTCGTTCATAGAATGCAAATCTCTCCACCTTCTCTAGAGGAGCCTGGACACAGAACACACAATAACTTTCCTCAACATATAAGTATGTGTGTGTGCGCAAGCGTTCACCCCTATCCACTCACCTGTACCCCAGCATGTGCCAGCTTCTGTCTGAAGATATCCCATACAGGAGTGGCTAGTCCCCTTTTTTTGTCACTGTCCACCAACTCCATCACGGCAGCCTACACACGCACATGCACACAAAATAATTGGTCACTGTCCAGCTAGCTCTCCAGATGTGACATATTGACATTTCCAGTTGCTGGGGACCTACCGAGCTGGGGACGTAGGTATCCAGGGGCAATAGCTTCAAAATGGCCTCCAAAAGCTCAGCAGCCCCTAGACCTGCAGGAAAATCACAGAGACCGACCATATGATACAATACAACACACACTTTAATTAAGGCCAGTATCGTGACACTCGTTAGTATCGTGGCAACACTGGCAAGGAAACAAAACACAAAGCAGATTTAAATTCTTTAGGAAAACAGCCCTAATGTTCGAAACAATTATTTATTTATTATTTTCCATGCTATAGCAAACAATATTTTACATACATCGTGTTTTCATTTTTGCCAGGGGAAAAAAATATAAGTATACTACATACCGGTACTACACAGCATAAGTATCCAGAGTGTTTTTTCTGTTCCCCTGGTTAAGTAAAGGTTAACTATACACCTACCATCAGCTCGGATCTCAATGGGACCGCAGGTGCAGGTGGAGGAGGTAGGGAAGTTTGTATCAGCCAGAACTGTAATGAGACAATGAATTCAAATATATCAATGTATCTCTTTATTGTCCTTGTTTGAGACTTCATTCTGTAACCAGGAGTTTGAGTTGAGAGATGAGTTGACACATTTTTTTTTTTTAAACAGAAGTTGCCAGATTGACTGGATGGGGGATAATTGAAAACTGTAATGTCTTCTATTTACTATTGCATACATGTATACATGATCCCAATTTTAATTTCAAGACTCCGGCAACTTGAAAAAACAATATGCTGATTTATTGTTACATTGTATTGTTACATTGAACCATATCACGCGCTGAAGTTTAAAAACTCAGTGTGGATAGTGCTAAAACAATGACGTCATATTTGAATTCTGCCATCTTTATGCACATTCAACATGACCATAGGTTACATGTGGTAAATGTGGATTCCTAGAACTGCACTGACACTAGGGATGGGGAAATGAAGCTTCCTGAAGCATTTAGGCATTATTGCCAATTGTGTCGAAAATAAGTTAATTACTCAATGCTTTAATCAACACAGTGTTTAGTTTATGAAGATTCCCATTAGCTATTGCATATTCCTGGGTTCCACAAAAAAAACGTAAACATATGACAAAGTACAGAACAGTAATGGACGAGATCGACATAAATTGTTACATTAAAGTGGCACCTGCTGGTCAAAGGAATTGAGTGCAGCCAAATTATTATAGTTGCCTTCCCACACGCCGTCGTTAAGTGCGCAGCGTAGCCTTTTTGATTTCTACCGAAACCAGAGATATTAGAGAAATAAGAGATAGGAATCTATTGGAAAAATAGATGGAGGAACTTATAGCGCTGGACAACGAATGGAGAAATGTATAACGCCCCACCCTGCGCCCAATTGACTCCCACTCACTCTTTGAAGGAGCGCACGCCTTGTCCCAAAGAACCCAGAATGCACCGCACGGCCCGACGCATGGGCAACATACACTATCAGCGATAGTACGAATCCAATGGAAATTCCCATCTCCTCAAAATTCTCTTTGCCGAGAAACAAATACCAAAAGTGTTTGTTCGATTAAACCAACCTTCGGACGTAACTGATCATGAGCCTCTGATAACGCGATTACATGCATCGGCACCAGGGTTGCCATGTCAGTGCTTTTACCTAATATTTGGCCTATATAAAACGATGTCGGGCAGAAAAATATATTGGTTGCGGTTTGCTGGTTTTTGGGATACTTCTAAGTTGCACCAGCTGCCATGGAATCTCTTAAAATATATATATAAATATATATATACAGTGCCTTCAGAAAGTATTCATACCACTTGACTTTTTCCACATTGTTTGGTTACAGCCTTATTATAAAATTGATTAAATGTTTTTTTCCCCCTCATCAATCTACACACAATACCCCATATTGACAAAGCAAAAACAGGCTATAGTTTTTGCAAATTTATATTAAAAAAAATGTGAAATATCACATTTACACAAGTATTCAAACCCTTTACTCAGTGCTTAGTTGAAGCACCTTTGGCAGCAATTACAGCCTAGAGTCTTCTTGGGTATGACACCACAAGCTTGGCACACCTGTATTTGGGGAGTTTCTCACACTCTTGTCTGCAGATCCTCTCAAGCTCTTTCAGGTTGGATGGGGAGCGCTGCTGCACAGCTATTTTCAGGTCTCTTCAGAGATGTTCGATCGGGTTCAAGTCCGTCCTCTAGCTGGGCCACTCAAGGACATTCAGAGAGTTGTCACAAAACCACTCATGCGTTGTCTGGGCTGTGTGCTTATGGTTGTTGTCCTGCTGGAAGGTGAACCTTCGCCCCAGTCTGAGTTCCTGAGCACTCTGGAGCAGGTTTTCATCAAGGATCTCTCTGTACTTTGCTCCATTCATCTTTGCCTTGATCCTGACAAATCTCCCAGTCCCTGCAGCTGAAAAACATCCCCACAGCATGATGCTGCCACCACCATGCTTCACTGTAGGAATGGTGCTAAGTTTTCTCCAGAGGTGGCGCTTTGCATTAAGGCCACAGCGTTAAATCTTGGTTTCATCAGACCAGAGAATCTTGTTTCTCATGGTCTGTGAGTCTTTAAGCGCCTTTTTGCAAACTCCAAGCAGGCTGTCATGTGCCTTTTACTGAGGAGTGGCTTCCGTCTAGCCACTCGACCATAAGGCCCTTCTCCCCGGATTGCTTAGTTTGGCCGGGCTCCCACCTCTTGGAAGAGTCTTGGTGGTTCCAAACTTCTTCTATTTAAGAATGTGTGTTTTTGGGGACCTTCAATGCTGCAGACATTTTTTTGGTACCCTTCCACAGATCTGTGCCTTGATACAATTCTGTCTCGGAGTTCTATTCCGTCGACCTCATGGCTTGGTTTTTGCTAAACAGATAGGCTAACGTGGCTATAATATGCTACATAATATTTCTGTTTATTATTTATAAATTAGCAAACATTTCTAAAAACCTGTTTTTGCTTGGTCATTATGGGGTATTGTGAGTAGTTTGCTGAGGACTTTGATTAATCCATTTTAGAATAAGGCTGTAAGGTAACAACATGGGGGAAAAGTCAAGGGGTCTGAACACTTTCTGAAGGCACTTTATATATATATACAGATATTATCAGTCAAAAGTTTGAACACACCTATTCATGCAATTGTTTTTCTATATTTGTACTATTTTCTACATTGTAGAATAATAGTGAAGACATTACAACTATGAAATAACACATATGGAATCATGTAGTCACCCCCCCAAAAATGTTAACCAAATCAAAAGATATTTTATATTTGAGATTCTTCAAAGTAGCCACCCTTTGCCTTGATGACGGCGTAGCACACACCTACCTGGAGCTGGCAAACAGATTCAATAAATAGCCTATAACTTGTGTGTTTTGTTGTTGTAGCCTTGTGTTATATTATGCAACTATTAATGGCCATGTTCAGTTAATTAAATTGGAAGTTATCAAAGCTCTATCGCAATTGCGGCGATCAGTTGTTAGAACGCATTAGATTGAAGGTCAGTCAGATTAGGCTACATGTAAAACATATGTATAACTAACACTGGCTATTGGGAAACTCAAGCACTTCTTACCTCTAAATCGCCAAGCTATTCATGTTGAATAAATGTGTGTTATTTTGAACTACGCAAGCAGCTAAATCGTTCAGTTCACAGCTTGCCTACATTTAGCCTAGGCTACTGTAGACTATCCAAAATAAGATGTAGGCCTATCAGGGGCTAAAGGCTACCTGCATATATCTAAGCAAAACCATGGCAAAGTTGAATTGCAATAATAAACCTAGATTTTAGTCTGTAGCCTATGCATATTGAAATGACAGGTCAATCTCGCAAATTGGCCATTTATAAATGTTTTGCAGTCTTAACATCTGGCACAATAATAATGGCAGAATTGCCAGAAAATAGCCTAACATTCGTTTAAAAAAAAGTTAATCCAAGTGTTCCTTGCTCAGAGATTTGGAGATCCTCTGTCCAACTTTCATCACTCAAACTCCTGTCATTTATCTATAGTGCGCAAAGGAGATGCATTTACAATTACAAAACCGGGGTCGAGCCCTGAATGCTGCTTGGCTAAAAGCTGTGGTATATCAGACCGTATACCATGGGTGTAACAAAACAAAAGTTACTGTTCTAATTACGTTGGTAACCAGTTTAAGCAATAAGGCACCCTGTGTGGTATCTGGCCATTACACCGGGGCTAACGGCTGTAGAGAGTCACCCTGCATTGCGTCCCGCTTAACAGCCCTTATGAATGTCGATTTAACTCGTTTGACTGCAATGATTAAGCAATAAGGCACAGTAAGGCATATGGCCAACGAGTTAAATCGACATCCATTGACGGAAAGTGATCGGGCGAGTTTAACAATGGCCAATTACCCTCTTGCGACATATTCAAATGTCTTTCTTACGACATGTCATAGTTCACAATAATTCATATTTTGATGAAAACATAATTTTGCTTCTAACGTCCTTACAAGTTACGCCGAGATTCCTTCTTAATTGTCTCGATAACGTTATGGAAAAAGGGTTTATTGTATACATCTGTCCGTTTTCAGACCTTTTGCGCGGGTTTGTGTGGTCATTGTCTTAGAACTTGTGGCTGTACCTGGCAACGTTCACAGACCTTCACTGAACCAGCAAGTTCCATGTTCGCCCTTACGAGCGTAGCTAGCTGATTTATTTACCCAGTTCGTCTCCGTGGCCCATCTTGGCCAGGGCATACAGCAGCTCTGGCGACAGAATGGACGGTATTCCTTTTAGAATAACCATAGTAGCAGGTTCGATAACACAGGCACTTCACAGAAGGAAAAAGACGACCAGGAAGTAAGTCATGAGATCAGAGTGCTTGTAGGCTATTTGATTATTCTAACACAGGTTGCCGAACTACAGTCAGTGAGGGCACACCCCTCTTCAGGGGCGGACTGGGGCAGATATTCAGCCCTGGCATTTCAGCCACAACAACCCACATAACCGCGAGCGCGCACCCCCTACTACTTACACATGCAGGCAGTAATGCTACTGAAACATAACCTAGGCAACTATAGGACAGCGTGTCTATGTCCAAATATCAGAGACTGTTACCATGGTTATTCCACAGAAATCAGTCTGAAAGAAGTCGCTGTAAAAAATATGCAATTGTCTCTACAGGCCAGAATGTTGAATACAATGATATTTACCGGTTGTCTGTGCTGTTGGTCCTTTTGGCTGTAGGAAGTTTGCCAGCTGATTGCATGGGACAACTTTGGTCTGTTCCTCGGTTAAACTCGGTCATTGTTGACATACTGTATTGTGCAAGTCCTCTGCGAATTGCATCAGCATTGAAAACACAAACTGACATACAGACCAGCATATTGAAAATCAGGTTAATAAACACTACTCTGTGGCTATTTTGTCATAGATTACCTCCTGCATAAGGAAAAAAATCTGCAAAGTAAAGTACTTTCGAATGAAGTTTATTCAACAGTCTGACTTGTGATGGGACTGTTCACAAAGATGTTAGAGACGAGAGAGGAGTCTTCCACTCTCAGATTCGTAGAAGCTAAGCGTTTCTCAACTTTTACTGTACAAGTGACCGGTGAAACATAGCCCTCCTTTTTTTTACCAGCTCATGTTTAAGACAAATGCAACATGTAAAAAGCACCACTGAAGATACAACTGTCTGTCTGTCCATCTGTCTGTCACTCTGTCTGTCTGTGATTCTCCTTGTTCTCCTCTGTTGTCGCTCTGTCTGTCTGTCTGTCTGTCTGTCTGTCTGTCTGTCTGTCTGTCTGTCTGTCTGTCTGTCTGTCTGTCTGTCTGTCTGTCTGTCTGTCTGTCTGTCTGTCTGTCTGTCTGTCTGTCTGTCTGTCTGTCTGTCTGTCTGTCTGTTTCTGTCTGTCTGTCTGTCTGTCTGTCTGTCTGTCTGTCTGTCTGTCTGTCTGTCTGTCTGTCTGTCTGTCTGTCTGTCTGTCTGTGTCTGTCTGCTGTCTGTCTGTCTGTCTGTCTGTCTGTCTGTCTGTCTGTCTGTCTGTCTGTCTGTCTGTCTGTCTGTCTGTCTGTCTGTCTGTCTGTCTGTCTGTCTGTCTGTCTGTCTGTCTGTCTGTCTGTCTGTCTGTCTGTCTGTCTGTCTGTCTGTCTGTCTGTCTGTCTGTCTGTCTGTCTGTCTGTCTGTCTGTCTGTCTGTCTGTCTGTCTGTCTGTCGTCTGTCTGTCTGTCTGTCTGTCTGTCTGTCTGTCTGTCTGTCTGTCTGTCTGTCTGTCTGTCTGTCTGTCTGTCTGTCTGTCTGTCTGTCTGTCTGTCTGTCTGTCTGTCTGTCTGTCTGTCTGTCTGTCTGGTCTGTCTGTCTGTCTGTCTGTCTGTCTGTCTGTCTGTCTGTCTGTCTGTCTGTCTGTCTGTCTGTCTGTCTGTCTGTCTGTCTGTCTGTCTGTCTGTCTGTCTTCTGTCTGTCTGTCTGTCTGTCTGTCTGTCTGTCTGTCTGTCTGTCTGTCTGTCTGTCTGTCTGTCTGTCTGTCTGTCTGTCTGTCTGTCTGTCTGTCTGTCTGTCTGTCTGTCTGTCTGTCTGTCTGTCTGTCTGTCTGTCTGTCTGTCTGTCTGTCTGTCTGTCTGTCTGTCTGTCTGTCTGTCTGTCTGTCTGTCTGTCTGTCTGTCTGTCTGTCTGTCTGTCTGTCTGTCTGTCTGTCTGTCTGTCTGTCTGTCTGTCTGTCTGTCTGTCTGTCTGTCTGTCTGTCTGTCTGTCTGTCTGTCTGTCTGTCTGTCTGTCTGTCTGTCTGTCTGTCTGTCTGTCTGTCTGTCTGTCTGTCTGTCTGTCTGTCTGTCTGTCTGTCTGTCTGTCTGTCTGTCTGTCTGTCTGTCTGTCTGTCTGTCTGTCTGTCTGTCTGTCTGTCTGTCTGTCTGTCTGTCTGTCTGTCTGTCTGTCTGTCTGTCTGTCTGTCTGTCTGTCTGTCTGTCTGTCTGTCTGTCTGTCTGTCTGTCTGTCTGTTTCATTGTTCTCCTCTGTTGTCACTCTGTCTGTCTGTGATTCTCCTTGTTCTCCTCTGTTGTCACTCGGTCTGTCTGTCACACCTAAGTGTTAATAGTTAAAATTACATATAGGCCCTACATATTAAGGAAATGGCAGTACATCTGTGTCTCTCTGTTTTCTTCCTAACCACTGCACTCACCTCTGAGCTGTCTATGCTAAGCCTAGCATCTTTTCCCACAGCACTGGTACCAGAAGACCAGGGGACCATACTGCCTGTGCTGGGCCCAGCAACATCCTAGTTGTGAATGAATAAACACATTTATTAGATAAAGAAGAAATCATTACTGAATAAATGCCTAATAGATGACCATTGGCTCATAATACCTTATGAAAGCCTAAATACTTACAGTATGTCATACATGTGTCCCCATCCTAAGTGTTAATTATATAATATATCTCCAAAATATCAATAAACTGGCAGAACATGTGTCAGTGTTTGTCCCTCTCAGTTTTCTCCCTATGTCCACTACACTTGACCTGCTGCAGCATCAGCTGAGATATATGTGCCGCGAAGCCTAGCATCACTGGGACCAGGGGGCCACACTGCCTGTGTTGGGCCCAGCAACAGCCTAGGGTAGCACTTTATTTTAAGGTCCCATAATAAACCATTATTAAGGCATTTACAAACCGTTTGCTCAACATTTATTAATCATTACTCCCACATTTGTAAATGTTAGTAAGCTAGTTATTCACACGTGTGAATACAGTACCAGTCAAAAGTTTTGACATACCTACTCATTCCAGGGTTTTTATTTTTACGATTTTCTACATTGTAGAATAATAGTGAAGACATCAAGCTATGAAATAACACATATGGAATCATGTAGTAACCAAAAAAGTGTTAAAAAAAATCAAAATATATTTTATATTTGAGATTCTTCAAAGTAGCCATCCTTTGCCTTGATGACAGCTTTGCACAATCTTGGCCTTCTCTCAACCAGCTTCATGTGGTAGTCACCTCGAATGTATTTAAATTAATATGTATGCATTAAAGGTTGAATTTCTTAATGTGTTTGAGCAAATCAGTTGTGTTGTGACAAGGTAGGGGTGGTATACAGAAGATAGCCCAATTTTGTAAAAGACCACTTCCATATTATGGCAAGGACAGCTCAAATAAGCAAAAAGAAACAACAACATCATTACTTTAAGACATGAAGGTCAGTCAATGTGGAACATTTCAAGAACTTTGAAAGTTTCTTCAAGTGCAGTCGCAAAAACCATCAAGTGCTATGATGAAACTGGCACATGAGGACCGCCAGAGGAAAGGAAGACACAGAGTTACCTCTGCTGCACAAAATCTAATTGTAAGGAAGTTTCAAGGTTTTGCCTGAGGTTGAGTATCTCATGATAAGCTCTAGACCACACTATATACCAAGAGAGTTTTCATCTATATTCTTCATAGCTGTCTATTTACCACCACAAACCGATGCTGGCACTAAGACCGCACTCAATGAGCTGTATACGGACATAAGTAAACAGGAAAATGCTCATCCAGAGGCGGCGCTCCTAGTGGCCAGGGACTTTAATGTAGGGAAACTTAAATCTGTTTTACCTAATTTCTACCAGCATGTTAAATGTTAAATGTGCAACCAGAGGTAAAACAAAACTTGAGACCACATTAACCACATTAACTCCACACACAGCTAAGCTAAGGACCCTGGGACTAAACACCTTCCTCTGCAACTTGATCCTGGACTTCCTTACGAGCTGCCCCCAGGTGGTAAGGGTAGGTAACAACACACTGATCCTCAACACAGGGGCCCCTCAGTGGTGCGTGCTCAGTCCCCTCCTGTACTACTCCCTGTTCACTCATGACTACATGGCCAGGCACGATTTCAACACCATCATTAAGTTTGCCAATAACTCAACAGTGATAGGCCTGATCACCGACATTGATGAGAGCCTACACGTGTGGTGCCAGGATAACAACCGCTCCCTCAACGTGATCAAGACAAAGGAGATGCCTCCCGGGTGGCGCAGTGTTTAAGGGTGCTGTACTACAGCGCCAGCTGTGCCATCAGAGTCCCTGGGTTCGCGCCCAGGCTGTGTCGTAACTGGTCGCGACCGGGAGGTCCGCGGGCCGGGCGCAGTGCGCGCTAACCAAGGTGGCCAGGTGCACGGTGTATCCTCCGATGCATTGGTGCAGCTGGCTTCCGGGTTGGATGCGCGCTGTGTTAAGAAGCAGTGCGGCTGGTTGGGTTGTGTATCGGAGGACGCATGACTTTCAACCTTCGTCTCTCCCGAGCCCGTACGGGAGTTGTAGCGATGAGACAAGATAGTAGCTACTACAACAATTGGATACCACGAAATTGGGGAGAAAAAGGGGTTAAAAAAAAAAAGACAAAGGAGATGATTGTGGACTACAGGAAAAGGAGGACCGAGCACGCCCCCATTCTAATCGACAAGGCTGTAGTGGAGCAGGTTAAGAGCTTAAAGTTCCTTGGTGTCCACATCACCAACAAACTATCATGGTCCAAACACACCAAGACCCAGGGAGCACGACGAAACCTATTCTCCCTCAGGAGACTGAAAAGATTTGGCATGGGTCCTCAGATCCTCAAAAAGCTCTACAGCAGCACCATCGAAATGGCTTGGCCTCCGACCGCAAGGCACTACAGAGGGTAGTGCGTACGGCCCAGTACATCACTGGGGCCAAGTTTCTGCCATCCAGGACCTCTACACCAGGCGGTCAGAGGAACGCCCTAAAAGTTGTCACCCTAGTCATAGACTGTTCTCTCTGCTACCACACGGAAAGCAGTAACGGAGCGCCAAGTCTAGGTCCAAAAGGCTTCTTAACAGCTTCTACCCCCAAGCCATACGACTCCTGATCAGCTAATCAAATGGCTACCCAGACTATTTGCATTGTCGCCCCCTTCTTTTATGCTACTGCTACTCTGTTTATTATCAATGCATAGTCACTTTAATAACTCTACCTAAATGTACGTATTACCTCTGTTACCTTGACTAACCGGTGCCCCCGCACATTGACTCTGTGCTGGTACCCCCTGTATATAGCCTTGCCACTTATTTTACTGCTGCTCTTTAATCATTTGTTATTCTATTTTATATTTATCTATTTTTTACATAACACTTATTTTTCTTAACTGCATTGTTGATTAAGGGCTTGAAAGTAAGCATTTCACAGAAAGGTCTACACCTGTTGTATTCAGTGCATGTGACGAATCAAATTTGATTTAATTTGCAGAGGATGAATTCATAAGAGTTACCAGCCTCAGAAATTGCAGCCCAAATAAATGCTTCACAGAGTTCAAGTAACAGACACATCTCAACATCAACTGTTCAGAGGAGACGTGAATCAGGCCATCATTTTATATTTATTTTTTATTTAACCTTTATTTAACTAGGCAGTCAGTTAAGAACAAATTCTTATTTACATTGACGGCCTACCAAAATGCAAAAGGCCTCCTGCGGGGACGGGTGCCTGGGATAAAATAAATAAATAAAATACAATATAAATATAGGATAAAGCACACATCACAACAAGAGAGACACAACACTACATAAAGAGAGACCTAAGACAACAACATAACAGCAAAACATGACAACACAGCATGGTAGCAACACAACATCACAACAACATGGCAGCAACACAACATGGTTGCAGCACAAAAACATGGTACAAACATTATTGAGCAAAGTCAACAGCACAAAGGTCAAGAAGGTAGAGACAACAATACATCATACAAAGCAGCCACAACTGTCAGTAAGAATGTCCATGATTGAGTCTTTGAATGAAGAGATTGAGATAAAACTGTTCAGTTTGATTGTTTGTTGCAGCTCGTTCCAGTTGCTAGCTGCAGTCAACCGAAAAGAGGAGCGACCCAGGGATGTGTGCGCTTTGGGGACCTTTAACAGAAGATGACTGGCAGAACGGGTGTTGTATGTGGAGAATACGGGCTGCAGTAGATATCTCAGATATTGGGGAGTGAGGCCTAAGTGGGTTTATTAAATAAGCATCAACCAGTGGGTCTTGCGACAGGTATACAGAGATGACCAGTTTACAGATGAGTATAGAGTGCAGTGATGTGTCCTATAAGGAACATTGGTGGCAAATCTGATGGCTCGAGAGCTCCCTTACCTGCCGATCTATAAATTACATCTCCATAATCTAGCATGGGTAGGATGGTCATCTGAATTAGGGTTAGTTTGGCAGCTGGGGTGAAACAGGAGTGATTACGATAGAGGAAACCAAGTCTAGATTTAACTTTAGCCTGCAGCTTTTATATGTGCTGAGAGAAGGACAGTGCACCGTCTAGCCATATTCCCAAGTACTTGTATGAGGTGACTACCTCAAGCTCTAAACCCTAAGAGGTAGTAATAACACCTGTGGGAAGAGGTGCATTCTTCTTACCAAACCACATGACCTTGGTTTTGGAGGTGTTTAAAACAAGGTTAAGGGTAGAGAAAGCTTGTTGGACACTAAGATAGCTTTGTTGTAGAGCATTTAACATGAAATCCGGGGAGGGGCCAGCTGAGTATAAGACTATCTTCTGCATATAAATGGATCAGAGAGCTTTCTACTGCCTGAGCTATGTTGTTGATGTAAATTGAGAAGAGCGTGTGGCCTAGGATTGAGCCTTGGGGTATTCCCTAGGTGACAGGCAGTGGGTGAGACAGCAGATTTTCTGACTTTATCCACTGCACTCTTTGAGAGAGGTAGTTAGCAAACCAGGACAAAGACCCTCAGAGACACCAATAATCCTTAGCCGGCCCATGTTTAGCAAAAGTGTTGGAAAAACGTGTCAATAATCAACTGACTGGCTTTCTTGATGTGTATAGTTCTCTCTCTGGTATGCAATCTGGTTTCCGCTCAGGTTATGGATGTGTCACTGCAACCTTAAAAGGTCCTCAATGATGTCACCATTGCCCTTAATTTGAAGCAATATTGTGCTGCTATTTTTATTGACTTGGCCAAAGCTTTTGATACAATAGACCATTATACCGTATCAAAATAGAAATAATTAGGATTAGCTTGATCTTAGCCTTTAAATAAAGGACAAACTGTGTCTGCCTTCCAAGCAATGGGAACCTTCCCAGAAAGGAGAGAAAGGTTAAAAAGGTTGGAGATAGGCTTGGCGATGATAGGGGCAGCAACCATAAAGAAGAAAGGGTCTAAACCATCTGATCCAGATGTTTTTTGGGGGTCAAGTTTAAGGAGCTCCTTTAGCACCTCGGACTCAGTGACTGCCTGCAGGGAGAAACTTTGTAGCGGGGCAGGGGAAAAAGAGGGAGAAGCATGGGGGATAGTCGCATTAGAAGGGGTGGGGGATGAGGAAATGTTGGACGGGCAAGGAGGCATGGCTGAGTCAAATAGGAATCCTGACTTAATGAAGTGGTGATTAAAGAGCTCAGACTTGTGCTTTTTGTCAGTAACAACCACATTATCAACATTAAGGGATATGGGCAGCTGTGAGGAGGAGGGTTTATTGTCCAGGTCTTTAACAGTTTTCCAGAACTTCTTGGGATTAGACCTACAGAGAGAGAACTGCTCCTTAAAGTAACTAACTTTGGCCTTCCGGATAGCCTGAGTGCACTTATTTCTCATTTGCCTGAACGATAGCCAGTCAGCCTGAGTATGCATGTGCCGAGCCTTTCACCAAATGCAATTCTTGAGGTGGAGTAACTCTGCAAGATCATGGCCGAACCAGGGGCTGAACCAGTTTTTAATTCTCATTTTCTTTATGGGTGCGCTTGTTAACAATACCACTGAAAATATCAAAAAGGAAGGTCCAAGAGTCTTCAACAGAGGGGATCAAGCTGATTCTATACCAATTTACAGAGGCCAGTTCATGAAGGAAGGCTTGCTCATTAAAGTTTTTTAGCAAGCGTCTATGACAAATCAGGACAGGTTGTTTCACTGAGCAGCCATTAAGAACACAGGCTGTAAAACAGTGGTCACTAAGGTCATTACAGAAAACACCAGACTGATAGCTATCAGGATTATTTGTGAGGATAACATCAAGGAGAGTAGCCTTTTCTGGGTGTTTGGAGTCATACCTTGTGGGATTGGTGATAATCTGAGAAAGATTTAGGAATCCCGTTTTTTTAGGACTTGGTCAGGTGGATTTAAGCATGTACCAGTTTAGGTCACCTAGCAGGACCAATTCAGAGCTAGTGTAAGGGGCCAGGAGAGAGCTTAGGGCAGGTAGGGTACAAGCCGGTGCTGATGGAGGACGATAGCACCCAGAAACAGTCAACAAAGAGCTATTTGAAAGTTTAATGCTTAAAACTAGCAAATCAAATTGTTTGGGGACAGACTTGGTAGAGACAATCGAACACTGAAGGTGATCCTTGGTAAAGATTGCCACTCCCCCACCTTTGGAAAATCTGTCTTGCCGAAAAAGGTTATAACCGGGAATGTTAACATTATTATTCAAAACACTGTTCCTTAACCACATCTCAGTAATGACCAACACATCTGGATCATATTGTACAGCAATTTCATCAGGTAACACGAATACAAAGCCGGCGAGAGGTGGTTAGAATAGGATGGGAGGCCAAAAGTCTGTGTAACCAATAGAGAGTCAGAGTTCCGAGTGTGGGAACAAACATAGTCTGTCCTACGGTTGGGTAAAGAAAGTTTGTAGTCAACAAAGTATGCAGGAGTCATGAGGCAAATAGCAAAATGCACAAGAAAAAAAAAATATATCTAATGACTTGGGGCTAGCCATTGTAAGTTCAGAGTCACTCGCCCCAACAGTGCGTGTGTGCTGGAGGCGAGCAAAAGCTCGGGAGTGAGGGGTGAGTGTGGTGGAGGTACCTGATTCATGATCGAATTGCTGCAAAGAAGCCACTACTAAAGGACACCAATAAGAAGAGACTTGCATGGGCCAAGAAACATGAGCAATGGACATTAGGTCGGTGGAAATCTGTCCTTTGGTCTGATGAGTCCAAATTTGAGATTTTTGGTTCCAACCGCCGTGTCTTTGTGAATTTTTTATGTTGTCCACATTAAGGTCTAGCTTACTGTTTTGCAATGTATTGCATTAATTAATGTACATGTTATCCTCAGCTAATGCCAACTTCCTTGGCCCATGGATGACACTGGTTATGTCCCAATTCTCTCATTCCTCCCAAAGTGTGCACTTGTTCTCTTCCCTTCACTATTTTGAAAGGAAATTGCTGATAAAACAAATGTGGTGGAAACCCATGTATGTGTTTAGATTTGTGGGAAATGGTGTACGAGTGCACATTTCAGGACACAGGAGATTTTCACATCTCTAAATGTGAAAATGTATTTGGTAAAAAAGCTAATGTTTGTTCATACCTTAATATCAATAACATAATATGCTAAGCCTTCTCTAAGCTGCGGGAGTGTCTATTACAATTTTTATGCCAATTTTCTTCATTTTAGGCTCAAAAGAAGCCCGTCGTCCTCTTACATTTTGTCAACTTTATAGTCTGCTGTGTTTTGTATTTTACACCCATAATGCTCATTGACTTGACATTCCAAATTAGCATTACATAAAGACCTGAGTGATTATTTCTACCATGGTTCACGCTATTGTGTCATGTCAATGCCATTATGATGTAATTTTGCTCCCAAGGCAAAGCCTATAAAAGCATGGGTCCCAGATGCTGAGTGGGTATAACTATAATCATGCCCAGACACAGACTATCCACTTCTCGCCCAGTCCGCAGGAGGCTTAGAGCCACTCGGACCGTGAGACGCAGGAAGAAAGTTGGCAGGAGACTTTAGGTCCCTTACTAGCCATCGGTAAATGCCACTGGCATTTATATTCCGCTGTGTTTTGTATATCTTTTTTTCTGGTTTTTGTGTTTTGGAATGGCACGGTTACTACAGAAGATTCACCTGTCATAATGCAAGTTATGTAAGTGTTTGTAGGCCTTTTTTTTTTTTTTTTTTACATCTGTGAAATGACTACATTACCCATAATGCTATTCGACTGGACATTCCAAATTTCCATGGCAATTATGGATCCCAATGGTAATATTAATTTATGCAACACTGTATCCAAGGTATCCTGTCAACTGCACTTATACCCGATGGGCCCTGCCTAAAATCTTCAACTGCACATCATGAGTGATGCCTGATGCCCTGTTTTCCAACTCTTAAACTAACCATACATCCTTTCAAATAATGCAGTCAAACAAGGCCAGGTACATAATGAGTCAAATAAGCACTAGGTCTAAAACATATGCTTCCCTATTGTCTTTCACCTTGACCAATCAACTTACTGCGATGGGATCAGAATACATGGTAGAATTCATAGGCCCATCAAATCCTTTGATTAAGACACAATGTTGTCGTGTCCTTGGCTAGACAATGTTCTTTTAAAATGTCTGAGGGAGGGACACGCTACAGGGCCTACAAGCTATGCCAGTTCCACCTCAGACTTACTGTAGCTGTTTAAATAAGATGAGAACATGGGAGATTACCCCCCTTGTGTTGCAATCAAAAGGAGCCAACATAAAACAATATGTGAAGCATCAATACTGCCCAGATGAATAGTGTAATAACACCATCTAGTGTTGAATTATTGTGTAAGAATCAATAGTACATGTTAATGATTTTATATGATGGGCATAGGCTGTGCTGCCTCAGGTTACTGCACGAGAAAGAAACAGATCAACGAAACGAAAACAGATCATATCATTGCGTCCATCTATTAACTTTAATGTCCCAATAGACATTTCATCAAACTAAACAGCTGTCTATCACCAAACACAGATTAAGGTATTGTTACATTAAACCTGATCATTGTGAGCTGGTTTCCTGGACCTAGATTAAACCTACCGCTGGACAAAAAAGCATGCTAAATGGATCTCCACTGAAAATGCATCTTACACAGGAATTTTTCGCTTTATTCTTAATGCCTACAATGTGACCGATTGAATAACTCAAATAGACAGATACATACCTTGCTACGGCTTTATTTGCACAATGTACACAGGACAAATAAATTTTCTAGAAAATGTGAGATTCTGTTGGACAGTGAAAAGGCTGTGCTAAGTGTGTTAGCGGTTGTGACTGATATCGCTTGGCCTCTGTCATTTACACCCAACAAGATATTTGTTTTTCCATGATGGACGATGACCTAAAACATCTTTCATACAAACACACTATACTGTAGTGCACACATACACATACAACAGTTTGCATACAGGGTATAAAACCGTGATAAGGCAAGTAAATCGCTCTGGATAAGAGCATCTGTTAAATTGTCTGTCCGGGTGTCATTCAGGGCTAATTCCTAATTTAAGGTCTACATGTAAAAGTCTGATCTTCACAATAATCTCCAGTTTAGATTACTTAAATATCATCTAAGCCAACATCAGAGTCATGAGTCAAGATATCAAGTCAGGACACAGCCTTCAGGAACCCTTGGATCGAAGATTCACATCCTGGTCTGTTGGGTTTTGTGTTTGCTCCTCTTACTGGTCCTTGAAATTGGCCTTTCTCTTTTCCACAAATGCGGTCATGCCCTCCTTACGATCCTCCTGTTGTAGGAAACACAATGTCAGTGAGTACACACAGAACACACCTGAGAAATCGTGGCATGTATGCCAGAAGGAGCTTCCTAAGAAAACAGTTGATCTGAATAAGAGAACATCAGTAGATTGACTGACCGTGGCAAAGGTAGAGTGAAATAATCTCTTTTCCAGACGATTCCCTTCAGCCAGCGTCAGCTCGTAGGCTACACACCAACACACGTTAGATCTTGCATTAATCAATACAACTGAAGCAATAAAAGACTAGGGAAAAAAACATGTAAATGTATGAATTAAATCAAGTTCACAAAACATGAAATATCTAAACATCTCACATATCATTGTAGGGTCAGAGAAGGGTCTATTCAATATGTAAAAATCAGATCAGCTCTCTAACCTGCGTTGACGGCCTCTTTAGCCATGGCAGACACGATCTTGGAGTTGGCAGCGATCTTCTCCCCACATTTAATAGCTTCTGACACCAATTGGTCTACTGGACAGATCTTACTCACCAGACCTAAGAGAGCATGGTAATTGTGTGTATAATGTGAGGTTTGTGTGTGTTATCTGACTGTTTAGCCTCTTTTGTGTGTGTGTGTGTGTGTGTGTGTGCGCGAGTTACCTGACTGTTTACCCTCCTTTGCATGTATAATGTGAGGTTTGTGTGTGTGATACCTGACTGCTTAGCCTCCTGTGCTGTGATCCTGTCTCCAGTCAGTACCATCTCCATGGCGAGAGATTTCCCCACTGCCCTTGTCAGTCTCTGAGTACCACCAGCACCTACGCACAGAGTACAGTTAATCTACAGACCAACAGACAGACTGAACTATTTTCAATCCACATAGATCAGGGATTAGTGGTACCTGGGATTGTTCCCAAAAGGATCTCAGGCTGTCCAAACTGAGCCTTCTCTCCAGCAAAGATGATGTCACACATCATAGCAAGCTCACAGCCTCCCCCCAACTAGAGAAAAATACATAGAGCGAGAGAGAGGCACACACAGAAATAATGTTAACCCACACACAAAACCAAGCTGTCCTTGTGGTCTCGCTATACAGACTACCTCCACAATGTGCCAATGTTTCAGCATACAGGTCTGCCTGTATAAAGTAAGTTTGGAAAAGAGGAAAGGGCGGAGTTGGGACGTGCGCCAAAAACCCGTCCAGAGCTCTATCCATTGACGTCCTGCCGTAAATATTTCCGGTAGCTACTGTAGCTAGATGGAGCTCGCAGGGGATATTTTCAATTAGTGTATTTCGCAAAGTAAGTAGTTTGTTTGCACCATTGACGTTTGCGTTTCAAGCATACGCTTGTGTCTACCTCCGTCATGTTTCCGAGGGGATTATTTTTAACCCCCTCCTACCCAAAATCATAATTGTTTCGGAGTTCTCTGTCTGAAGAGCAACCACCCCCCCCATAAAATATCCGACAGTGGTGTTGCTCTAGGTCTGAGATTTCTGAGACTATTGTGGCACTGACAGTAAAAGAAAGGACAGGGTAGCTGAAGGCTGGGACTAAAAACAAACAAAAGATAATTAAATGTAAAATATACTGTCCGTGAAATGTATGTAGTATGTGAAACCTGGAAATGAAAGTATTGTTTGTTGTCCATAAGCTTACTCCAATTAGGGAAGGGGTGGTAGGGTTAGGGGAAAATTATAAAGAAGTTAAATATGTTATATAATGTCATTGTATGCCGTAGTGTTAAGATTTCCCTTCGCTGGATCTAAGGGGCCTAGCCTGAACTATGAAAAACAGCCCCAGACCATTATTCCTCCTCCACCAAACTTTACAGTTGGCACTATGCATTGGGACAGGGAGCATTCTCCCGGCATCCGCCAAACCCAGCTTCGTCCGTCGGACTGCCAGTTGGTGAAACATGATTCATCACTCCAGAGAACATGTTTCCACAGCTCCAGTCCAATGGCGGCGAGCTTAACACCACTCCAGCCGATGCTTGGCATTGCGCTGGAATTTTTATTTATTTAACAATGAATCCACCAATAAGAACATTGCTGAAAGACGTCCAATGGCTCTATCAAACAAGGAGAACCATATCTACATGCACATTAAACGTATAGTGCGATCAGTATAACATGGAGCCTTCGGGAAATGCCACAAAGCAGGACTAAATGCATATTTAGATCTCACCTCCATCAATACACTGGAAGCAGTCATAGGGTGTATCATTCAGCGCACGAAGCCCAGACCTGCCTTCCTCCTGGGCAATTATGTGCGTAACAGCTCACAGTCTTAGACTGTTTTCACCATGTCCCAGATTCCCCCAGGGTGAAATTCCCCTTTAAGTTCCAACTGTAATGTGTTTGCCACAATATAATAAATGGGCCTTAAACAATGGCTTTACTTACTTTTGATATTAGAAGAATATGTTTCGTCACATAAACCGAATAGGTGCAGGGAAATGTTTAGTTTTACAGGGTCAGCCATAGCAGTAAGAGCACAGACAGATTTTTCACCTTGTCGACTCGTGCATTCGAATTAGTGACCATTCGGTTACTAGCCCAATGATCGAACCGCTAGGTTAGTTTAGAAACTTTTATGAAGGTTTGGTGTGGTGTGGAGAAGGGAGTCAGTCTCCCTCGGACCCCCGACAGTTGAACTTGAGGTGAGGAAGAATGTTTTAGGCCTACCAGTAGTTCTATAATCTAACAATATGTTTGTTTATCTTTCTAAAGAAATATTCTGATCGAAAATGTACGAATTAGCCTCCTGTAAGCCTACAGTATATCTATACAGCAGTAGTAGCCTATCTGGCAAGGATAAAGAAATGCATGACAGTATTGGGGAACATGCCGCCGGAATCCCTCTCTCGCTTCTCTTCCTTTATATTCATTTTTTTTCTCGGATCTGAACTTGTCTCTTGGATCCAAACGGCCACAGGCCTGTTTGGGTCCGTTTTTCCACTGGACTTTTTGAAATGGGTATGAATGCCATCTAGTTCATTCTGAACGGGACTCCACTTCAAATTAATGTATTTATGCATATCGGGTCCGGGTGGCAAAGCTACCGGTCCATTCCAAATGTCTGGACCCGTGAAGACCTCTAGTGTATACTGTTATAACAGACTACCTGTTGACTGAGGTGTGTGTACTCACAGCGAACCCGTTGACAGCAGCGATGACTGGTTTCCTAGTGGTAGAGACTCTGTTCCAGTGAGCTAGGAAGTTCCCGGCATAACACTCCTGGAAGGTACGATTCTGCATCTCCTTAATGTCAGCCCCAGCTGAGACACACACAGTTATCAGGTGTAAGACACAAGATGCGTGTGCACACACTTATCTCTCGCTCTCTCTCTCGTTCACACACACATCCCTCACCTGCGAAGGCCCTGTCGCTGCCAGTAAGGACGATGGCGCCCACTGTTCCATCAGCCTCGAATGCATCCAGCGCTTTTCCCAACTCCAGCATCAGCCCATCACACAGAGCGTTCAGAGCCTTGGGGCGGTTCAACTGGATGTAGCCCACATCCTGATTCTCTCCACGCTTCTCCACCAGGATGTACTCATACTGTCCACCTAAACACACACACACACACACAATAAAATAAGAGGATTATTCATTCAACGTGACCACGGTGGTGTTCCAGGCTGACTACATTGCAGCCTTGCTGTGTGCAGCAATGAGCAATTGTTGCATGGCATGTCATTGATGGTGCAGTCGGGCACTAGGTTGAATAGGTTATGATTCCTGTCATATGATGTGATAAGCTGATATGTTAAACAACTATGCAGCCATTGGCAGAACCGGCAGGCTACTGCAATGTAGTCGGCCTGTAATGCAGCATAGGTTTTCGCTCCAACTAATGCAGGTGGGATGGCTCAGCAAGCCAGGTTAGAACAAACCTAATAACAAGGATGTGGACTGATATTCTTGAGAGTGCGTGGACTGACCAACACAGGTTGCTATTAATAGACATTTTGATAAATAGCCCAAATCAATAACCAATATGTAGAAACTATTGAAAATATATTGAAAACCTAAACTTGACATTTACCATATACATGTGCAACAGTAGTAATCATATTACTTGTATTTTCTACAAAGAAAGGAGCAGGACCATGGCCAGCTCCAGAGGGCTAAAGGCTCCAAGGTGAGTCAGCACCATGGACAGCTCTACAGGCACCAACTGGGGCATGTGATCCAACACTAATACTACCCAGTCCAGGTGCTGCAACCAATTGGCACCTGGAATTGGTCCCACCTGTTCCTCGTTACTAGAGGTCGACCGATTATGATTTTTCAACGCCGATACTGATTATTGGAGGACCAAAAAAGATTAATCGGCCGATTTAAAAAAAATAATGGTATTTGTAATAATGACAATTACAACAATACTGAATGAACACTTATTTTAACTTAATATAATACATCAATAAAATCAATTTAGCCTCAAGTAAATAATGAAACATGATCAATTTGGTTTAAATAATGCAAAAACAAAGTGTTGGAGAAGAAAGTAAAAGTGCAATATGTGCTATGTAAGAAAGCTAACGTTTCAGTTCCTTGCTCAGAACATATGACAGCTGGTGGTTCCTTTTAACATGAGTCTTCAATATTCCCAGGTAAGAAGTTTTAGGTTGTAGTTATTATAGGAATTATAGGACTATTTCCCTCCATACCATTTGTATTTCATTAACCTTTGACTATTGGATGTTCTTATAGGCACTTTAGTATTGCGAGTGAAACAGTATAGCTTCCGTCCCTCTCCTCGCTCCTCCCTGGGCTCGAGCCAGCAACACAACGGCAATTAGCGCGTGCTAACTAGCTAGCCATTTCACTTCGGTTACACGAGCCTCATCTCGGGAGTTGATAGGCTTGAAGTCATAAACAGTGCAATGCTTGACGCACAATGAAGAGCTGCTGGCAAAACGCCCGAAAGTGCTGTTTGTATGAATGTTTACGCACCTGCTTCTGCCTACCACCGCTCAGTCAGATACTTAGATGCTTGTATGCTCAGTCAGATTCTATGCAACGCAGGACACGCTAGATAATATCTAGTAATATCATCAAACATGTGTAGTTAACTAGTGATTATGATTGATTGTTTTTTTATAAAGATAAGTTTAATGCTAGCTAGCAACTTACCTTGGCTTACTGCATTCGCGTAACAGGCAGTCTCCTTGTGGAGTAAAACGAGACAGAGGCAGGTCGTTATTGCGTTGGACTAGTTAACTGTAAGGTTGCAAGATTGGATCCCCCGAGCTGACAATGTGAAAATCTGTCGTTCTGCCCCTGAACAAGGCAGTTAACCCACCGTTCCTAGGCCGTCATTGAAAATAAGAATGTGTTCTTACCTGACTTGCCTAGTTAAATAAAGATTAAATAAAGATATTTAAAAAAAATAGTATGATGGCAATTTGCATATACTCCAGAATGTTATGAAGAGTGATCAGATTAATTGCAAAGTCCCTCTTTGCCATGCAAATGAACTGAAACCCTCCCAAAACATTTCCACTGCATTTCAGCCCTGCTACAAAAGGACCAGCTGACATGTCAGTTATTCTCTCATTTACACAGGTGTGAGTGTTGACGATGACAAGGCTGGAGATCACTCTGTCATGCTGATTGTGTTCGAATAACAAACTGGAAGCTTCAAAAGGAGGGTGGTGCTTAGAATCATTGTTCTTCCTATGTTAACCATGGTTACCTGCAAGGAAACACGTTCCGTCATCATTGCTTTGCACAAAAAGGGCTTCTCAGGCAAGGATATTGCTGCCAGTAAGATTGCACCTAAATGAACCATTTATCAGATCATCAAGAACTTCAAGGAGAGTGGTTCAATTGTTGTGAAGAAAGCTTCAAAGTGCCCAAGAAAGTCCAGCAAGCGCCAGGACTGTCTCCTAAAGTTGATTCAGCTGCGGGATCGGGGCACCATCAGTACAGAGCTTGCTCAGGAATGGCAGCAGGAAGGTGTGAGTGCATCTGCACACACAGTGAGGCGAAGACTTTTGGAGTATGGCCTGGTGTCAAGAAGGGCAGCAAAGAAGCCACTACTTTCCAGGAAAAACATCAGGGACAGACTGATATTCTGCAAATGGTACAGGGATTGGACTGATGAGGACTGGGGTAAAGTCATTTTCTCTGAATCCCTTTTCCGATTGTTTGGGGAATACAGAAAAAAGCTTGTCCGGAGAAGACAGTCCTGTGTCATGCCAACAGTAAAGCATCCTGAGACCATTCATGTGTTGGGTTGCTCTGTGGGCTCACTCACAATTTTGCCTAAGAACACAGCCATGAATAAAGAATGGTACCAACACATCCTCCGAGAGCAACTTCTCCCAACCATCCAGGAACAGTGCCTTTTCCAGCATGATGGAGCACCTTGCCATAAGGCAAAAGTGATAACTAAGTGGCTCGGGGAACAAAACATTGATATTTTGGGTCAATGGCCAGGAAACTCCCCAGACCTTAATCCCATTGAGAACTTGTGGTCAATCCTCAAAAGGCGGGTGGACAAACAAAAACCCACAAATTCTGACAAACTCCAAGCATTGATTATGCAAGAATTGGCTGCCATCAGTCACGATGTGGCCCAGAAATTAATTGACAGCATGCCAGGGTGGATTGCAGAGGTCTTGAAAAAGAAGGGTCAACACTGCAAATATTGACTCTTTGCATCAACTTCATGTAATTGTCGATAAATGCCTTAGACACTTTTGACATGCTTGTAATTATACTTCCGTATTCTATAGTAACATCTGACAAAAATATCTAAAGACACTGAAGCAAGCAAACTTTGTGGGAATTAATATTTGTGTCATTCTCAAAACTTTTGGCCACGACTGTAGACCTTAGAAAAACTGGAGTGAGTATGATAAGCACTTTGATCAGAGGTCAAAAATGATACCAGGCAATGTTTGACTCACCTCTCTCTTGCTCTTCCCTTTCTTTGCCCACAAAGGAAGAGGACCCATTCCCGGGTAGCACACCACCCGGCGCAAGTTGAGAACAAGTATTGAAACTAGAGGTCGACCGATTAATCGGAATGGCCGGATAATTAGGGCCAATTTCAGGTTTTCATAACAATCGGAAATCGGTAATTTTGGGCGCCGATTTTTTTATTTTATTTAACTAGGCAAGTCAGGTAAGAACACGTTCTTATTTTCAATGACGGCCTAGGAACGGTGGGTTAACTGCCTTGTTCAGGGACAGAACAACAGATTTTCACATTGTCAGCTCGGGGGAACCAATCTTGCAACCTTACAGTTAACTAGTCCAACGCTATAACTACCTACCTCTCGTTGCACTCCACAAGGAGACTGCCTGTTACGCGAATGCAGTAGAAGCCAAGGTAAGTTGCTAGCTAGCATTAAACTGATTGTTTTTTATAAGATAAATCATAATCACTAGTTAACTACACATGGTTGATGATATTACTAGTTTATCTAGTGTGTCCTGCATGGCATATAATCGACGCAACGCTGGGGGATGATTTAACAAAAGCACATTTGCGGAAAAAAGCACAATCGTTGGACGACTGTACCTAACCATAAACACCAATGCCTTTTTAAAATCAATACACAGAAGTATATATTTTTAAACCTGCATATTTAGCTAAAAGAAATCCAGGTTAGCAGGCAATATTAACCAGGTGAAACTGTGTCACTTCTCTTGCGTTCATTGCACACAGAGTCAGGGTATATGCAACAGTTTGGGCCGCCTGGCTCATTGAGAACTAATTTGCTAGAATTTTACGTAATTATGACATAACATTGAAGTTTGTGCATTGTAACGAATATTTAGACTTAGGTATTTTATCTAACGGGTGGCATCCCTAACGGTTCCGTATTTCACTGAAATAATAAACGTTTTGTATTCGAAATGATAGTTTCCAAATTCTACCATATTAATGACCAAAGGCTCGTATTTCTGTGTGTTATGTTATAATTAAGTCTATGATTTGATAGAGCAGTCTAACTTTTCCATGGTAGGATACACATGAGTATCCTCGATGAAAGGTGGCTTTCGAGGAGGGGAAGACACTTCCATTTGCCTACTATCGTTTTGGCACACTCCTCGACCACTTATCGGTTTCCGGGTAACGAAGGAGAGAGTACTTGCCCAAATGAGAAAACCCCCTCTTCTGTCCAACCTTCTCGCGTACACGGATTCATTGTAGCAACATTAACTATGGGGCAGAGTTATGTGAGAGGACTAGGTTAGATGAACCTCATGGTTTCAGGCTATTACACCACGATGATGATGGAAAGATGTGTGCTCCGGGTTACTCGATACATTTGTGTCCCCGAAGCACTTCATCACCGGTAATGCCTGGTGTACACTACAAAACGTTCAAAATCCTAACATCGCTGAGCCTCTCACATTAAACAACCATCTTTCCTGTAGTTTTTTTGTCTTGCCAACTTAGTGTTGTGCACACTAACAGGGTGACTACACCACTCACGTTGCGTGCGAGAGAGTTGCAAAATAAATTTAAAATCTATATTATTCAATTATTGCACCCACGCCAGCGTTGCCAAGGGCTAAAATAGAAGTCAGTTCTATTTATGACGCATATCGCGCTGCAAGTCCTGCCTCTCCCATGCCCTCATTGGTTTATAGTAGCGGCGGTAATGCACCTAATTTATGAAAGTTGCCAATCGCAATATAAAGGAAAGAGAAGAAAAAGCCTAGAAGAAGGAGAGATGACTATAAACGATTCAGTTGACCGTTTTATGTGTGGTTTAATTGTCGGAGTAGAGGACCTTGTACATTTCAGATAAAATCACAACTCAATGTTCAACAAACTCACGTAAACTTGTACATCGCCTTGGTCCATACAATTGCCCTTATTTTAGCACCCCAAAAACATAATACTTCCAGATCAACTGTAATGTCAATACTAGTGTAAAGCACAATTTCTCCCCTTTCCAATAGAAATCAATTACATGACCTAAACACTGCCCGTTTCTGAATAATTCAAGCAGGCAATGAGCCCCGTCGGGTCTTTTTAAAAATGGCGGGTGGGGAAGCGAAACTAATGCGTGATAGTGAGAAGGAGAGATGTGTGGGAAAATTGCTTTTTTTCACTCAATCTGTCCAACTTATCACCTTGTCGCCTCTAAAATGTAAATAAAACACTATAAAGAGTTTATATAATGTGTCATACATACCTTTGAAGGTTTGTGTCAAATTTTATCAGGTTTTTAGGGCGGTGCTAAAGTGATCTTAGAAATAAACAGCAGCTTTGAGAATGATGATCGCATGCAATGATGATGCAAAAAAGGACTAGGTATCCCCCTTTACCCCTGTCACTGTCCATTTCTTGTTTTTAAAGAATGAGAGAAGTGCTACACCTGGTGGAGAGATATTGTAAGACAGAAATAGTTGCTTTATGCGTGCTGTACGTTACGACATGACACGTCCCAATGTAACGGAGTGTCCGTTTTTCACCAATGTAACGGAGTGCCCGTTTTTTTCAACTTTTCTCCAATACTATAGAGCCATTACCATGTCGATCAACGCTTGAATAGAAACCTAGTTCACACCCCCGATTTTGAAGTCAACACAGTCCCATTAGTTTTCTTTGTAGCCTCGTTTGAATGTCACGGTTATGCACATTTGTACGGAATGGGGTGAGTTTACGTTATATCCCAGGACAAATTAGCTAGCAACAGCAAGCTAGCTAAATAGGACAAATTAGCTAGCAAGTGCAAGCTAGCTAGCTAAATTGCCATAAATGTTTAATGCTTTTCGACTTGTCCCCAAATTAATGTAATTGGTTCAGAGTTTGTTTTGATAGTGTAACGACCCTGGGTTTATAAGCGCGGAAATCGACACTGCCGCACGAGCATGCTTTTGTGGCACAGTTGATAGCGCGCCAGACCTCGGGCTCGAAGGTCAAGGGTTCAAGACCTGCTCCCTGCTGTTTCATTACAATATTTTAACCTGCGTGTCATGATCGCGTTTGGTGTGGGGGGACAAAATGATCTGGCACAGACGGGGTGTCGCACTACAAGATTATTCACTTGGTCATGAGGATTCTCGATACCACCATGCTGTCTTGCGAAAACAATGATGTGATTAGGTTAATGTGGCTAGAACGAGCTGTGGCTCAAAGCAGCCTCAAAAGTTTTCAGTCAGACATTCACGCTTGCCATACAGAGTTGAAATATCTAGCCAACATTTTGAATTGAATAACATTGTTTGTGAACTTCAGAGCTGTAACGATGACAATTTGGCTTTGGTTAAAGGCAAGTACAAACGCGTACTACTAATAGTCATCGCTCCTGCTCGAGAGTATAGATTCTGTGTGATGCGAAACAACCTCATCTCACTGGCTTCTTTTCTGGCGAGCTCTCATTGTCTATTGAATATCACCGTTTTCAAAAAACTTGCCGTTGCCCATCTCATACTACAAGAGTATTGCAGATTTTGTGCCGATAAACTCAAGCATGTCTGAAATGATCAGGACATCTGGGACCGGATGGGTAGCCCTCAGATTGAGTCTCTAAATGGCTCACATTAAACGAGCATTAGTGACGGCTGGGGCGCCGTCACTCATTTTGTCTCTGATCTCAAAAAAACTTGTCTGGGACAGCTAAATCAATGCCAAAATTGTGTAGTGTACATCAGGCTTACGTCGCTAACCCTTGTTTGTAATTAATTAGCTATGTGTATTGAATAATGCTTGCTAGTTAGCTTGTAGTACAGACTAGTGACCTGTATACCTCCAAACAGAAGCTATAATATTCTATTGCATTTGGATACTTATGTAAACCTGGAGATTCCACCAAGTAGGTGCATACATTGCCATAGGCAACATTGGACCATTTGGTAGGGTAGTCTCCCCAGCTGGCATCTGGCAAATTGAAAGGACAAATAGGCAAGCTAACAAGAATCAACTTTTCTAAATACCTAGACAGTTCAAGGGCAGGCAAAGACTGGAAGTAGTTACGACATATCCATATCCAAGACTACCGAATAGATCGGGATGAACTAAAACCGGGGGTAAACAAACAGTGACGGAAATATAATGCGGCAGCTTTACAGACAGTGTTAGCTGGTCGTGTAACAAATTAGTGGCAGAATAAGTATCATGCAAATAATTTGTTGTTGTGACAGCGAAGTATGCTTATAGCGACACGTGAGGCTGCCGAAAACGTTTAATGACACGACAAAATGTATCAGTAGTTTGTTTAGGACGACGCCACAATTAGGCTAATTATATGGGAATAACTGGAGTACCCTACTTGGGGGTGTGGTTACATTAAGCCACTCATCGCCGTGTGCATCTATCGGCAAGACTGTCTGTCAGTCAGATTTGGTAGGCAGTCAGATCTGAGACAGGAAAGCCAAGTGCCTCCACTTATATCAGTACATTACGAAACTTCTATTCGATCAAATGAACATCACCTAATTCGACACTCTCTCGTAGACACCTATATATAAAAGAGGATTTATCTCACGCTGACAGATTTTAGGGCGCCTCTTCCTCTGCCAATATGCAAAGAAATGTCCCTACTCTAAACGGTAAACTCAAAAAGGTATACATCGGGATTTTGGCAATGATGCCCTTTATCTACTTCCCCGAAGGCAGAAGAACCCGTGGATTGCCATTTGTATGTCTCTGTGTGCAGTATGAAGGAAGTTAAGAGGTCGTTTTGCAAGACAATGCTAACTACCATTTGCGTAGTCATTGGGCTAACGCTATTTAGCAATAGTGCTTGCACTACATAGCAACATCCTTCAAATTGCACGCAGAGGCATAAACCAGGTATCCACGAGTTCATATAACTCGGGGAAGTATATCGTGAAATATCCCTTTAACCTCAACCAGGGACGTCTCTAGGATCCATCCGCAAAACATCAAGCGTCGCACATGTAATGACGTAACGTTAACTAGCTCCATGACATTGTCCATGACAAAAAAAAGCACTGCTTTTCTAAAAATGAAATTAACAGTAACCTCTTACCGGCACTGTACTGACGAGCGATAGAGAGCGTGGAGGAGAGAGCTCCTGGCTTCAATAGCAGTGCTGCGGTTTTGCAGAACAGGGCCATTTCAAACACGAAGTTGCTGAAAGTCACAACACGAGCTCTCACTGCAATCAACCTCACTCGTGACCCGGAAACGGATAAGTGGCCGAGGATTGTCAAAAACAGATTAGCCATTAATAACGTCTCTAAAAATGAAAATAAATGTCTTAACAAATGGAATGCGGTCTGGAGGAGGCAACATCATACGGGACCATTCTAGCCAATGCGGGCAGAGACGTGTGTAAACAGGCACATGATAAATGGCCTATAAAAATGCATGAAAATTAAAATGAGCTTTTTGGACTCAATTTAAGGTTAGGGGTAGGCATCAAGTTAGCAGTGTGGTTAAGGTTAGATTTCAAATAACATATTAAGAAAATAAATTGTAGAAATGAGCGGGGTTTATAACTTTGTGGCTGTGGTAACTATAGACGACCAGGCACAATTCCGCTATAGTGTTTTTAATAAAGGTTGCCGGCATGTCACGTGTCCTACTAATATCAGAACACATGTAACAGCCTAATCATTACGAAACGTATATTCGATCAAATAAGCTACACGTAGCAAATAAGCCATTATATTTTTTGTTAACCAAATTCGACACTCTCATTGACCTCCATACAAAAACGTTTCGCTTGGTGAGCAGAAAAAATGGCACCTGCTGGAGAATGTAATTCCCCCCCCCAAGATTTATTTAACAAGGTAGGCCAGTTGAGAACAAGTTCTCATTTACAACTGCGACCTGGTCAAGATAAAGCAAAGTAGTGTGACAAAAACAACACAGAGTTACACATAAACAAACTTAGTCAATAACACAATAGAATCATCTATGTACAGTGTGTGCAAATGTAGAAGAGTAAGGCAATAAATAGGCCATAGAGGCAAAATAATTCAAATTTAACATTAACACTGGAGTGATAGATGTGCAGATGATGATGTGCAAGTAGAGACACCAGGGTGCAAAAGAGCCAGAGGATACATAACAATATGGGTATGAGGTAGTAGGGTGTGCTATTTACAGATTGGCTGTGTACAGGTACAGTGATCAGTAAGCTGCTCTGACAGCTGATGCTTAAAGTTAGAGAGGTAGATATAAGACTTCAGCTTCAGTGATTTTTGCAATTCGTTCCAGTCATTGGCAGCAGAGAACTGTAAGGAAAGATGGCCAAATGAAGTGTTGGCTTTGGGGATGACCAGTAAAATATACCTGCTGGAGCGCGTGCTACAGGTGGGTGCTGCTATGGTGACCAGTGAGCTGAGATAAGATGGGGCTTTACCTAGCAAAGACTTATAGATGACCTGGAACCATATGTAGTGAGTGCCAGCCAAAGAGAGCATACAGGTTGCAGTGGTGGGTAGTATATGGGGCTTTGGTGACAAAACAGATGGCACTGTGATAGACTACATCCAGTTTTCTGAGTAGAGTGTTGGAGGCTATTTTGTAAATTACATCGCCGAAGTCAAGGATCGGTAGGATAGTCAGTTTTACGAGGGTAAGTTTGGCAGCATAAGTGAAGGAGGCTTTGTTGCAAAATAGGAAGCCGATTTTAGATTTAATTTTGGACTGGAGATGCTTAATGTGAGTCTGGAAGGAGAGTTTACAGTCTAACCAGACACCTAGGTATTTGTAATTGTCCACATATTCTAAGTCATAACCGTCCAGAATAGTGATGCTTGTTGGGTGGGCGGGTGCGGGCAGCAATTGGTTGAAGAGCATGCATTTAGTTTTTACTAGTATTTAAAAGCAGTTGTAGGCCACGGAAGGAGTGTTGTATGGCATTGAAGCTTGTTTGGAGGTTTTAACACAGTGTACAAGAAGGGCCAGATGTATACAGAATGGTGTCGTCTGCGTAGAGGTGGATCAGAGAATCACCAGCAGCAAGAGCGACATCATTGATATATACAGAGAAAACAGTCGGCCCGAAAATTAAACCCTGTGGCACCCCCATAGAGACTGCCAGAGGTCTGGACAACAGGCCCTCCGATTTGACACACTGAACTCTATCTGAGAAGTAGTTGGCTTCTCAAATGTCTGCCTCGCCTGGTTCACCAAGGCCATTGAGTCTGCCGATAAGAATGCGGTGATTGACAGAGCCGAAAGCCTTGGCCAGGTCGATGAAGACGGCTGCGCAGTACTGTCTTTTATCGATGCTGGTTATGATATCATTTAGGACCTTGAGCATGGCTGAGGTGCACCCATGACCAGCTCAGAAACCAGATTGCATAGTGGAGAAGGTACGGTGGGATTCAAAATGGTTGGTGATCTGTTTGTTAACTTGGCTTTCAAAGATTTTAGAAAGGCAGGGCAGGATGGATATAGGTCAATAACAGTTTGGGTCTAGAGTGTCTCCCCCTTTGAAGACGGGGATGACTGTGGTAGATTTCCAATCTTTGGGGATCTCAGCTGATACGAAAGAGAGGTTGAACAGGCTAGAGGGTCCAGCTTGTCTAGCCCAGCTGATTTGTAGGGATCCAGATTTTGCAGCTCTTTCAGAACATCAGCTGTCTGGATTTGGGTGAAGGAGAAGCGGGTGGGGGGGTTTGGGCAAGTTGCTGCAGGGGGTGCTGAGCTGTTGGCCGGGGTAGGGGTAGCCAGGTGGAAAGCATGGCCAGCCGTAGAAAAATGCTTATTGAAATAATCAATTATAGTAGATTTATCGGTGGTGACATTGTTACCTAGCCTCAGTGCAGTGGGCAGCTGGGACGAGGTGCTCTTATTCTCCATGGACTTTACAGTGTCCCAAAACTTTTTGGAATCTGTTTGAAAAAGAAAGTCTTAGCTTTCCTAACTGACTGAGTATATTGGTTCCTGACTTCCCTGAAAAGTTGCATATCTCAGAGGCTATTCGATGCTAATGCTGAACGCCACTGGATGTTTTTATGCTGGTTAAGGGCAGATCAAGGACTATATCTATTCTTAGTTCTACATTTTTTGAATGGGGCATGCTTATTTACGATGCTGAGGAAGGCACTTTTAAAGAGCAACCAGGTATCCTCCACTGACGGGATGAGGTCAATATCCTTTCAGGATACCCGGGCCAGGTCGATTAGAAAGGCCTGCTCGGCTGAAGTGTTTTAGGGAGCGTTTAACAGTGATGAGGGGTGGTCGTTTGATCATGGACCCATTATGCACACAGGCAATGAAGCAGTGATCGCTGAGATCCTGGTTGAAGACAGCAGAGGTGTATTTAGAGGGCAAGTTGATCAGGATGAAATCTATGAGGGTGCCCATGGTTATGGATTTTGGGTTGTACCTTGTAGGTTCCTTGATCATTTGTGTGAGATTGAGGGCATCTAGCTTAGATTGTAGGACGTCAGGGGTGTTAAGCAAGTCCCAGGTTAGGTCAATCAATTCACATATGGTGTCCAGGGCACAGCTGGGGGCTGAAGGGTCTATAACAAGCGGCAACGGTGAGAGACTTGTTTCTGGAAAGGTGGATTTTGGGCCCAGTTATGCATATATTTTCTGTAGTTGGAGATATGGAGGTTCAGGACAACCGTGTGCTTTGAAGTGGTCCATGGGTGGTAGTCAAGGCTGACTAGAGGAAGAGAAGATAGAAAAGTTGAATGATCTCCATAGGGTCACAATAGTGTCTCATGCAATAACACTATACTCTGAGGACGCATATGGACACACATACAAATCAAATTTAATTGTATTTATCACAGGCAGTGACGACCCTTCATTCATTTTTTGAGACCCACCTGTTTAGCAAAAAAAATAATACAAACCAAATGATATAATAATAATAATAAAATGGGCCTGTTTTGCATGTTATTTTGGCATTATTTCGTGTTACATATCAGTTTGCAAACAATGTAAAAAAATAAATAAAATTAAAAAAATAAAGCCGCATACAAACATGGTTTCTTTCTTGAGTAAGCCAGCTCCAAAATGCAGGTGTTTTAGCCTAGCTCAGTGCTTTCTGTGGTGGAGGGGCAGCCAGCGAAAGCACGGAGTGTAGGCATTGGTAATCTTCTCTAGTTGCGCCGTGATTGGCTAAGTGTCTCTACAGGGAGAGCTATGCAGTTAAAGCCCCCTTGGGTTCTGCCATAGATTAATATTAGAAGTGCCCATCCAAGTAGGCTCAAGGTCAGTGGCCACAGTTAAAGTTACGTCAAATCACGTTATATCTACCGTAGCATTGATTGGACATACTTTCTAAATCTTAGCAAGCAAGCTAGCTAGCTAGACAAGCAGTCATCATCATGAATCATGTCGACAATCAACTGGAAAATCTTTTTCAATTATTTTCATATGAAGAGAAATGATAGATAAAACGGAATGTAATACTAAGTCTATGTTGTGTAGTGATCTGTTAGTAGCCCATGTGTCTCACCCTCACCCCTCAGAACTTAGCCTACTGTTCTGACTTGGTGGTGCACATGTAGCCTATAGCCTGTTTTTGAGAAATGTCATCATTGAATATTATAAGAGCTTTCATTGTCTGCTTATATGCCCCCATTATTTATCATATGGTTGACTTGGTATACAGGGAGAATACTGTAAGAATGGCTCATGTTGTGAATTCTGTCGATGGCCATTTAAAAAGTCCTGAACAAATAGGCATATTGACTACGTCTGTTTTAGCTCTCGAATTAACATCTTAATCGAAATTATGGCTTTCCTCTTATCGTTCCCTTATGCCGTAGTGTGTAGAGCTCAAATGTACATAGTGTGTACAGCTACTATTGAAGGAGAATGCAATTCTTATCGAGTTCTTATCAGTAGAAACCATAATTATTTAAACAAGTCAGCCGTACCAGCTATGGGTTTTTAAAAAAGCTGAATGTTTTTTAATGAGGCTGAATGAACTGTTTCACTGACAGATGAGGCTCTGTTGATAGCCAGGTGTAGCGGTGGTAAGGATTCACTCCATGGCGCTGAAAGGAAAGCTCCGATGTCTGGACAGCTTTACAGTATGTAGGCACTAACAGTTCAGCTCCGCCGTCAAGACAGCTTTATGTAGGCCCTAACAGCGTGTGGGCACTGTTTGTCACCGTTATAGTGCAATTAATGTATGGTTTAGTGTTTTGTTGTGGCTTTTCTGCCATGCATCTAAAAAAAATGGTTGAGTTTGCCCCTACCAAGATTTCCATGCTAAAATCGCCACTGATCACAGCCATACAGCCATGTTCAGACGTTACAGTGAAATGCTTACTTTACAAGCCCTTTGCCATGTTCTCAGAACATATTAATGTTCTAGACACGTTGTACGGGAACGTTGCAGGAACATATTTGTGTATCAGTTGTCAGGATGTCTCCTGAAAAGTTCTCCATAAAAAATCATTACACATCATGCCTTCTAACCAAGACAAAGGGAAAAAAATTCTAGATCACCTGTACTCCACACACAGAGAGCGTAATAAACTCTCCCTCCATTTGGTAAATCTGACCACAATTCTTTCCTCCTGATTCCTGCTTACGAGCAACAATTAAAGCAGGAAGTACTAGTGACTCGGTCTATAAAAAAGTGGTCAGATGAAGCAGATGCTAAACTCCAGGACTGTTTTACTATCAGACTGGAACATGTTCCGGGATTCTTCCGATGACATTGAGTACACCACATCAGTCACTGGATTTATCAATAAGTGCATCGAGGACGTCGTCCCCACAGTGACTGTACGTACATACCCCAACCAGAAGCCATGGATTACAGGCAACATTCGCACTGAGCTGAAGGGTAGAGCTGCTGCTTTCAAGGTGCGGGACTCTAACCCGGGAGCTTACAAGAAATCCTGCTATGCCCTGCGACGAACCATCAAACAGGCAAAGCGTAAATACGGGGCTAAGATTTAATCATACGACACCGGCTCCGATGCTCGTCTTGTGGCAGGGCTTGCAAACTATCACAGACTACAAAGGGAAGCACAGCCGCGAGCTGCCCAGTGATACGAGCCTACCAGACAAGCTAAATCACTTCTATGCTCGCTTCGAGGCAAGCAACACCGAGGCATGCATGAGACCATCAGCTGTTCTGGACGACTGTGTGATCACACTCTCCGTAGCCAACGTGAGTAAGACCTTTAAACAGGTCAACATACACAAGGCTGCGGGGCCAGACGGATTACCAGGATGTGTGCTCCGGGCATGTGCTGACCAACTGGCAGGTGTCTTCACTGACATTTTCAACATGTCCCTGATTGTGTCTGTAATACCAACATGTTTCAAGCAGACCACTATAGTCCCTGTGCCCAAGAACACAAAGGCAACCTGCCAAAATGACTACAGACCCGTAGCACTCACATCCGTAGCCATGAAGTGCTTTGAAAGGCTGGTAATGGCTCACATTAACACCATTATCCCAGAAACCCACTCCAATTTGCATACCGCCTAAACAGATCCACAGATGATGCAATCTCTATTGCACTCCACACTGCCCTTTCCCACCTGGACAGAAGGAACACTTAAAGTGGGGAGAACAAGTATTTGATATACTGCCGATTTTGCAGGTTTTCCTACTTACAAAGCATGGCAGGTCTGTAATGTTTTATCATAGGTACACTTCAACTGTGAGAGACGTAATCTAAAACAAAAATCCAGAAAAACACATTGTATTATTTTTAATGAATTTATTTGCAAATTATGATGGAAAATAAGTATTTGGGTCAATAACAAAAGTTTATTTCAAAACTTTGTTATATACCCTTGTTTGGTAATGACAGAGGTCAAATGTTTTCTGTAAGTCTTCACAAGGTTTTCACACACTGTTGCTGGTATTTTGGTCCATTCCTCCATGCAGATCTCCTCTAGAGCAGTGATATTTTGGGGCTGTTGCTGGGCAACACAGACTTTCAACTCCCTCCAAAGATTTTCTATGGGGTTGAGATCTGGAGACTGGCTAGGCCACTCCAGGACCTTGAAATGCTTCTTACGAAGCCACTCCTTCGTTGCCCAGGCGGTATGTTTGGGATCATTGTCATGCTGAAAGACCCAGCCACGTTTCACCTTCAATGCCCTTGCTGATGGAAGGAGGTTTTCACTCAAAATCTCACGATACATGGCCCATTCATTCTTTCCTTTACACGGATCAGTCGTCCTGGTCCCTTTGCCGAAAAACAGCCCCAAAGCATGATGTTTCCACCCCATGCTTCACAGTGGGTATGGTGTTCTTTGGATGCAACTCAGCATTCTTTGTCCTCCAAACACGACAAGTTGAGTTTTTACCAAAAAGTTATATTTTGGTTTCATCTGACCATATGACATGCTCCCAATCTTCTTCTGGATCATCCAAATGCTCTCTAGCAAACTTCAGACGGGCCTGGACATGTACTGGCTTAAGCAGGGGGACATGTCTGGCACTGCAGGATTTGAGTGTGTTACTGATGGTAGGCTTTGTTACTTTGGTCCCAACTCTCTGCAGGTCATTCACTAGGTCCCCCCGTGTGGTTCTGGGATTTTTGCTCACCGTTCTTGTGATCATTTTGACTCCACGGGGTGAGATCTTGCGTGGAGCCCCAGATCGAGGGAGATTATCAGTGGTCTTGCATGTCTTCCACGTCCTAATAATTGCTCCCACAGTTGATTTCTTCAAACCAAGCTGCTTACCTATTGCAGATTCAGTCTTCCCAGCCTGGTGCAGGTCTACAATTTTGTTTCTGGTGTCCTTTGACAGTCCTTTGGTCTTGGCCATAGTGGAGTTTGGAGTGTGACTGAGGTTGTGGACAGGTGTCTTTTATACTGATAACAAGTTCAAACAGGTGCCATTAATACAGGTAACGAGTGGAGGACAGAGGAGCCTCTTAAAGAATAAGTTACAGGTCTGTGAGAGCCAGAAATCTTGCTTGGTTTGTAGGAGACCAAATACTTATTTTCCACCATAATTTGCAAATAAATTCATAAAAAATCCTACAATGTGATTTTCTGGATTTTTTTCTTCTCATTTTGTCTGTCATAGTTGAAGTGTACCTATGATGAAAATTACAGGCCTCATCTTTTAAAGTGGGAGAACTTGCACGATTGGTGGCTGACTAAATACTTTTTTGCCCCACTAAGTATTTGATCACCTACCAACCAGTAAGAATTCCGGCTCTCACAGACCTGTTAGTTTTCCTTTAAGAAGCCCTCCTGTTCTCCACTCATTACCTTCATTAACTGCACCTGTTTGAACTCGTTACCTGTATAAAAGACACCTGTCCACACACTCAATCAAACAGACTCCAACCTCTCCACAATGGCCAAGACCAGAGTGCTGTGTAAGGACATCAGGGATAAATTGTAGACTTGCACAAGGCTGGGATGGGCTACAGGACAATAGGCAAGCAGCTTGGTGAGAAGGCAACAAATGTTGGTGCAAATATTAGAAAATAGAAGAAGTTCAAGATGATGGTCAAATCACCCTCGATCTGGGGCTCCATGCAAGATCTCACCTCGTGGGGCATCAATGATCATGAGGAAGGTGAGGGATCAGCCCAGAACTACACGGCAGGACCTGGTTAATGAACTGAAGAGAGCTGGGACCACAGTCTCAAAGAAAACCATTCGTAACACACTACACCGTCATGGATTCAAATCCTGCAGCGCATGCAAGGTCCCCCTGCTCAAGCCAGCGCATGTCCAGGCCCCTCTGAAGTTTGCCAATGACCATCTGGATGATCCAGAGGAGGAATGGGAGAAGGTCATGTGGTCTGATGAGACAGAAATAGAGCTTTTTGGTCTAAACTCCACTCGCCGTGTTTGGAGGAAGAAGAAGGATGAGTACAACCCCAAGAACAACATCCCAAACGTGAAGCATGGAGGTGGAAACATCATTCTTTGGGGATGCTTTTCTGCAAAGGGGACAGGACTGCACCGTATTGAGGGGAGAATGGATGGGGCCATGTATTGCGAGATCTTGGCCAACAATCTCCTTCCCTCAGTAAGAGCATTGAAGATGGTTCGTGGCTGGGTCTTCCAGCATGACAACGACCCGAAACAAATAGCCAGGGCAACTAAGGAGTGGCTCCGTAAGAAGCATCTCAAGGTCCTGGAGTGGCCTAGCCAGTCTCCAGACCTGAACCCAATAGAAAATCTTTGGAGGGAGCTGAAAGGCCGTATTGCCCAGCGACAGCCCCGAAACCTGAAGGATCTGGAGGTCTGTATGGAGGAGTGGGCCAAAATCCCTGCTGCAGTGTGTGCAAACCTGGTCAAGAACTACAGGAAACGTATGATCTCTGTAATTGCAAACAAAGGCTTCTGTACCAAATATTAAGTTCTGCTTTTCTGATGTATCAAATACTTATGCCATGAAATAAAATGCAAATGAATTACTTTAAAAAATCATACAATGTGATTTTCTGGATTTTTGTTTTAGATTCCATCTCTCACAGTTGAAGTGTACTTATGATAAAAATGAGACCTCTACATGCTTTGTAAGTAGAAAAACCTGCAAAATCGGCAGTGAATCAAATACTTGTTCTCCCCACTGTATGTGAGAATGCTATTCATTGACTACAGCTCAGCGTTCAACACCATAGTACCCTCAAAGCTCATCACTAAGCTAAGGATCTTGGGACTAAACACCTCCCTCTGCAACTGGATCCTGGACTTCCTGATGGGCCACCCCCAGGTGGTGAGGGTAGGTAAGCAACACATCTGCCACGCTGATCCACAACACTGGAGCTCCCCAGGGGTGCGTGCTCAGTCCCCTCCTGTACTCCCTGTTCACCCACGACTGCATGGCCAGGCACGACTCCAACACCATCATTAAGTTTGCAGACGACAGAACAGTGGTAGGCCTGATCACCGACAACAACGAGACAGCCAATAGGGAGGAGGTCAGAGATCTGGCCGGGCGTTGCCAGAATAACAACCTATCCCTCAACGTAACCAAGACTAAGGAGATGATTGTGGACTACAGGAAAAGGAGAACCGAGCACGCCCCCATTCTCATCGACGGGGCTGTAGTGGAGCAGGTTGAGAGCGTCATGTTCCTTGGTGTCCACATCAACAACAAACTAGAATGGTCCAAACACATCAAGACAGTCGTGAAGAGGGCACGACAAAGCCTATTCCCCCTCAGGAAACTAAAAAGACTTGGCATGGGTCCTGATATCCTCAAAAGGTTCTACAGCTGCAACAATGCTGCTGCTACTCTCTGTTTATCATATATGCATAGTCACTTGAACGATACATTCATGTACATACCTCAATTGGGCCGACCAACCAGTGCTCCCGCACATTGGCTAACCGGGCTATCTGCATTGTGTCCCACCCGCCAACCCCCTCTTTTACGCTACTGCTACTCTCTGTTCATCACATATGAATAGTTACTTTAACCATATCTACATGTACATACTACCTCAATTAGCCTGACTAACCGGTGTCTGTATGTAGCCTCGCTACTTTTATAGCCTCGCTACGGTATTAAGCCTGTCTTTTTACTGTTTTATTAACCTACCTATTGTACACCTAATACATTTTTTGCACTATTGGTTAGAGCCTGTAAGTAAGCATTTCACTGTAAGGTCTACACCTGTTGTATGCGGCGCACGTGACCAAAACTTAGATTTGATCCAATCAGAACCAACATTTACTCTGTCATCATCTTCGACACGATATTCCTCAGATATGTTTACATCATAGACAATATATTGTAGATGAGTAAATTAGTTATACTATTTATGGATTAATAAGGCTAAATAATCAGCATACATGTAGAGGTGTAACGAAGACGCTGTGAGTCGAGAAGCAGGTGCAGGTGAAACGTTTAATAAAACAAACATGGAATGAGAACATAACAGTAGGGTCTATGCATAAACACAGGATAAATACTGACTGGGAAAGGAACCTAAGGGAGTACCAGATATAGGGGAGGTAATGGAGTCCAGGTGTGCCTCATGATGATGTGCAGGTTTGCGTAATGATGGATCCTAGGACTGGTGGTTAGTATACCGGCGACATCGAACACCGGAGGGGAGGAGCGGGAGTAGACATGACAGTACTGCCCCTCTGATGCGCGGCTCATGCCGCAGGACGACGCCAACCAGACGGAAGACCCGAGGACGAGGAGCGGGCCGGTCCAGGCTGTGAAGGTGGAAATCACGGATGATGTTGGGATCCAGAATGTCCTCCACCGGAACCCAACACCGCTCCTCTGGGCAATACACCTCCCAGTCCACCAGGTACTGGAGCCGACCCCCACGACGTCAGTAATCCAGTCGGGATTTGATGGCATAGGCCGGACTCCCGTTGATGTCCAGGGGGGGTGGAGGGGTGTCGTTGGGGACAGCATCAGTTAGGGGATCAGGAACCACCGGCCTGAGAAGGGAGACATGAAAAGAAGGTGAGATATGGTAGTCACTGGGAAGCTGTAATCTATACGTCACCTCGTTGACCTCCGGAGGACCTTGAACGGCCTCACAAACCGGGGGCTCGGTTTCTTGCAGAGTGGGATGTTCCTGTTGGGCTCCACACCAACCTACGGGGACCACCCTTAATGAAAGAGATGAGAGTACCAACGCTCCCGAAGTAGGTTATCCTGACAGATGGCCATTGCAATGAGTGCGTGCAAGGAGAGGTTGTCGTCTCGACAGGCCAGTTCCATCTGGACCTCCTCGCACAGTCCTCTTCTGAATAGCGTACGAAGCGCCGGCTCGTTCCAGCCGCTGGATGCTGCTACTGTCTGTTAGGTGAGCGTGTACCCTGCAGCAGTCTGGACCCCCTGCCGTAATTGAAGTAAACGCTCACCAACCTCTCTGCCATCTGGTGGATGATCGAAGATACATTTAAACAGAGCCATGAACCCTTCATATGAATCTAGCTCCCCCTCCTCTCTTCCAGATGGCCGTGGCCCATTCCAGATAAAGGGGAGGTAAGAAGTGAGGTAATGGAGTCCAGGTGCGCAGAATGATTGATGCCAGGTGTGCGTACTGATAGACCCCAGGACCGGTGGTTAGTATACCGGCAACGTGGAACGCCAGAGGGGAGGAGCTGGAGTAGATGTGACAAGAGGGGCCTTGTGGCTCGTTCTACAGGTCTGCTATCCTGCCCTGGGGAGGCAAAGCTATTTTAGAGTCGGGGACAGAAGTCAGGATGGCCAGACATTGGTGGGAACTAAAAAGTATTGTTAAAAAGGAGCATTGACAAGTCAGCATCACATGATTTGAGAGACAAATCTCTCACTTAGTCTCAGTAGCTGTCCAGTGTTCCAGATTTGAATGAAATTTGACCTAATAATGAATTACAATACGAGTGAAAGAGGTATTAAAGTATGTTAAAAAGCAGCTTTTGTGTCCCCCTGCTTGTCCTGTTCACAAACAACAGAATGGTGCGGGCGTATACTGGTTATTATAAATATGAATTACAAGTAAACATCTGATTTTCCAGCTCAGCCAATGAGCCAATGTCTTGCCAAAGTATGTGAGGTCACATAATATCAGGAAATAGCAAGCATTTTTGCTTGTCTGTTTCAGATACAAGTTTGAAGTGGGGTTTTTGGTGAGTCAACATCATTATTTAGAGTGTACAGAATGAGCTGTTAAAAATGTGATCTTCATTGAAGTTACTTTCACTAACAACGAATCTCTCTCATACACCTAAGAAGCTATATTTATATATCAAATGGATCGCTAGCATACATTGTGAACTGTATACACTTAAATATGTTTTTTATAGGTAAACATTTATGCCCCTGCAGGCTAATTAGACACTGACTTTCCATGACTGTGTCAGCAATAGTTGTACTGTTCCTATGAATGAGTGACGACTGCCAGCTACATAATTATTTCTAAAACGTTCATGACAAAAGCAATGAGTAAACTGAATTGAAATGTAATCGACCCCATCCATGAATCGAATGCCACACCCAATCCCAAATCAACCCCCTATCCCTATCCCACTACTCCCTTCCCAAAGCACTTTCCCCTCGCCGGTTACTGTACAATCCCATTTAAAACTGTTGTGCAATCAAGACACTGTACATAAAATACATTTTATTATGATTGTGTGCATTTACACTAACAGGTACATTATGTACAAACAACAGTGTTGGCATTCTTACTGATCAGCTGCTCTGTGTTGGGTGAGACTAGAGAGCAGAGATGATAAACCAGTCTACTGTAGAGAGGATACCTGCACTCTTGAGTTTCCTACAAGGTCTCTGGTGAGAGATTTATCAGTCTGTGTTGTTGTCAGTCTGTGGTGTGTTAGTGGTCAGTCCAGCATGACCCGTCCCAGCTCTCCCTTCCTGAATGCTCTGATGAAATCATAGGCTGCTGCTGTGTAGTTAGGCACTGTGAGGGTGATGTTACCTAGGGAACACAGAGATTAGGTACATACACCATTAGCTTACCAAAGCCTTTAATAAGGCAAGTATAAAGATTTGTCTCGATGCCAAAACTTGACCCTGTAATAGTTGTAAGAACTGTACTATTACTCTGCAATTACTATGTAAATTGTTATATGTAAATACAATTTACTATGTAAATACAGTTTTACTATATATTTAGTATGATATGGTTTACTCTTACCCACTCCAGTGATGGCTTTAACCCGTTGAGTCTTTCCCAGTTTGACAGCGATACGTTTCAACACCTGCTGGATGTCATCACTAGGCTCACTGAGATCATACCTCTCCACGTAACTACACACACACACACACACACACTTCATGTAACTAGACACAGAGAAACACTCAACTCCCAAGGTTACTAAACACAGCGACAGTCAAATCACTTTTGAGTATCTCAATGGATTCAATGTCGCTGCAATATACAATATTGGAATCAATGCTTTGCCTGTACCTGTACTTCTCCAGTCTATTGAGAGAGAACAGTAGGTAGTCTGCCATGATGTCTTCTCCTACTAGATGGTCTAGGATGGTCCCTGACAGTAACAGCAGAGGAGGGAGTCATCATTACAACGGTCATACTGCATGTCCTGCTGATAATCACATGGCTTGATGTGGAGTCACTGTGTCAAAGGGCTGCCATATAATTCACACATGCTTCGATTGTTATATGATTGAGAGCATTGGAAAATTCATATTTATCCATACAGTGTGAGAGGCCCATCAGAGCTTGGCTGTTGTTATATTAGATTCCACTGGCGTCCCGAGTGGCGCAGTGGTCTAGGGCACTGCATCGCAGTGCTAGCTGTGCCAGCTAGAGATTCTGGGTTTGAGTCCAGGCTCTGTCGCAGCCGGCCGCGACCCGGAGACCCATGGGGCGGCGCAATATCCCCAGCATCGTCCGGGTTAGGGGAGGGTTTAGCCGGCAGGGATGTCCTTGTCCCATCGCGCACTAGCGACTCCTGTGGCGGGCCGGGCGCATTGCACACTGACACAATCGCCAGGTGTTTCCTCCAACACATTGGTGCGGCTGGCTTCCTGGTTAAGTGGGCATTGTGTCAAGAAGCAGTGCGGCTTGGTTGGGTTGTGTTTCGGAGGACGCATGGCTCTCAACCTTCGCCTCTCCTGAGTCCGTACAGGAGTTGCAGCGATGAGACAATTGGATACCACGAAATTGGGGAGAAAATAAATAAATAAACAATATATTAGCTTCCACTAGGTGACACTGTAACACTATGGAATATAGAGACCAGGTGGGTCCAGAACCCAATATTGAGTTGCACCCCCTTTTGCCCTCAGAACAGCCTCAATTTGTCGGGACATGGACTCTACAAGGTGTCAAAAGTGTTCCACAGGGATGCTGGCCCAAGTTGACTCCATTGCCTCCCACCGTTGTGTCAAGTTGGCTAGATGTCCTTTGGGTGGTGGACCAGCAGCATTCTTGATACACACAGGAAAATGTTGGGCATGAAAACCCAGCAGCATTGCAGTTCTTGACACACTCAAATATTGGTGCGCCTGGCAACTACTACCATACTCCGTTCAAAGGCACTTAAATCTTTTGTCTTGCCCATTCACCTTCTGAATGTCACACATACACAATTCATGTCTCAAATATCGCAAGCATTAAAAGTAATTATTTTATCTACACTGATTGAAGCGTATTTAACAACCGACCTCAATAAGGGATCATGCTTTCACCTGGATTCACCCGGTCAGTCTATGTCATGGAAAGAGGCTACACATCATTTGCCAGACCTAGTCTGTACTCACCACATAGGGCTAGCTTCATGCCCGTCTCCAGACTCTGTATCTTCGGAGGAAGGACACCAGGCGTATCTAGAAGATGGATGATGGGTCTCTCACACACCTCACAAGAGGAACACACAAACATTGAGTAAGTACTGAATATACACAAAAACAGACAAGTGACAGGAGCGCAGACAGGTGAAACCATCACTCACCTGTATTCTAGTCAACACTGCTTTGGTAATGCCTGGTTCCCCTCCTACTTTTGACCCCCGACCTAAAGGTAGAAAAAGATGGATCATCATTACTTCAACAAGGGTTCAATGAAATGCACATGACAAAACTATGCAAGGATATATCCTAATCCCTATATCTCATTGTAATGTTAAGTTGTACCTTTCTTGAGGTTGGTTCTCCTCAGAGCATTGATGAGTGATGACTTTCCAACGTTGGGCACCCCAATCACCATCAGACAGAAGTTGGTGTTCTGAACATTGAATAAACACACGTCATAACATGACCACATAATATGACCGTAACCACATTCAGACTAGAGGTCGACCGATTAATCGGAATGGCCGATTAATTAGGGGCGATTTCAAGTTTTCATTACAATCGGAAATCGGTATTTTTGGACACCGATTTTGCTTCTTTTTTTTTTCTTTTTTTACACCTTTATTTAATTTTTATTTAACTAGGCAAGTCAGTTAAGAACACATTCTTATTTTCAATGACGGCCTAGAAACGGTGGGTTAACTGCCTCGTACAGGGGCAGAACGACAGATTTTCACCTTGTCAACTCGGGGGATCCAATCTTGCAACCTTACTGTTAACTAGTCCAACGCAATAACGACCTGCCTCTTGTTGCACTCCACAAGGATACTGCCTGTTACGCGAATGCAGTAAGCCAAGGTAAATTGCTAGCTAGCATTAAACTTATCTTTATAAAAAACAATCAATCATAATCACTAGCCAACTACACATGGTTGATATTACTAGATATTATCTAGCGTTGTCATGCGTTGCGTATAATCTGACTGAGCATACATGCATACAAGTATCTAAGTATCTGACTGAGCAGTGGTAGGCAGAAGCAGGCGCGTAAACATTCATTCAAACACCACTTTCGTGCGTTTTGCCAGCAGCTCTTCGTTGTGTGTCAAGCATTGCGCTGTTTATGACTTCAAGCATATCAACTCCCGAGATGAGGCTGGTGTAACCGAAGTGAAATGGCTGGCTAGTTAGCGCGCGCTAATAGCGTTTCAAACGTCCCTCGCTCGCTCTGAGTCTTCTAGTAGTTGTTCCCTTGCTCTGCATGGGTAAAGCTGATTCGAGGGTGGCTGTTGTCGTTGTGTTCCTGGTTCGAGCCCAGGGAGGAGCGAGGAGAGGGACGGACGGAAGCTATACTGTTACACTGGCAATACTAAAGTGCCTATAAGAACATCCAATAGTCAAAGGTTAATGAAATACAAATGGTATAGAGAGAAATAGTCCTATAATTCCTATAATAACTACAACCTAAAATGTCTTACCTGGGAATATTTAAGACTCATGTTAAAAGGAACCACCAGCTTTCATATGTTCTCATGTTCTGAGCAAGGAACTGAAACGTTAGCTTTCTTACATGGCAAATATTGCACTTTTACTTTCTTCTCCAACACTTTGTTTTTGCATTATTTAAACAAAATTGAACGTTTCATTATTACAAATAAAATTAAATCGGCCGATTAATCGGCAGCGGCTTTTTTGGCCCTCCAATAATCGGTATCGGTGTTGAAAAATCATAATCGGTCGACCTCTAATTCAGACCACACAAAATACCGTTGTTTACCCCCTCTATTCACTATACAATCCTCATGACAGCAACTAAAACACCAAAATAAAATGAATCACAACCAGATCAAAAGGACAACTAAATGATGTGGAACACAACAAACTTCCTGGTCAGACGCAGGTCAGAACTGTAACATTATGATTACATCATCCTCAGCCATGACACACAGGGTGCCGTAACAGCCTAACCTCCAATTACTGATTGAAATGAATTTGTAAATCATTGTAATAAATTTAATTTAATGCGCTTTTTCATTGAAAAACAATCTCAAAGTGCTACAGGGAAATGCAGAAAAAGATAGAAAAACAAGACAGACAAAATAAGGACACAATTAGACAGGGCAACTGACAAAGAACATAGCTGACGCTACAAAGACAAAGACACCAAGGAGCACAGCTATAACTAAGAGAAGGCTTTTCTAAAGAGGGTGGTTTTTAGGCCAGTTTTAAAGGAGCCCAGAGTCTGTAGTGCTGTGAGTGCATTCCAGAGGCAGGAGGGCGGTCGAGCCAGTGTTCATTTCGTCAAGAATCATGGGTGACAAAAATATTAGTCAAACACCTATTTTTCAGTGGCAAATTGACGAGAATATAACTAACTAAATAGACCCAGAGAAAACTAACACTAAACAAAAAATAGTTTTCCATTTCACTTCACTAAAACGAGACTGAATTATCTATGTGACGAAACTCTGACAACTAAGTGGACTGGACAAGAGTTGGAGAGATTGAAAGCTTTTCAGTTATGAGGACAAGTAAAATTACCAGCACAGATGCAAAGCATTTTCTTCTTTGCTTATGGCCAAACAGAGTTGGTTGAGAGCGGTCTTAGTGCCAGCTTCATTTTGTGGTGGTAAATAGACAGCTACGAATAATACAGATGATACCTCTCTTGGTAGATAGTGTAGTCTGCAGCTTATCATAAGGTGCTCTACCTCAGGCGAGAAATACCTCGAGACTTCTTTAATATTAGACATCGAGCACCAGCTGTTATTGACAAAGACACACACCCCCACCCATCATCTTACCAGAGGTAGCGTCTCTGTTCTGCCAGTGCATGGAAAATCCCGCTAGCTCTATATTGTCTGTATCTTCGTTCAGCCACGTCTCGGTGAAACACAATATGTTACAGTTTTTAATGTCCCGTTGGTAGGATAATCTTAATAGTAGGTCATCAATTTTATTTTCCATTGATTGACGTTAGCGAGTAGAATGTAAGGCATTGGGAGTTTACTCGCTCGCTTCCGGATTCTCAGAAGGATCCCGATCTGTGTCCCCTTTTCCGGCATCTTTTCTTCACACAAAAGGTGTGGATCTGGGCCTGTCCAGTGAATGCAGGATATCCAACAAAATAATAAAAAAAATTGGTTGGGAGAATGTAAAATGTCAGCCATGTTCTTCGGCACCATCTTTACATGAGTCCATGTGTTATTGCATCGTTTTGATGTCTTCGCTATTATTCTACATTGTAGAAAATAGTACAAATAATGAAAAAGCCTTGAATGAGTAGGTGGTCTAAAACTTTTGACCGGTAGTGTAGCTATTCAGCAGCCTGACGGTCTAGAGGTAGAAGCTATCGGCCAGTCTTCGTTTTAGCCATAACGCTCCTGTACTGCCCATGTCTGAGTGATGGAAGCTGGGAGAACAGGCCGTGGTATTGTAGGTGTCCTGGACGGCAGGCAGTGTGCACCCAATGGTGCGTTCAGCTGACCCTCTGTAGTGCCTTGCGGTCAGTGACAGTTGAGTTGCCGTACCAAGCTGTGATGCAGCCCAACCGTATGCTCTCTATGGTGCTCCTTTAGAACACTGAGGGTACTTTGGGATAGGTCACACTTTTGCAACCTCCTGAGGTTAAAGAGTCCCTGTTGTGCCTTCTTCACCACAATGTCCGTGAAGAGTGCAGAGTGCATTGCAGTTGTTCAGCCTTGAGGTGACAAAGGCATGGAAGAGCCTCTCTGCATCAGACTGAGTAAAGGTGGGACGGAGTTTGGCAATGTTCTTGGTGATAAGAGTGATGCTTGATGTGATTGTCGAAGGTTAGAGAGGAGTCAAGCTTAATGCCCAGATTGTAAACATTGGATGAGAGGGGGATGTTCTTGCCTGTGAGGTGGGTTATCGGTGAGTGATTTTGCTGCTGTTGAAGGAAGTTTTGCTTCATCTAAGCACTTATATCCTCAAGACAGGTGTTAATGAGCAAAGGGACTTGTTGAAGTTTTCAGATACAGCTGTGTCATCAGCATAGCAGTGGAATGAGATTTTATTACAGCTGATGACACGACCGAGAGTAAACAGAATGAACAGGATGTGTCCCAAGAACGGATCCTCGTGGGACAACACAACTGAAAAACGAGCTCAGGGCTGGTCCCGTAAGCATTCCAGGAGGATGGAAAGGAGACTGGACACACTAACATAGCTTCAAATTGACAACCAAATGAACTGGAATTTAGGGTAGTAAACCTCTCATTTGTTATCGTCTAAGACTGAACGTAGCCCTATACTACACATTCGTTTTTTTCTAAACACAAAATCTAAACCAATCAATCATTCCTCAATCAGTTGTAGGCCGTGACCTCACCTCCTCTCGGTGGAAGCGTGGCTGGCTCTCGATTAATTCTGTGACCATGGGAACCAGCTGCAACAACAGAAAGGAAGATTAACAGAGTAGGAGAGAGCTGTCACAATGTTACTAACTCGGTCTTCTGTGGAACTGTTATAACCAAACTGCAAAGTCACCCTTTCTTAAAGGAAAGATTCACCCATTTTGAATGTTATATTGTTTTTGTGCATCTCTGAGTGATCTATCAATTCCCGGGGTCATTTCATGTGTATTTGAGCTACTGCCGTTAAAGTAGACAGAAACTCATCTGGTATGACGTAGCATTGCACCTCAGCCACGCTCAAGGTTCTAAACGACATCATAGCCACCATCGATAAGAGATTACTGTGCAGCCGTATTAAACGACGTGGCCAAGGCTTTCGACTCTGTCAATCACCACATTCTTATTGGCAGACTCGACAGCCTTGGTTTCTCAAATGATTGCCTCGCCTGGTTTACCAACTACTTCTCTGAGAGTTCAGTGTGCCAAATCGGAGGGCCTGTTGTCCGGACCTCTGGCAGTCTCTATGGGGGTGCCACAGGGTTCAATTCTCGGGCCGACTCTCTTTTCTGTATACATCAATTATGTTGCTCTACCTGCTGGTGATTCTCTGATCCACCTCTACGCAGACGACACCATTCTGTATACTTCTGGCCCCTCCTTGGACACTGTGTTAACTAACCTCCAGACGAGCTTCAATGCCATACAAATCTCCTTCCGTGGCCTCCAACTGCTCTTAAACGCAAGTAAAACTAAATGCATGCTTTTCAATCGATCGCTGCCCGCACCTGCTCACCCGTTCAGCATCACTACTCTGGACGGCTCTGACATAGAATACGTGGACAACTACAAATACCTGGGTGTCTGGTTAGACTGTAAACTCTCCTTCCAGACTCACATTAAGCATCTCCAATCCAAAATTAAATCTAGAATCGGCTTCCTATATCACAACAAAGCATCCTTCACTCATGCTGCCAAACATACCCTCGTGAAACTGACCATCCTACCGATCCTCGACTTCAGTGATGTCATCTATAAAATAGCCTCCAACACTCTACTCAACAAACTGGATGCAGTCTATCACAGTGCCATCCGTTTTGTCACCAAAGCCCCATATACTACCCACCACTGCGACCTGTACGCTCTCGTTGGTTGGCCCTCGCTTCATACTCTTCGCCAAACCCACTGGCTACAGGTTATCTACAAGTCTCTGCTAGGTAAAGCCACGCCTTATCTCAGCTCACTGGTCACCAGTATATCTCATTGGTCACCCACAAAGCCAATTCCTCCTTTGGTCGTCTTTCCTTCCAGTTCTCTGCTGCCCATGACTGGAACGAATTGCAAAAATCTCTGAAGCTGGAGACTCACATCTCCCTCACTAGCTTTAAGCACATGCTGTCAGAGCAGTTTACAGATCACTGCACCTGTACTTAGCCTATCTGTAAACAGCCCATCTACCTACCTCATACTGGTATTTATAAATTTTGCTCCTTTGTACCCCAGTATCTCTACCTGCACATTCATCTTCTGCCGATCTACCATTCCAGTGTTTAATTGCTATATTGTAATTACTTCGCCACCATGGCCTATTTATTTTCTTAACTTACCTCATTTTTACTCACTGTATATAGACTTTTTGTTTTCTTTTGTTCTACTGTATGTTTTGTTTATTCCATGTGTAACTCTGTGTTGTTGTTTGTGTCGAATTGCCTCGCTTTATCTTGGCCAGGTCGCAGTTGCAAATGAGAACTTGTTCTCAACTAGCCTACCTGGTTAAATAAAGGTGAAATAAATTGCGGTAAAACTGCTCTCACTACACTGGAAGTTAATAGGAATACAACTTTTAGATCGCAAAAATGTCTATTATACACGTCAGATTTAAATTCTGGCCGATGTCATATAACGCGAGAGTTTGTCTTCTCTGCAATGAGCTATTTGATCATATTTTTGCGATATTCCTACCTAGAGAAATTTGTAATTTGATAGAGGGTCCACCACATTTCTTCTATTTGTCTGCCTCCGCAAGTCCAGGGTGCATTGCATGGCAGTTGCGAATGTCGTACTCCACTCTGCGAGGCACATCAAACTGAAAATGACTCCTAAATTGATAGCTGTAAAATCACCTAAACAAACTGCACTAAGTCACTGATATTCTTTGGTATTAAATGTGTGTAGTTAAATTAGCTAGCTAGCTGCCTTGCTAGCCAGCCAGCCCATAGAGAGCATTGTGAGTTTTGTAGTCGACTTGTGCTGCAAAAGATTTCTACAATTTTCACGTTGCTACCAATCTAATTATAACAAAATAAAACATTTGTTCACCAAAAAATATTGTTCTCACACATTAGTGTTATATTTACCACCATTTATATTTCTAAGAATTTTTGGTTTTGGGTGGATATTTCCTTTAAGGATCTCACAGGCTCTCCCTCTCCTTTTTTGATGTTGTTCTCCATCTCTCTCGGTCTCTCTTACCTTTTTGACGTTGTCATCTCTCTGTCTGAGGCAGTCTGTGAACAGGACCTTCTTCACTCCATGTCTTTCAAGCTGTTTCAAAATCATCTGGAGAGCAAAACATTCAGATCAGGACACACAAGTCTGCATCAGGACTACATACAGCGCTGCACTGGACGCTCGGTCTCAATTCATTATACAGAGGCCATTCCAATTCATCTACTGCACGACTGGCCATATTCAGTGGGGCAAAAAAGTATTTAGTCAGCCACCAATTGTGAAAGTTCTCCCACTTAAAAAGATGAGAGAGGCCTGTGATTTTCATTATAGGTACACTTCAACTATGACAGACAAAATGAGATTTTCTTTTCCAGAAAATCACATTGTAGGATTTTAATGAATTTATTTGCAAATTATGGTGGAAAATAAGTATTTGGTCAATAACAAACGTTTCTCAATACTTTGTTATATACCCTTGTTTGGTAATGACAGAGGTCAAACGTTTTCTGTAAGTCTTCACAAGGTTTTCACACACTGTTGCTGGTATTTTGGCCCATTCCTCCATGCAGATCACCTCTAGAGCAGTGATGTTTTGGGGCTGTTGCTGGGCAACACAGACTTTCAACTCCCTCCAAAGATTTTCTATGGGGTTGAGATCTGGAGACTGGCTAGGCCACTCCAGGACCTTGAAATGCTTCTTACGAAGCCACTCCTTCGTTGCCCAGGCGGTGTGTTTGGGATCATTGTCATGCTGAATGACCCAGCCACGTTTCATCTTCAATGCCCTTGCTGATGGAAGGAGGTTTTCACTCAAAATTTCACGATACATGGCCCCATTCATTCTTTCCTTTACACGGATCAGTCGTCCTGGTCCCTTTGCAGAAAAACAGCCCCAAAGCATGATGTTTCCACCCCCATGCTTCACAGTAGGTATGGTGTTCTTTGGATGCAACTCAGCATTCTTTGTCCTCCAAACACGACGAGTTGAGTTTTTACCAAAAAGTTATATTTTGGCTTCATCTGACCATATGACATTCGCCCAACCTTCTTCTGGATCATCCAAATGCTCTCTAGCAAACTTCAGAGGGGCCTGGACATGTACTGGCTTAAGCAGGGGGACATGTCTGGCACTGCAGGATTTGAGTCCCTGGCAGGGTAGTGTGTGATGGTAGGCTTTGTTACTTTGGTCCCAGCTCTCTACAGGTCATTCACTAGGTCCCCCCGTGTGGTTCTGGGATTTTTGCTCACCGTTCTTGTTATCATTTTGACCCCACGGGGTGAGATCTTGGGTGGAGCCCCAGATCGAGGGAGATTATCAGTGGTCCTGTACGTCTTCCATTTCCTAATAATTGCTCCCACAGTTGATTTCTTCAAACCAAGCTGCTTACCTATTGCAGATTCAGTCTTCCCAGCCTGGTGCAGGTCTACAATTTTGTTTCTGGTGTCCTTTGACAGCTCTTTGGTCTTGGCCATGGTGGAGTTTGGAGTGTGACTGTTTGAGGTTGTGGACAGGTGTCTTTTATACTGACAACAAGTTCAAATAGGTGCCATTAATACAGGTAACGAGTGGAGGACAGAGGAGCCTCTTAAAGAAGAAGTTACAGGTCTGTGAGAGCCAGAAATCTTGCTTGTTTGTAGGTGACCAAATACTTATTTTCCACCATAATTTGCAAATAAATTCATAAAAAATCCTACAATGTGATTTTCTGGATTTTTCCCCCTCATTTTGTCTGTCATAGTTGAAGTGTACCTATGATGAAAATTACAGGCCTCTCTCTCATCTTTTTAAGTGGGATAACTTGCACAATTGGTGGCTGACTAAATACTTTTTGGCCCCACTGTACACTCACACAGGTTTGTCTGGATAAAAACACAAAACAACCCATCTGTATGTCAGACATTGTCATGCATCAACAGAAACAGACAAGCTCCCAGGTTACAGAAACAAAACAATGATCTGCTACAGTAGCCTACATGCTTGGCAGACAGGTCAGCCAGGTCCATCTTGTTCAGCACCAGGAGATGAGGTCTGACGTCCAGACTATCCTGGAAAAGAGGGTTTCTACCCGAGAACGGGATGTTCTACTGTTAAAGAAACTTGTTTGTCATTCGTTTGGGAGCTAATGCAATTCTTCAGGTCTCAAGACAAGGCGACTCATCCTGCAACCGTGGTTGGTGATGTGAGTCCATCAGAGGGTATTGGGCAAGGTAGGGAAAGTGATGTATGCCACAACTGCCCCTTAGAACAAACTTCTCTGGTTTTAAACTGCTTATGTGGCATCAATATGAGCCATAAACATTTGTTATAGTGTCAAAATTGACTACAAAGTGTAAATAGGATCATTTGGTCATAAAGTCAGCCTTAGGTGAGTTCGTCATGTCTTACTGGGAGGATGGGTATGGATTACTTACATGGCCACTTTTGCCAATGATGTCCAATTGCCCACGTTAAGGTCCGTCCCCAGCTGCCACATGGACATGTGTTGTCAAGTCTGCATATGGGTGGAAAGCACAAGCATTTAGCTCGGCAAATAGGAGTGAAAATGGGCTTACATAAATTTAGTTCAAACTTCCAATGCATTTCAACAATATGGCCAGGAATGGATTACAACCGACATGGTCACTTCTGCTGCCTGTCAACCGTCAAACTACTGGTGTTAGTGAGTATGTTATCTAAGTAGATAGCTAGTACTAGCTAGCTAGTAGCTACTTTTGGTTATACAACCTAATTTGATAATGCTAGCGAGCCAGGCTATCTATGATTCCACAGATGAAAGGGGAATGATTCTGTAGCTAGCTAAATACATCAAGCTAACGTGTTTTGTGATGTAGCATTTCAGAGGAAGATGTGTGGGATGTTCACATTAAATACCCCACAAGCTGCTTTCAGCTTGGCTAAAGACAAGGTCAGCTCAGACTTTAGCCTACACGTTTCTGAATTTGCTGACCATTATGAGAAGGGAGAAGTCCTCTACTTCAAAATGTTGTTCTCTTCATAGCAAAGCTAGCTTAGCTTATCTCGCTGTACTCACTACTGGCCTTGTTTGTTGTGATTGAATGGCAAAGACACACCCACATCAAACCCCACACTCAAGAAAACTTTATTTTGCCTTCAGTCAAGGCCGCTAGCATTTCTTAATGAGCATTGATGAAAAACACCAAATCAGGAAGAGCAATCGCCCTTTAAAGGATATTCTGGCATCGTGGATTTCTAGGATGCAGTCAACATTCTTCACACTGGCCTTCATCTGTTTCAGACCTGAAGAGAGACCAGAGGAGAGGAGGATGGGTTACTGTAACCTTCACTTACTATGAAAAGAGAGTTAGACAGGTATCAAGGTTAACAAAGGTTACGCGAGTAACCACGGTTATGTGAGCTATTGGAGCACTACAATATGGTATCCTTTCGCTCAGCAAGATACATTCCACCCCCCCAACCCACGAGCGAGGCATCGATGCACACTAGCTCCCTGCGGTGGACTGTTCTGTATCACTCTAACAGGAAAGGAGTGAGAGTGCCATTTCAACATATTCCACACACATGCATTTGTCACCGATAGCTGATGATGTCTGCGTCGTCTCTTGTGTAGATGGTGAGAGAAGCCGCCTGGAGTGGCCTGAGGTGAAGGCCCAGCGGAATCAGAGAAGCCGACGTGAGTAGGCCGAGTAACTTCCAGGCACTTTAATACGGACATGGCTCGTCTAAGCCAGAAACGGTCTAGGTAGGCCTGTATCTTCTCCAATCTCACCTGAGGGAGACGTGTTGTCATAAGAATTGAGTCTATCAACATCCCAAGGAAGACCACCGTCTGTGAGGGAGTCAGGTTTCTCTTCTCCCTGTTTATGTTGAGGTCCAGGTATTGAATGTGCTTCAAGATTATCCTTGTCTGCTGTAGCTTGCTCTCTTGATTAAGCACACACCAGCCAGTCATCCAAGTAGTTCAGCACTAGAATACCCCCTGGAACATGATAGGAACTAAGTCTGCGTCCATGCACTTTGCCTCTCACCAATGAGAGGCAGAACGGGAGGACTTTCGTAAGCCACTCCTTCGAAGGCAAACAGGTGGTACTTCTAGTGATCTCGATGAACAGGAACATGGAAGTATGCATTCGTCAGGTCGAGCGTGGTCAACCATTGGCCGCTCAAGATTGCCTGCAACACCCACGCTGGCGAGAGCATTTTGAACTTGAGCTCTTTTAAACATTTGTTGAGGCCTCGCAGGTCAAGAATCATCCGAAAGCTGCCGCTCTTCTTCGGAACTATGAAATACGTGGAGTAGAACCCACTTAGCCGTTCTAGCGGCTCTACAAGGCTAGCCTTGTTCCTGAGTTTCTCACATTCTTCTCTGCAGAGAAGCAAGGCTATCTCCAACCGGAGCACTGAGGTGACCCAGATGTCTCTGTAGGACGGTGGTCGGCATCAGAACTGGAGTTTGTATCCCTCAGGACTAGGGACGGGTATTGTTAAGATTTTAACGGATTTACTATTCTTACCGATACTGTTTATTGATCTGGTACTTTAACGGTATTCTTATCGGCTCTTTTTGTTATTCTTTTATGAAAAAATAATAATTTAAGAACAGAATTAACATCGCTTTATTTTCTGAAATGTAAAATAAACAATTACTTCCAGCAAAAGAAACAGCAATGTTTTGAACGAATCACTATTACAGACTAATGTTGTGATGATGGAAAACAAATTAAATAAACAATACTTTCTTGCAAAAGAAAATACAGTGGTATAGAGCAACACAGGTGGGGCATGCAGGTAGGCTGCAAAAGGACTAACAGTTCTTAGGAGTTCTTCTGGAGAAAGATCAACATATTTGCCTTCTCTGGCAGAAGTGGGGACCTCTCCTGCAGTCGAAAATACCCTCTCGCTAGTGGTGAAGCACAGAGGTAGTTTGTTGCAATGTTTGTGAGGGAGGGGCAGAGTATCTCTTCTCCCACCACCACATCACAGGATCTTCAGCCATGGGCCTTTGTAAGAGCTCGACCTCTAGGTCAACACGCTCGCTGAGGGAGAGGGACGGGGTGTCCTGTTGGATTGTCAACCTCAACTCCCTGTCCTCCTCTGAGAACAACTTCTCCAAGGCACTCCTTGTTTTGTACATTTAAAAAACATTGTATTTAACCTCTATTTAACTAGGCAAGTCAGTTAAGAACAAATTCTTATTTACAATGACAGCCTACCCCGGCCAAACCCAGACGACGCTGGGCCAAATTGTGCGCCGCCCTATGGGACTCCCAATCACGTCCGGATGTGATGCAGGTCCTGCAGTGACGCCTCCTGCACTGAGATGCAGTGTCTTAGACCACTGCGCCACTAGGGAGCCCAATGTCTCTTCCATTTCCTCTCATTCAGACTCCTCCTCCTGCTGCTGCAGCTGGTGCTCTGTGTGTCTGCTCCGGCTCCTCTGACAGCCCTGGTGTTGCTCCTGTCACATTGGCCTCAACAGTTGCCTTCCTCAGCCTGTTCCAGGTGGCGTCACTCACCGGCCTCCCTTTAAATATGGGGTCCATTGCTGTGGCCTCACACAGGAAGACTTGAATGTCCTCATCCTAATAGCGCTTTGAGAGGTTCTCCCATACCTTCTCTTTGATGGTTGCCACAAGCGTTGTATCTTCATGCTTCCCAGTGCTCTTCCAGTTTTTGGAGGATGGGTATGATCTGTCCACAGGTGGCATTCTTTTCACATGACAGACAGTGTGGGTGTATGGAGGATTCCCATGAGCTGGACAAACTCCTCAGCCTTATGGAAGTCCTCGTCCTTCAGACAGTTCAGGTTGTCCTTGGTCATTGCTTTTCGCAGTCGTGGGTCCAAGGCTGCTGCTTGGATCGCTGGATACTGCTCCATGAATCTCTCTATGATTAGATAGAGCGAGTTCTGTCTGGTCTTGACATCAAGGATGAGTGAGTGTTGCGGAATGCCTGAAACAACTAAAAAAATAACATACATTTAATTACCGCACACTTGAATATTCAATTAAATTTTTAAATGAGGGAATTTATAAATAATACTTTAAACTGTAATAGATTGAACAGGCATCTTACCAAGGAGCTGCTGCTTTTCCTTCAAGACTGTTTTGGACATTGAGGATCTCTTGAACCACACGACCACTGCTCTGATTCAGGCTGCCCATTTATTAATGATTTTCTGCGCTGCCAGATTCAATGTGTCCTATTTTTAGGACGTGTAGCCTCTTGATGGCAACATCCATATTATCAGCATTATCAACAGTCACAGCTACAATCTTGCTCGGCTCTATCTCAAACTCTTCCAGAATGTCTGAGATCTCCTCTGCCACTACTTGGCCAGTTTGCGATTTGTACACTGCCCTGGTGTGGAGGACCTTCTGTTTTACACTGCCCTGGCTTGTGTAGTGCACTGTAACTGTGAGCTAGTGGTCCTGACAGAGGCTGGTCCACCTGTCTGATGTGATAGCCAGCTTTGGAACGTCCTTCAGCTCAGTGATCACATTGGCCTTTTCTACGCCATACTAGGTAGGAATGAATGTGTCACCGAGGTAACTCCTGGAGGGAGGGGTATATTTGGGGTTGTGTTGTTGTGTATTGTGGAGTGATAGGACTAACATACAACGCTTTTATACTACTATATCCTAAAAATGAATACAATATTTACTGACAGACTGTTACCTAAAGCCCTTGGACTCCACTGTTGCAAAGTGGTGTAAGGCCTTTCACTATGAACTTGGTCACGGCTAGGTGGCACTCATTCACCCTCTCCTCAGTCATCCTCCCACTAGCTGCCAGCGTGAAGGGGCTTTGGGCTGGTCTTTGGCTTGGACCAGCGGTATTAGAGGGAGGAGTGGGTTGGTTCATTGTAGCTGCAAGTTTAACAAAAAATTAGCAACATTTTTAAAATGGGTGATTGAATTTATGAATACACCCATAGCTAAACAATCAGCTTGCTAATGGTTGCTTTTGATCATGAACCCATGTTCGCATAATTGAGTTAACTCCAGTGTGTGGGCTCTAGACTGCTAGCATACATACCTAACGTAGACCGGGCAACAAGAGATGAACTACGAGCTAGGCAGTCAAAATGCATCTCTCTGCCTGTACATGATGCACTTTCCATAGATGTTTGGACAGATTGCTTGTAAGGGCGGAAACGAACGAGCAAAAGTGTTATGGCACTAGTGGCAATGAGCTGTCAGCATCGACTCTGGCGAAGTGTAACCACACTTTTTAACATTTAGCTCTCTCCGCCATGGTCACTAACTAAGAGCAGGGTGCTGTGTGTGCTGTAGCGTTTGGGAATAGCAAAATCGCATCATAGACAAATGTCTTAATCTTATTGCAAATTAGAAACTGTTGGTGAGATAAAATGTGCATGATAACGTTTATGTAGCAATAATAAATAGGACATGTATTTTCTTAATTTCTCCAGTACCGAAAGCAGAACCGACAATGTCAGAGCTTATCAATACTACGGTATTTCATAATTTAGCCCTGGGGCCCGTTTAATACCGGGTTTCGGTACCCATCCCTACTCAGGACTGTGCCCAGTACAGTCCTGGAGGGATACCACCTGCCTCTCCCAGTTTGCCCTTTGGGCCTGGGAGAGACAGCCGACCGCCAGCACCTCAAAAGGACTGCCTGGGCCCGCCCACCTTTAGCTGCGTGCCGCAGCTTGTAACCTGTCCTGCTGTCGGGGTGTAAAATGGCGGTTTCCATTTCCCTGCAGTCTCGGCTGTGGAGGAGGGGGGCCAAGACGTTGCTGTGCCACCCTCGACACACACTTTCCTGTCTTCCAGCTCCTCCGTGGGGGAGCAGTAGGGCACGCATTCGGCAAGAACTCCTGCAAAGTCTCACTGCCTTTGTGCAGTTTTGTAGTCTTCCTGTATTTTTTGAACCATGGCCCAAAGGTGGAACCTGGCGTGAAGGGGAGCTCCAAGAATGTTTTCCGAACTGTCGGTGGCAGTTTAGAATGTGCCAGCCAAAGATGGTGGCATGAAGTCACCATTCAAGGCCATCAGACTGTTAAACAGCCATCACTAACACCTACATACAGACTTGAAATCATTGGCTACTTTAATAAATGGATCACTAGTCACTTTAATTTTGCCACCAATGTTTACATATCTTGCATTACTCATCTTATAATTACATACAGTATTTTATAGGTAGGATTGCAGCATCATAACCACGTTTGAGGCACGTCGTGATGGAGAGATTCCCGAAAGTGCTTTGCATCTGTTCCACGCTTACTATTTCAGGTCCTGGTTTGAGGTGAGGCACCTTGCCAACGATCTCCTTGTCAAGCATCCTTGCCACCATGTCATCCATCTCTGGATAGTGGTCTAGCCCCAAGGACTCTGCATCCATTAGAAGAGTCCACGGCCTGGTCTGGTTGTCGCAATGGAAGCACCCTCCCATTAAGGAAATTAGAAGGGGGTGGGTCGGCAAGGCCATTTTCTTGCCTGCCGAAATACTCCCCCCTTCTAATTTCCTTCATTTTGTGGCTAGGTCAAATACTTTATGTGGCACACCTACTGGTCAACATGAGCTACCAAAATGATTCTGAAGTGTGCCATGCCTTGCAGTCCCAAGATAGAAGGGCGGGGAGAATTTCGGCAGGCAAGAAAATGGCCTTGCTGAAATCATCTCCCCTTCTAATTTCCTTAATTTTGGCACTAGAGTCAAATACTTTCTGTGGCATGCATCAGTCAAATACTTTCTATAGAACAAACTTCAGGCAACCGAAATTAACAATTAATGTATGTGTTATATTAAACATAGAGGAGGGAGTCAAATGTAGGCAAGCGATAAGCATTTCAGAACAACTTCTAGTCGAATAAGAAATGGGAGAGATGACGAATTTTGGCAAAGGGACTTATTTAGACTAATACACTTGAAACAAATAGCCAAACCGAAAACTGCAGACATTACTGGTGCCTCCCCCGCGATCAAAGGACACAAGTAAATAAATACAAAAATGCTTTCTGCTACTACGATCAGTGAAACGTAGGCTAAACTGTCAACGGAGTGAAGAGCAGATCTCTCAACTAGCAAGCAAGTTGCAGCATTGAAGAATCGAGTGCGTGCGCGTTCACGCGAAGGGGGGTGGGGGGGCTGCCCAGGCTACTAGGTTTATGTTAGAAACCTGGGCTAGCTAACTACGTTAGTTAGTTTACTTTTTACTTTTCTGTATTCATTTTGTGACCTCTAATAAGTCATGTCACATAGTAACTTAATTACACGCGTTTAGTTAGATATAGCCAACAACTGACATAAAGATGCCTCGCTAGCTAACACGTTGACCAGACCGCTCACGCGCGTAACGTTAGCTGAGAGTGCTCACCAACCTTTTGCCATATGTCTGGGGAACCAGTGGGCAACCTCTCTGTCGCCGAAGTCAAAGACCGCCCTGAAGTTTGCTGCATTGCGGAGTATCTGATGAAGCCTCATATTTGTTGTTTTAAAAAACCGAAATATTAGTTTCTTTCACGTGTCTGAAGTAATCATGTGTATATGTAAATCGTTGGTTTGAAGTCCTCTGTCATTGATAGCATTTTACTGAAGCCATGTTCACATTGGTGTTACACTGTTTACATCCCGACTTTCCCTATTGTCACGGCGATTGAGTTCCGCTATTACAATTATTCTTTAGGCACTAAATGTCAGAATTATACTGTATAATAATCATCATAAAAATACCAATAATCACACAAAATAATACTCATAGCTAATAATACAACGTATATACAGTATATTAGGGTGTCCAATCAAAACCGCATATTTTGACCAATGGGTAAACAAATATCTTAATTGTGTAGAATATATACTCCTCTAAGAAAACAAATGGTCCAAACCTCATGTCTCTATCATAATCCATTCAAAAGGGATTGGAGTTCCCCCTAGGGATAAAGAACAGGTGGAGGTGGGGGGAATCAGAAATAATTGTTAGCAGGTAGCCTAGAATCCAAAAGCCGAACAAAATGTTGTCCATGTCTTAACCCTAACTGCAAATGTAAGTTGCTCTGGATAAGAGTATTTACTAAAATGTATCCTTGTAGGATGGCCAAAATTAGGATGACTAAAGCAACAGAGGCCAGATAATTGTTTTTGTCAAAAATCAGGAAAAGGGCATTGGATCATGGCTGGATGCTCTGCGAGAACTAAGTGACAGGCTCACTGTTGAATTCAAATCAAATGTATTTATATAGCCCTTCGTACATCAGCTGATATCTCAAAGTGCTGTACAGAAAGCCAGCCTAAAACCCCAAACAGCAAGCAATGCAGGTGTAGAAGCACAGTGGCTAGGAAAAACTCCATAGAAAGGCCAGAACCTAGGAAGACACCTAGAGAGGAACCAGGCTATGCGGGGTGGCCAGTCCTCTTCTGGCTGTGCCGGGTGGAGATTATAACAGAACATGGCCAAGATGTTCAAATGTTCATATATGACCTGCAGGGTCAAATAATAATAATGACAGTGGATGTCGAGGGTGCAACAGGTTAGCACCTCAGGAGTAAATGTCAGTTGGCTTTTCATAGCCGATCATTCAGAGTATCTCTACCGCTCCTGCTGTCTCTAGAGAGTTGAAAACAGCAGGTCTGGGAGAGGTGGCACATCCTGTGAACAGGTCAGGGTTCCATAGCTGCAGGTAGAACAGTTGAAACTGGATTAGCAGCACGGCCAGGTGGACTGGGGACAGCAAGGATTCATCAGGACAGGTAGTCCTGAGCCATGGTCCTAGGGCTCAGGTCCTCCTCCGAGAGAGAGAGAAAGCGAGAAAGAGAATTAGAGAGAGCATACTTAAATTCACACAGGAAACCAGATAAGACAGGAGAAACACTCCAGATATAACAGACTGACCCTAGCCCCCCGACACATAAACTACTGCAGCATAAATACTGGAGGCTGAGACAGGAGGGGTCGGGAGACACTGTGGCCCCGTCCGACGACACCCCCGGACAGGGCCAAACGATAGTTCCAACCTCCGTGTAAGTGAATGGAGAGTAGGTGAACGGATGATCTCTGTATGTGTGGTTCCCACCGTGAAGCATGGAGGTGTGATGGTGCTTTGCTGGTGACACTGTGATTTATGTAGAATTCAAGGCACACTTAATCAGCATGGCTACCACAGCACTCTGCAGCAATACGCCATCCCATCTGGTTTGTGCTTAGTGGGACTATGATTTGTTTTCAACACGACAATGACCCAACACACCTCCAGGCTGTGTAAAAGGGCTATTTCACCAAGGAGAGTGATGGAGTGCTGCATCAGAGGATCTGGCCTCCACAATCACCCGACCTTAACCCAATTGAGATGGTTTGGGATAAGTTGGACCGCAGAGTGGAGGAAAAACAGCCAACAAGTGCTCAGCATATGTGGGAACTGTTGGAAAAGCATTCCAGGTGAAGCTGCTTGAGAGAATGCCAAGCTGTCATCAAGGCAAAGGGTGGCAGGATATAACCCCACCCACTTTGCCATAGCACAGCCCCCACACCACTAGAGGGATATCTTCAACCCCCAACTTACCATCCTGAGACAAGGCCGAGTATAGCCCACAAAGATCTCCACCACGGCACAACCCAATGGGGGGGGGCGCCAACCCGGACAGGAAGATCATGTCAGTGACTCAACCCACTCAAGTGACGCACCCCTCCTAGGGACGGCATGGAAGAGCACCAGTAAGCCAGTGACTCTGCCCCTGTAATAGGGTTAGACGAAGAGAATTCCAGTGGAGAGAGGGGAACCGACCAGGCAGAGACAGCTACAGTGCCTTTCAGTTCACCTTCACACTCCTGGGCCAGACTACACTCAATCATAGGACCTACTGAAGAGATGAGTCTACAAAAAACAATTAAGGGTTGAGACCGAGTCTGCGTCTCTCACATGGGTAGGCAGACCATTCCATAAAAATGGAGCTCTATAGGAGAAAGCCCTGACTCCAGGTGTTTCCTTAGAAATTCTAGGGACAGTAAGGAGGCCTGCGTCTTGTGACCGTAGCGTACGTATGTACGGCAGGACCAAATCGGAAAGACAGGTAGGAGCAAGCCCGTGTAATGCTTTGTAGGTTAGCAGTAAAACCTTGGAATCAGCCCTTGCCTTAACAGGAAGCCAGCATAGAGAGGCTAGCACTGGAGTAATATGATCAAATTTTGGGGTTCTAGTCAAAATTCTAGCAGCCGTGTTAAGCACTAACTGAAGTTTATTTAGTGCATTATCCGGGTATCCGGAAAGTAGAGCATTGCTTGTAATCTAATCGAGAAGTGACAAAAGCATGGATTAAGTGTTCGGTGGTTCCCACCGTGAAGCATGAAGGTGTGATGGTGCTTTGCTGGTGACACTGTCTGTGATTTATGTAGAATTTAAGGCACACTTAATCAGCATGGCTACCACAGCATTCTGCAGCGATACGCCATCCCATCTGGTTTGTGCGTAGTGGGACTATCATTTGTTTTCAACACGACAATGACCCAACACACCTCCAGGCTGTGTAAGGGCTATTTCACCAAGGAGAGTGATGGAGTGCTGCATCAGAGGACCTGGCCTCCACAATCACCCGACCTTAACCCAATTGAGATGGTTTGGGATAAGTTGGACTGCAGAGTGGAGGAAAAACAGCCAACAAGTGCTCAGCATATGTGGGAACTGTTGGAAAAGCATTCCAGGTGAAGCTGGTTGAGAGAATGCCAAGCTGTCATCAAGGCAAAGGGTGGCTACTTTGAAGAATCGCAAATATAAAATATTTGTTTGGTTGCACTTTGTTTTATTTCATAGCTTATGTTTTCACTATTACTCTACGATGTCGAAAATAGTAAAACCATTGAATGAGTAGGTGGGACCAAACATTTGACTGGTACTGACTGTATATATACAGTTGAAGTCGGAAGTTTACATACACCTTAGCCAAATACATTTAAACTCAGTTGTTCACAATTCCTGACATTTAATCCTAGTAACAATTCCCTGTTTTAGCACAGATAGGATCACCACTTTATTTTAAGAATGTGAAATGTCAGAATAATAGTAGAGAGAATAATTTATTTCAGCTTTAATTTTTTTCATCACATTCCCAGTGGGTCAGAAGCTTACATACACTCAATTAGTATTTGATAGCATTGCCTTTAAATTGAGTTACTTGGATCAGACGTTTCGGGTAGCCTTCCACAATAAGTTGGGTAACTGAGCCAGGTTTGTTGGTTTGTTGGCCTCTTTGCTCGCACACAATTTTTCAGTTCTGCCCACAAATTTTCTATAGAATTGAGGTCAGGACTTTGTGATGGCCACTCCAATACCTTGACTTCATTGTCCTTAAGCTATTTTGCCACAACTTTGGAAGTATGCTTGAGGTCATTGTCCATTTGGAAGACCCATTTGCGACCAAGCTTTAACTTTAAGACTGATGTCTTGAGATGTTGCTTCAATATATGCACATCATTTTCCCCCCTCATGATGCCATCTATTTTGTGAAGTGCACCAGTCCCACCTGCAGAAAAGCACCCCTACAACATGATGCCTCAACCCCGTGCTTCATGGTTGGAATGGTCTTCTTCAGCTTGCAAGCATCCCCCTTTTTCCTCCAAACATAACGATGGTCATTATGGCCAAACAGTTCTATTTTTGTTTCATCAGACCAGAGAACATTTCTCCAAAAAGTACGCTCTTTGTGCAGTTGAAAAACGTAGTCTGGCTTTTTTTTATGGCGGTTTTGGAGCAGTGGCTTCTTCCTTGCTGAGCGACCTTTCAGGTTATGTCGTTTTACTCTGGATATTGATATCTTTTGTACCTGTTTCCTCCAGCATCTTCACAAGGTCCTTTGTTGTGCATGACACAAGTCATTGATTTGTACTTTTCGCACCAGTTTTCCGCATTATTGTGTGCTCCCATGGTGTTTATACTTGCGTACTATTGTTTGTACAGATGAACGTGGTAACTTCAGGTGTTTGGAAATTGCTCCCAAGGACGAACCAGATTTATTTTGATTTTCCTATGATGTCAAGCAAAGAGGCACCGAGTTTGAAGGTATGCCTTGAAATACATCCACAGGTACACCTCCAATTGACTCAAATGATGTCAATTAGCCTATCAGAATTTTCCAAGCTGTTTAAAGGAAGAGTTAATTTAGTGTATGTAAACTTCTGACCCCCTGGAATTGTGATAGTGAATTATAAGAGAAATAATCTGTCTGTAAACAATTGTTTGCACAAAGTAGATGTCTTAACCGACTTCCCAAAACTATAGTTTGTTAACAAGAAATGTGTGGAGTGGTTGAAAAAGTGGATGCAAACTTCCGACTTCAACTGTATATATATATATACATACACACACAGTTGAAGTCGGAAGTTTACATACACTTAGGTTGGAGTCATTAAAACTTGTTTTTCAACCACTCCACACATATATAAATATAAGAGAGAACAATATAAAAACACTGCTCAAAAAAAATAAAGGGAACACTAAAATAACACATCCTAGATCTGAATGAAATATTCTTATTAAATACTTTTTTCTTTACATAGTTGAATGTGCTGACAACAAAATCACACAACAATTATCAATGGAAATCAAATTGATCAAACCATGGAGGTCTGGATTTTGAGTCACACTCAAAATTAAAGTGGAAAACCACACTACAGGCTGATCCAACTTTGATGTGATGTCCTTAAAAACAAGTCAAAATGAGGCTCAGTAGTGTGTGTGGCCTCCACGTGCCTCTATGACCTCCCTACAACGCCTGGGCATGCTCCTGATGAGGTGGCGGATGGTCTCCTGAGGGATCTCCTCCCAGACCTGGACTAAAGCATCCGCCAACTCCTGGACAGTCTGTGGTGCAACGTGGCGTTGGTGGATGGAGCGAGACATGATGTCCCAGATGTGCTCAATTGGATTCAGGTCTGGGGAACGGGCGGGCCAGTCCATAGCATCAATGCCTTCCTCTTGCAGGAACTGCTGACACACTCCAGCCACATGAGGTCTAGCATTGACTTGCATTAGGAGGAACCCAGGGTCAACCGCACCAGCATATGGTCTCACAAGGGGTCTGAGGATCTCATCTCGGTACCTAATGGCAGTCAGGCTACCTCTGGCGAGCACATGGAGGGCTGTGCGGCCCCCCAAAGAAATGCCATCCCACACCATGACTGACCCACGCCAAACCGGTCATGCTGGAGGATGTTGCAGGCAGCAGAACGTTCTCCACGGCGTCTCCAGACTCTGTCACGTCTGTCACATGTGCTCAGTGTGAACCTGCTTTCATCTGTGAAGAGCACAGGGCGCCAGTGGCGAATTTGCCAATCTTGGTGTTCTCTGGCAAATGCCAAACGTCCTGCACTGTGTTGGGCTGTAAGCACAACCCCCACCTGTGGAGGTCAGGCCCTCATACCACCCTCATGGAGTCTGTTTCTGACCGTTTGAGCAGACACATGCACATTTGTGGCCTGCTGGAGGTAATTTTGCAGGTCTCTGGCAGTGCTCCTCCTTGCACAAAGGCGGAGGTAGCGGTCCTGCTGCTGGGTTGTTGCCCTCCTACACATCTCAGGATGTACTGGCCTGTCTCCTGGTAGCACCTCCATGCTCTGGACACTACGCTGACAGACACAGCAAACCTTCTTGCCACAGCTCGCATTGATGTGCCATCCTGGATGAGCTGCACTACCTGAGCCACATGTGTGGGTTGTATATTCCGTCTCATGCTACCACTAGAGTGAAAGCACCGCCAGCATTCAAAAGTGACCAAAACATCAGCCAGGAAACATATGAACTGAGAAGTGGTCTGTGGTCACCCCCTGCAGAACCACTCCTTTATTGGGGGTGTCTTGCTAATTGCCTATAATTTCCACCTGTTGTCTATGCCATTTGCACAACAGCATGTGAAATTTATTGGCAATCAGTGTTGCTTCCTAAGTGGACAGTTTGATTTCACAGAAGTGTGATTGACTTGGAGTTACATAGTGTTGTTTAAGTGTTCCCTTTATTGTTTTGAGCAGTGTATATATAAAAGAGAGTACAAAACATTTCCTATGAAAGTTTTTGTGCAATACATCAGTTTATTGATATGAACAGTATATTTAAGAGGACAGATTTAAGGCGTGATATTAAACATTACATAAAAAAAATAAGACACTGAAAGTAATGGTGAACATTGTGAAATCTAAAATCATTAGATTTAAATACCAATTGTTAACAGTAAAATCAGACACCATGAGACTGAGTGGCTTGCAATTAATTTGATTTAAGTAATAATCAAAACAATTTCAAATCGTGAATAATCTCCTAAAACAAATATTTGGTAAAGATCATAATATTCAACAAATGGTTCAGTAGCAATAGGTTCTGGGAACATTAACCCACGTTGGACAGTCAAAGATATGGAGCCCTTTTGTGTAAGATCAAGTTGACCCTACACACTGTTTTAAGTTCTATTTTTTGCTTCTCCCCTAATGATTAATATTAGGACTTGTAAGCGGATCCTAGAACTAAACATAAGGGTAACTTATACCCAGAGATATACTGAACAAAAATATAAAACAACATGCAAAGTGTTGGTCCTATGTTTCTTGAGCCAAAATGTAAAAAAACAAACATTTTTTCACAGAAATTTTCCATACACAAAAAGCGTATTTCTCTCAAATTTTGTTCACAAATTTGCTTACATCCCTGTTAGTGAGCATTTCTCCTTTGCCAAGATGATCAATCCACCTGACAGGTGTGGCATATAAAGAAGCTGATTAAACAGGAAGATGATCACACAGGTGAACCTTGTGCTGGGGACAATAAAAGGTAACAGGAATATTTATGTCCATTATAAAGCCATTTTGTGTGTGTGTGTGTGTGTGGGGGGGGGGGGGGGGGGGGTCATTCTAATTGGCTGGGCCTGGCTCCTCAGTGGGTGGTGGTACCCCTGTCCAGTCTTGTGAAATTAATAGATTAGGGCCTAATTTATCTATTTCAATTGACTGACTTCCTTCTACGAACTGTAACTCAGTAAAATCTTGTTGCATGTTGCATTTATATTTTTGTTCAGTATATAACACTTTTACAACGAGTGAGTTCTTGTCCTTATAGCTTTGATCTGGTTGGCTGGAATGTGCTGGGGGCGGAGTAGTGAGATATGAGTCTACCAGCTTCCCTCCAGCCAGTAAGCAGCGCTCCATGGACAGTGGAGAAGAAGGAAGGATGGGTGGCTTCTCCAGCAAACAACACCTGGAGAGGCTGAGAGAGAGAGAATATGAGAGAAAGTGGGTCAAAAGATGACAGAATACATCACATGAACTGTGTATGTGTGTATACCTGTTCCCCTTGTTGTGGTAGTGGTTCAGCCAGGTTGTGTATATCCTGCAGTGAGGTTCCAGTAGCGGTGTAGGTGTAGGAGCCACAGGTCCATGGGTCATGGAACCACTGAGACCTCAGGACACGCCGTGGGGTGATGGTTGGGTTCCCTACACACACAGACAAACACACAGAAACGTAACGTTATGACTAACTACTGTTCCCTGAAGGAGGGAAAAGGAGGTACAATCCAATCTAATTATTAACTCAGTCTTTTATACACTTGGGTAAAAAGGGACATTTTCATCATACTGACATGCTCTCTGAGCTCCCTCGGGCGTGGCTAGTTACAGTTACATGATCTCGTTAGGAATGTGAATTTAGTTTATCTTTACAAAAATATTATCGTCATCCTTGTTATTTCCTACACAGCGTAAAGGATGTAAACCTGATATACACAGTGTGAAAGCTCTTCAAGTTACAAGATTTGTTATATCACTTTTATACCATTTTTAATGACATCACAAAATAGACATTCATTTCCCATATTCCGTCTCTCATCATTCCCCACATTCAGATGTTGAAATATTGTCCCAGTGTTCACTGTTGGACGTTAAGAGTTTTTGAGCGGCAAAACCTTCTGTAACAAATGTATTCCATTCACCAATACTAGAGACCAAATGGAATTGTCTGCTGCCTACAATTTACGATTGACGTGAGGTGTCATAAAACCCCCACACCAATTCCTCCTCCCCTCTGCGGGTGAGAGGGCTCAGTAGACACCGATCCATTGTAACCTGATCTTTGGATCCTATCAGGAGAGTCATGACAAATTAAAGATTTTGTCCCATCCTACAGTGCTTACGAAAGTTCAGACCCCTTCACTTTTCCACATTTTGTTACATTACAGCCTGATTCTAAAATGGATTAAATTACAAAATGTTCCTCATTCTACACACAATACCACATAATGACAAAATGAAAACAGGTTTTTAGATTAAAAATATATATATTAAATAGTATTCAGACCCTTTGCTATGAGACTTGAAATTGAGCTCAGGTGCATCCTGTTTCCATTGATCATCCTTGAGATGTTTCTACAACTTGGAGTCCACCCGTGGTACATTCAATTGATTGTACATGACTTGGAAAGGCACATACCTGTCTATATAAAGGTCCCAGAGTTGACAGTGCATGTCAGAGCAAGAACACAAGCCATGAGGTCGAAGGATTTGTCCGTAGAGCTCCGAGAGAGGATGGTCCCCAAGAACACAGTGGCCTCCATCATCCTTAAATGGAAGAAGTTTGGAACCACCAAGAGTCTTCCTAGGGCTGGCAGCCCGGACAAACTGAGCAATCGGGGGAGAAGGGCCTTGGTCAAGAACCCAATGGTCACTCTGACAGAGCTCCAGAGTTCCTCTGTGGAGATGGCAGAAACTTCCAGAAGGGCAACCATCTCTGCAGCACTCTGCCAACCAGGCCTTTATGGTAGAGTGGCCAGACGGAAGCCACTCCTCAGTAAAATGCACATGACAGCCTGCTTGGTTCGCCAAAAGTCACCTAAAGGACTCTCAGACCATGAGAAATAAGATTCTCTGGCCTGAACACCGTCTGGACGAAACCTGGCACCATCCCTAGAGTGAAGCATGGTAGTGGCAGCATCCTGCTGTGGGGATGTTTTTCAGTAGTCAGGATCGAAGGAAAGATGAAGAAGAAAACCTGCTTCAGAGCGCAGACTGGGGCGAAGCACACAGCCAAGACAACGCGGGAGTGGCTTCGTGACAAATCTCTGAATGTCCTTGAGTGGCCCAGCCAGAGTCCAGACTTTAACCCTATCAAACATCTCTGAAGAGACCGGAAAATAACGGTGCAGCAACGCTCCCCATCCAACCTGACAGAGCTCGAGAGGATCTGTAGATTACAATGGGAGAAACTCCCCAAATACAGGTATGCCATGCTTGTAGCATCATACCCAAGAAGACTCGAGGCTGTAATCGCTGCCAAAAGTGCTTCAACAAAGTACTGAGTAAAGGCTCTGAATACTTATGTAAATAAGATATGTTAAAATAATAAATTTAAAAAAGTAAGAATCACCCCTCCCCTCACTGTTAAAGGAATAGTTCACCCAAATTACATGACAGAAACCCACACTTTGGTTTTGTTTACCTGGCCAATGTTTCAAATGCGAACTTTTTTTTAGCGTTTGTGGCACAGATCCAGTGCAAGTCAATGGAACCTATATTAGCATTTTCGCACTTCATATCCAAGGATGAAGAATCAATACTCCGAGCCGCAGCTCCATACTAATTGTCAGACATGGAGCACTGATACAATATACTCGTTGTTGGGGTGGGACTGGCGTGGTGTGCCCATGGGTGGCTTTTTACATTTTTTTTTTATGTCCAAATAAGTTCGATCCAAATCGGATGTTAGGTACTATACTAAAATATATGAATCCTATAAATTAAAAAATGCCAATTTGGGTGCAATCAATTAGCTTAATTTCCCAGAGATCAAAATTCTATTTCAACAAAATAATGTTGCAGGAATGCGAATTTTATCAGTTTTGAACATAATAAACAATTTCTGAACAATCTGAGATGAGGTGGGTGTCATAACCCCTTTTTCTTGTACTTTTTGAGGTGGAATGACCCAGGGGCGATTCATAATAAAATAGAATTCCCAGGAATGACAAGTGTTGAGCTCGAGAAAGACTACTCCTGTCGGGATCCAACCCTGCTTGTTCCCTCGACTCCGTTACCAACAACCAATCGCCTACAGAGCCCATAACCTGTACCACTAGACACCTCAAAGGGACTAGTGAGCTACAGGCAGGAATCATCAATGAATCCCAGTAATGAGACACCAAGGGGGGAGGGGCGCATTGGTCGCTCAGACCTGTGTTAAGGCCCCTCGCTCCGGCGGTTAGCCTAGCCAAGTTTAAAGGGGCTGCTTCCTCATCAGAGGTGCACACAAGACCCGATTCCTCGAAATCCTCCAACTCCAGGAATTGGAAATAGGAATGGGGTTGCCATTAAGCTGGGGGAAAGCTTCATTCACAGGAAGTCAAGGCTGCTAGCTGATGTTAGCCAGGAGTCTTTTCAGTCCAAGCTAGGCTAGATGGCCTTATTGACCAAAGCAAGGTCCGTTTAGAATAACCAAGCGACTTAACACTATACTAAACAATAGAGCTACCCAAGCAACTCCACCGTGGGGAAGCAGGAATACCTAGTAGTAGCTAGTTCGCTTCTACGAACTATAAGGGAACAAAAGATTAACACACTACTGACTGAAGTGTAGATTACAGACATGAAAGTACAATGGGTTAAACTGCGTATGAGGCATGTGATGGAGGGGTTAGATGTTAGAAGGTTTACCTGTGAACCTGCGTATCAGGTGTGTTACGGAGTGTGTGACGTCCTGTTCTGGCAGAGTCTCCATGAACTCAGACTCATGGCCAGCGATCCAGCCACACAAAACATGGCCATACCTGGAGAGACAGGGGTAGAGAGGGGGAAAGAGGGTGAGAGGCAAGAGGCGTGGGGAGTTCAAGACATTGAGTTAGAGATTTTTAGTTTGTGTGTATGTCTTAGTTACCGCTCAGTGGGTTTGAGGACAGTGAAACCAAACAGTTTCTTGATCCAGAGTCTCTCCACATCTGATACCTGGTCCACCAAGTCTGACTAGAGGGCAACAGTAAAACTTCTGTTACTGTCTGTGTGTTTGCAATGATAGATATATATTGTGTTCCTCAAGGATCCGTTTTGGGCCCAATACTCTTTTCACCGCATGCTTTGTGTTTCATACCTCGTCTTCCCAGACCAGGTATATGACCTCACAGTCGTCGTCCCACCAGGGTTGGTCAAACTCCACAAAGATCTTGTTGTTGGTTCCAAAGCCCATCCTCTGAACAGAGTGCAGCTTGTGGAGGGGTAGAGGAGGGGAGAGGAGGGTACCATGATGCTTCTTCAGATAACCTGATAAAATAATTGTAGATATTATTAGGTACACTGAACAAAAATGTAAACACTTCATGTAAAAAGTATTGGTCCCATGTTTCATGAGCTGAAATAAAAGATCCCAGAAATGTTCCATATGCACATTATGCAAATTTCTCTCAAATTTTGTGCACAAATTTGTTTACATCCCTGTTAGTGAGCATTTCTCCTTTGCCAAGATAATACATCCACCTGACAGGTGTGGCATATCAGGAAGCTGATTAAACAGAACTATCATTACACAGGTGCACCTGTGCTGCGGACAATAAAAGGCCACTAAAATGTGAAGTTGTCAAACACAATACCACAGATGTCTCAAGTTCTGAGGGAGCGTGTAATTGGCATGCTGACTGCAGGAATGTCCACCAGAGCTGTTGACAGATAATTTAAATGTACATTTTTCTACCATAAGCAGCCTCCAATGTCATTTTAGAGAACTTGCTAGTATGTCCAACCGGCCTCACAACCACAGACCACGTGTAACCATGCTAGCCCAGGACCTCCACATCCAGCTTCTTCACCTACGGGATCGTCTGAGACCAGTCACCCCCGACAGCTGATGAAACTGGGGGTTTGCGGAACCAAAAAATGTCCATACAAACTGTCAGAAACCGTCTCAGGGAAGCTCATCTGTGTGTTCGTCGTCCTCACCAGGGTCTTGACCTGACTGCAGTTCAGCGTCGTATCCGACTTCAGTGGGCAACTGCTCACCTTCGATGGACACTGGCACGCTGGAGAGGTGTGCTCTTCACAGATTAATCCTGGTTTCAACTGTACCGGCTTGCTGATGTCAACATTGTGAACAGCGTGCCCAATGGTGGCGGCGAGATTATGGTATGGGCAGGCATAAGCTATGGACAACGAACACAATTGCATTTTAGCGATGGCAATTTGAATGCGCAGAGATACCATGACGAGATCCCGAGGCCCATTGGCATGCCATTCTTCCGCCTCCATTACCTCATGTTCTAGCATGTTCATGTACGGCCCCATGTCGCAAGGATCTGTACACAATTCCTGGAAACTGAAAATTTCCCAGTTCTTCCATAGCCTGCATACTCAGACATGTCACCCATTGAGCATGTTCGGGATGTTCTGGATCGGCGTGTATGACATTGTGTTCCCGCCAATATCCAGCAACTTCGCACAATCATTGAAGAGCAATGGAACGACATCCCACAATCAACAGCCTGGTTCTGACCCACGCCCCTACTTTAAAAAAAATAGCTATCTGCAAATCTGGACTGATTTCCTTATATGAACTGTAACTCAGTAAAATCTTTGAAATTGCTGCATTTATATTTTTGTCCAGTGTAGTTTGAGGTTGTTCTAAAAAAAAATGTAAATGAGAGGAGAAGAGAGACATGGCATGGTGCCTATTTTAGGTAGCCTGTCAGCACAGAAAACTTCCAGTTCTTTGAGACGGTACGGTCACAATGTTTGTTACTGGTTATAAAAGGTTAATGTTTAGCAACTTAGAAGAGATGTCATAAAATGTAATATAAGAGAACATTTTAACAGTAGTCATTTGACATCTGTGTGTGTGTGTGTGTGTGTGTGAGACCTACCGAGAGGGACAGTGAGGATGACGTGGTCCGCTGGGATTCTCTCTCCATCTTCACACTCCAACACAACAGGGTACTCTCTCCCTCCTTTCCTCACCACCCTCTGCCAGTGGACACAGCTGACTGGTCGATGGTAGGAGACTATCCCAGCAGGAAGCTCTTTCATCAAGTTGTCGATTAACCCTTCATAACCTCTGAAAGAGACAGAACAGCAGTCTAGTCAAGTCACTCACACAGCCATGGCACTCAGCGGTAAACTGAGAAAGGTGCAATCGAGGTCCACACACACACACACACACACACACACACACACACACACACACACACACACACACACACACACAGCAGAAGTATTTTTTGACAGCCTAATTTAGATATTTTATGCTTAGAATTTACGACATTTGGTAGGCTATTTGTTACTCAACTTGTTTAGAATTAGATACACGCAGCTTCTCTTCGGGCATTACTTGTTGCCCTAGAATACTTAATAAAGCCTTGCTCACCAGAATAAAGTCATAACATCAATAGAATAAATGTATCAATAATCTAGCTGACATCTGTAAAGTTCTTCTTTAACGTTTAGAGACCAGGGAGAAACTGCAATAACCCGGAAAGATTTTCTGTAAAACTTCCAAATGACACCATTTTGACCGGTTTTATGAAAAGCTGTGAAAACAATCCATCAAGATTCAGATAATAATATTTCAGCTGGTCTTGGATGCATATTTTATGTGGTTAAAATAGCCTACTGTCAGCTTTATTTCTCCGAAAAAGATGGCACGTTTGCAAAGTACTTAACGGTCCATACGCAGTCTCTCAAGATGCTGAAATAAATACATAATTTCTCTCCACTCCTGTTCCAGAGACAAAATTGTTGCTTGCCGTAAAACGATACACCAAATGTTAATTTGGTAGCCTACTAATATTATATTAGGCTACATTGTGAGAGGTTATGGGAGTACAGTCATTGTGCAGATTTCAGTTACTATTCCATTTAACCCAGCCGCACCCCTGCTTTCCTCATCCCCTGCGAGCCCACACAAACTGACCGGGGGAAGGTGCAGTCCAATCCAGGCAAGGTCTTGTACAGTCCAAAGGCTCCCAGGCCCAGCGTGTCCAGAGTGTGTGTTCCATTCACACAACACTCCGCCTTCAACAGAGTACTGATCAAAGACAGACGGACAGACTGACAGGACAGACTGTCACCTTGCCACCGCTCTGCTGCACGCTGACGCACCTACACACACACACACGGACATTTAACAGGCAGACAAGAGATATAGGTATACGGTGTGTATATGTGTGTGGGCGCATGTGTGACGTACCTCTGTCCTTATGAACTCTCCGACACTGCTATACGGTTCTCCTCCCTGTTCGCTGAACTCGCCTCCCTCCTCCAACACCTCAGCAAACAGCTCTACAGCAGGACCCATCAGCTCTGGAGTCAGCTTATGACCTGGTAGAAACATAACACAATGCTAACGAACTACCGACTAGCTAAGACTTTGCATGAGCCAATATTTTTTCTATGGGGTTCATACATTGACCGACAAAAAAACAAAACAAAAAGGGAACGGAGAGCGCATCCACAGTTTGGTCTGTCGCTTGTACATACACAACTCATGTTAGTTCAACTCATTTTAACTTCTGACGGACAAAAAAAAGAAAAAAACTGACTGGGTGACATAATATTACATTTTCATCCATTAAAATCAGTCTCTGTCTGGCCCAACTTTTTACCAGAGCTGGAGAACCAGTTTGGTACCCATGGTGGGTGACCTCCTATAGCCAGGTCCTGGTTCTCCGGAGTCAGGCTCTCTGGGTCCAGCAGGCTGTACTGTCTGGACAGACAGAACACTGGGTTAGCCTCCGACGGACCATGGATCCAGTTAGCACCAATCTCTATGATGTTATTACCTAGAGGAGAGAGTGGGAAGGGAGAGAGAGAGAGTGTAATACATTCAAACAAGTTTTAGCGACACACAGTATACGAGTAGGTTACACAATTACACAGCAATAAAAATAAGTGCTATGGTTTTATGATACAGACTGTAGTTAAGGACGCATCATGGTTTGATATATTACCGCATATTGATAAAGCTACAGCCTACTGTATCACATGCTTTTTTGACAATGTTTATTGACACCGGTCATATTCAATGGGTGTTGCCCATTTCTAAAGTCATCAGTTATTCTGCACTCTGGCACAATCAGATGAGAGTGCCCTGAAATCAGAGTAGATGGCCAGACTGCAGGAATGTCCACCAGAGCTGTTGCCAGAGAATTGAATGTTAATTTCTCTACCATAAGCCACCTCCAACGTTGTTTTAGAGAATTTGGCAGTACGTCCAACTGGTCTCACAATCTCAGACCACGTGAAGCCAACGCCAGCCCAGGACCTCCACATTTCACTTCTGCAGGATTATTCAGGGTGGGGAGTTATTTCAGTCTGTAATAAAGCCCTTTTGTGGGGAAAAACTCATTCTGATTGGCTGGGCCTAGCTGACATTGCAGTCAGATTATGGGTTAATACATTTATTTCAATTGATTTCCTTATATGAACTGTAACTCAGTAAAATCTTTGAAATTGTTGTATGCTACATTTTTGTTCAGCATATATTGGATCTTTGTCCAGCTACTGTGAAAAGTTTGGATGTGTGTAAAACCATCCATAGTCTGCATTGTTTTAACATTATATGCCCACAGGGAGAAAGGATGGTGCCTGTAAGTGTGACATAGCCTATTTAGAATTGGAATTTTATTATTCACTCTTTTTAGGCCTTATCAATAATTTATTAATGTAATCTTGCTTATTGACAATGTTTGGCATGTCCATGCACAGCCATAATGCAATTTACAATAGGCCTAGATCCTATATCAGTGTGAATGCTATTGCAGCCATGCAATTAGTTAGAACAATGTGGACTGCAAACGGATTCAAGTTAACATATTTATCAAAGATAGGTCTACATTGTTATTTTATTTCTGTAAGGCAGTAGTCGATGTGAGTAAGACCTTTAAACAGGTCAACATTCACAAGGCTGCAGGGCCAGACGGACTACCAGGAAGTGTACTCCGAGCATGCGCTGACCAACTGGCAAGTGTCTTCACTGACATTTTCAACCTGTCCCTGGCCGAGTCCGTAATACCTACATGTTTCAAGCAGGACACCATAGTCCCTGTGCCCAAGAACACCAAGGTAACCTGCCTAAATGACTAGCGACCCGTAGCAGTCTGTAGCCAAGAAGTGCTTTGAAAGGCTGGTCATGACTCACAACACCATTGTCCCAGACACAACCCAATTTGCATACTGCCGCAACAGGTCCACAGATGACAATCTCTATTGCACTAAACACTGCCCTTTCCCACCTGGACAAAGGAACACCTATGTGAGAATGCTAAAAATTGCCAAAGACTCCAGCCACCCTAGTCATTGACTATTTTCTTTGATACCGCACGGCAAGTGGTACCAGAGCACCAAGTCTAGGTCTAAAAGGCTTCTGAACAGCTTCTACCCCCAGCCATAAGACTGCTGAACAGCTAACCAAATGGCTACCGGGACTACATGCATTTTTACGCTGCTGCTACTCGCTGTTTATTAACTATTATCTGTGCAAAGTAACTTTACCCCTACCTACATGTACATATTACCTCAATATAGCCCCGTTATTGTCATTTTATTGTTGCTCTTTAATTTTAGTTTATTTAGTCAAATGTTTGTTTTTTCTTAACTCTTATTTTTCTTAAAACGGCACTGTTAAAGGCTTGTAAGTAAGCATTTCACGGTAAGGTCTACTGCACCTGCTGTATTTCGGCACATGTGACAAATAAAATGGTATTTGATTTGATTTAGAAATTAGCCCTGCTGTCACCATTTAGACATTGATACCACATTTGCATTTGCTCATCGTGGAGTTTGTCTTACACAGTGTAGTGCCTTTTAGAGTTGAAGAACACCAACCAATGCAATGTAGAATCAGTTTATTAACAGGTGACAAACAGATTATTTTACTATTGTAACATGCAGTGGGGAGAATTCTATTGTCCCCGTCAGAAGTCCAGGCTTTTGACATAGATGGTAGAGCTCTCATCTCTGGACCACACAAGCTTTAGATTGCATACTGCTAAGGCACTTGTTGCTCTCTACATCGGTCAGCTACATTGGTGACCAGGGTGGGATCCTTTCGATCAGTGGAGGCTGGTGGGAGGAGCTATAGGGGGACGGGGTCATTGTAATGGCTGGAATGCAATGGTATCAAACTCATTAAACTTACGGAAACCACGTTTGACTCTGTTCTATTAATTCAATTCCAGCCATTACAATTAGGCTGCCTCCTATAGCCCCGCCCACCAACTGCCACTGCTTTCGACATCCCTATGGGGCCTAGGCACACAAATTCTGAAGTATGCATTGATTTAATGCATGCATTAAGAACAAATTCTTATTTTCAATGATGGCCTAGGAACAGTGGGTTAACTGCCTGTTCAGGGGCAGAACGACAGATTTGTACCTTGTCAGCTTGGGGGTTTGAACTTGCAACCTTCCGGTTACTAGTCCAACGCTCTAACCACTAGGCTACCCTGCCGCCCCGATGACAGTTCTACAGTCAACAGAGGCCCAGGCTTTTGGCATAGATGGTAAAGCTCTCCTTTCTGGACTGCAACATGGTAAGATTGTGCCCTCCACAGCACTTGATATACATTGATTGGTAGTTTAACCTATAATTAGATACTTCAAATACTGCCTGAGACACCTTTGCTATTTGTCTCCGTACTCAATAAATGGTGAAACACTGTCATGGTGTTCTTTGTTTTCGAATGTATATGCATGAAACATACATCATGAAAACCATGTCTCACACTCAGTCATAGTTTGTAGAATAACAAATGGATTGGTAAGATTTAGGCACAGTCACCTTTTATGAGGTTAGTGGGAAAGTTAAACATTTAAACCACCTAAATATACTCATATTCACTTAACATTTAGTATTCATCATTCTCCATACCTTATGTTCCAATGCATCAAACTCTATGCATGCCCACCATGGAATTGGTCAGCTGCTATTTGAGAACTAATCTGGTTTAGAAATCAAAGTGGTTATCTTATTACACAGATTGTATCGCAAGTTATGCCACAGTGCCTTCAGAAAGAATTCGTACCCCTTGATTTATTCCACATTTTGTTGTGTTACAGCCTGAACTCAATGGATTAAATATACTTTTCTCAACCATCTACACATAATACCCAAAAAGTGAAAACATATTTTTTGAAAAATTAAATACAGAAATCGTATCTATATAAGAATGCACACCCGAGTCAATACACGTTAGAATAACCTTTCGCAGCGATTAAGACTCTAAGCTTAATCGCTGGTTAAGACTAAGACTAAGCACTTTGCACACCTGGATCGTACAATTTTTGTATAAAATTCTTCAAGTTCTGTCAAGTTGGTTGTTGATCATTTCTAGACGGCCATTTTCAAGTCTTGCCATAGATTTCCAAGCAGATTTAAGTAAAACTGTAACTAAGTCACTCAGGAACATTCTTGGTAAGCAACTGCAGTGCATATTCGGCCTTGGGTTTTAGGTTATTTGTCCTGCTGAAAGGTGAATGTCTCCCAGTGTCTGTTGGAAAGCAAACTGAACCAGATTTTCCCCTCTAAGATTTAGCTCTATTCCGTTTCTTTTTATTGTAAAAAACGCATTAGTCCTTGCCGATGACAAGCATACCCATAACATGATGCAGCCACCACCATGGTTGAAAATATGAAGAGAAGTACTCAGTGATGTGTTGGATTTGCCCCAAACATAAGGCTTTGTATTCAAGACAAAGTTAATTTCTTTGCCACATTTTTAGCAGTTTTACTTTAGTGCCTTGTTGCAAACATAAGGCATATTTTGGAATATTTTTAGTCTGTACAAGCTTCCTTCTTTTCATTCTGTCAATTAGGTTAGCCATGATATATCAGACCTATACCACAGGTATGACAAAACATGTATTTTTTGTGCTCGAATTACGATGGTAACAAGATTATTATAGCAATAAGGCTCCTCAGGGTATTGTGGCAACGCATTGCATCGTGCCTAAGTGTCACGCCTTGGTCTTAGTATTTTGTGTTTTCTTTAATTATTTTGTCAGGCCAGGGTGTGACATGGGTTATTGTGGTGTGTTTTTGTCTTAGGGGTTTTGTGGGGTGTCTACGTAGTCTATGGCTGCCTGAGGCGGTTCTCAATCAGAGTCAGGTGATTATCGTTGTCTCTGATTGGGAACCATATTTAGGCAGCCATATTCTGTGAGTGTTTTCGTGGGTGATTGTTCCTGTCTTTGTGTTTGCACCAGATAGGGCTGTTTCGGTTTTCACATTACGTTTATTGTTTTTGTAGGTTCGTGTTTCTTTATTATTTAATAAACATGGATTGCAATAGACACGCTGCATTTTGGTCCGATCCTTGCTACACCTCCTCGTCCGAGGAGGAGATAGAAGAAAGCCATTACACTAAGAACAGCCTCTAGCAGTGGTATATTGGCCATATACCACACCCCCTTGGGCCGTATTGCTTAAATATGTTTTGGCAAATATGCATTTGCAGCGGTCTCCAACACAGAACCCAAACTGGCTGTGCGTGCACCATCGTGCATACATTTCTTTTGTCCCCCCTCACACCCTACGCGTTCACGACACGCAGGTTAAAATATCAAAACAAACTCTGAACCAATTACATTAATTTGGGAACAGGTCAAAAAGCATTAAACATTTATGGCAATTTAGCTAGCTAGCTTTCACTTGCTAGCTAATTTGTCCTATTTAGCTAGCTTGCTGTTGCTAGCTAATTTGTCCTGGGATATAAACATTGAGTTGTTATTTTACCTGAAATGCACAAGGTCCTCTACTCCGACAATTAATCCACACAAAATGGACAACCGAATCATTTCTAGTCATCTCTCCTCCTTCCAGGCTTTTTCATCTTTGACCTTATATGGCGATTGGCATCTACACTTTCATAGTATTACCACGACAACCAGCAAAACAGTTTGTCTTTCAAGTATAACCAATGAGGAGATGGGAGAGGCAGGACTTGCAGCGCAATCTGCATCAGAAATAGAAAGGAGTTATATTTTAGCCCTTGGCATAGCAGACGCTCGTTGGCGCGCAATGATTGAATAACATAGATTTCGAAATGTATTTTGCGACGCGAGCGGTGTAGTCCGCCTGTTAACCTCCATTCTAGCATACATGATTACACACACCTTTCCACCTTTTGTTTTTATTTGGGATTCTATGCAAAGTATATTATTACATGTTTCGTTAAGCTTGCAGCTAGTTCCTTGAAATTAGACAATCATTTTAATTCACTGACAGAGATATGGATAATTAAACACAAATTGACGTTTATAGTAGCTGGCTAGGCTAGTCAAACTGTAATATTGCCTAGCTTTCAATAAATTGGCTAAATGGTCAACGATGTTACCTCTTCACAGGATCAAAACAAATCGTATTGCATGCTGCATATTTCAAGTGCACTCGAAAACAGATATTTATCTATAGCTATTCCTCTTCATCAGACAGCAACTTGCGTTTTCACAACAGGCTGTGTTTACGACTAGAAATAGTAGATAGAAGATTGACTTCATCACGAGGTGTACGAGAGTTCAAATACAGCCGTTCGCCACATTTGCCCGAGTAGACAGTGTTCAAGTATACTTTCTATGAGAAATTTCAAGGTGCCAACACATGTTATGGTCATCATAAGAATGTTTTACTGTCATATGCAACAACACAAAACAGCTCCTTCCTTAGACTGGGATCGTTCAAATTCACGCTTTTCGCCTATCCCCTTGATGGGTGCAGTTGGTGAAGTGAAGACATAACTTCATGACCTTTGATCACATGATTTTTGTAAAGTTCTTGCAGTCGAGATGTAAGCGTAAATCGGACGATTTTATCCCCATAATGCAACACTTTGAAAAGCGGTGAGAATCGACTTGGCAAAAAATGTGATCCGATCGAACCCACCCATTTCTCTCCTCATGTTCCCTCTACACTCACCCATTTTGCCTGTCTTTATCCTTCCTCCACTCCGCCCCGTCGCTTCCAGGATCCTCACATTGCGGAAACCATGTTTGGTTAACTTCAAAGCTGCTCCAATACCAGATATTCCACAGCCAACTATTACTATCTGCGAGTCCATACCGTGCCGAAAAGCCATAACGGTATCCTGATGTCTATCAACTGGTCTCCGTCTCTCCCTCTAGCTTCTTATTCTTCTTCGATGGGGTTTAACGGCGGTTGGCATCCAATGTTAATGGTTCATTACCGCCACCAGCTGTACGGGGTATTGAATAAGAACAACAAAAAAACATTCGGGGAAAGGTGGAAAACGACATCACACTAAATAAAACACGTAAAATAACAAGTAAAATAAAAAGACCATACTTCTTCAATCACAGTCCACTCCAAAATGCATCCCTACACAGGCTCAGGGGCCTGTGTACATTCACAGACAGGATTTATTGCACTGCATCGGCTGTGAAATCGCGAAGACCCCAAAAAACGTCAGCAGCATTCACAATGACTCCAATTTTCTTAGACTTCTTCTCCACTTGTGCTGTACAGTTTATAACTATTGCAATAAATAATACAAAGTCCACCTTTTTAACATGTAACATTTCACTATCCCTCAGTTGATGAGAAACCTTTGCTGGTTGGGGTGGCTCTACTTAACATTGCTTCTTCCCCACCACACGCTCCTTTACATTTTCTCACCACCTCCAGATAAGAGACACGTTGGATGCTCCTTACCCTTGCCACCTCATTCTCCTTCACCCTTCATCGGGCACTCCAAGAATTCAGGTGCATGTTCACCACCACAATTGCAGCATTTCTTCCATCCTGCACACTTGACACATGACCAAATATTTTACATTTATGACACTGAAGGGGCTTGTGCACAAAAGCTCTTACTGCGCATCTCATGAATCCTAAATGTATATGAGGGGAGGGGGGGGGCTTGCCTGTTTTGCATGTTATTTTAGCATTAATACGTGTCACATATCAGTTTACAACAATGTAAAAAATATATACAGAATTTTGTTATTAAAGCTGCATACAAACTTTGTCTCTTTTTTGTTTGCTTGAGTAAGGCAGCTCAAATGCAGGTGTTTCGGGCAAGCTCAGTGCTTTCTGTGGTGGTGGTGGGGCAAGCCAGCAGAAAATACGGAGCGTTGCGCCGTGATTGGCTCAGTGTTCTCTCACTCATGGGGACACTACTTCACCGCTAAGTCTAAGGGTAGACCTAAAAAATGTTTGCCCTTTGGATGCTGCCATAGAGTTACAATAGAAGTGCCCAGCCAAGAAGGCTCAAGGTCATTGGCCACAGATAAAATGACGTCAAATCACATTATATGTACAGTAGCTTTGATTGGACTGATCGTGTAAACGTCATACTTTCACAATCTTAGCTAGCAGTCATCATCATGAATAAAGTCAACAATCTACTGGTAAATCCTTTTTAATCCATGTCATATGAAGAGAAAAAATGAAGAGAAATTATAGATAAAATGCATCGATGCTCATCGGCCATTGGACATAAACATTACACAACAAGCTGGAAATTGCAAATTCAACAATGAGAGGTTCGGAAGGAATCAGTGACAGTGGCTGTGTGGTCCCAAATCTGGAATTAAGGGTCTCTTTTACAAGTTTAAAATGCCATGCTGTCAATGAAGCTCAAAACTGTTAACTCTGAACTGTGAAAACTTGACTTAAGTGAGTTCAAGTGAACTGGGAAGTCAGAAATAAACGAGCCTCGACTGGGAAAATACGCTTTGAACGGTCATCCAACTCAGAATTTGTAAATCCGTCCTCTTTCTAGAGCTACGACCTGAAGACCAATGACATCATCATGATTCAACCTTGCTTTTTTCCCCGTTGTTTTGAAAGTATCATATATCCAGAGAATGCCAGACTTGATGACAACATTTTCCCACGAAGGACCACAGCACAACAAGGTGAGTCCAAAAATGTATTACATGCTGCTGCATAAATTATGTAATATGTCGGGAAATGTATATTCTGTAGCTAAGAATGTGATACTACGTGTATGTTGTGTAGTAAAATGTTAGTAGCCCATGTGCCTCACCCTAATGCTTTGGTCTATTTACCCCTATTATTTTGCCTACTGTTCTGACTTGGTGGTGCACATGTAGCCTATAACCAGTTTTAGAGAAATGTAATCATCGAATATTGTAAGAGATTTCATTGTCTGCTTATATGCCACTTTTATTTATCCTACGGTTCTGACTTGGTGTACAGGGAGAACACTGTAAGAACGGCCATGTTCTGAATTCTGTCGCTGTGCATTTCAAAAGTGCTAAACAAATAGTTATATTGACTACGTCCGCCCTAGCTCGCTCATTAACGTTTTAATCAAAATGACGGATTGCCTCATATTTGCTTGTCGTCCCCTTTATGCCATAGTTTGTACATCTCAATTGACATTAGAAACCACATTTGTTTAAGAAAGTCAGCCATATCAACTATGTTTTTTTAAAAGGCAGTAAATGAGTCTGAATGAACTGTTTTGCTGCCAGACAAGGCTCCACTGATAGCCAGATGTAGCGGTGGTAAGATGTTGGCACTGCTGTTGGGACAGCTTTATGTAGGCCCTAAAATTTTGTGGGCACCGTTTGTCACCATTACAGTGCAATTAATATACTGTTTAGTGTTGTGTTGTGTATGACATGCATCCCACATAATTGTTTTTTGTTGCCCCACCAGATTTACATGCTAAAATCGTCAATGGAAGGGAGAGACTCTTCATCAAAGAACAGTAGGATGGATGAAGTGAACTTCTTTTCTCCATCCACCATACAGGTCAATCGACGTGCACCAACCACTCCATCGATGTCTTCAGTTACATCCTCTACCTTTATTTATCGCGCCACCCCAGAAATAACTCCCTTGATTGGCACCCTGCTGTGAAAATCCATGCAGGAAACATTCCACTCCGATATCTTTTTCAGTCTTAACACACAATTCTTCTTCTCTGCAGACACGCAAACAAATCTAATTAAGACCACACCGTGACGCTCACACTTTCTTCCAACACATTCCAGATTTTCATGGAGACGTTAAATGGATTTCCCAAGTAGCATTTATCCAAAACCCTAACCTTCCTATTTTCCAACATAGCTTTACTTCTCGTTTCCCTTTTTCTTCGCCACTGTAACCCACTCATTCTCACCTTCTGTACGATTAGCTTCACTCGACTCACTAGCAGTTTCAAACAAAACCTCAGTTTACGCCATGTTCCGCATCCATTACAGCTACTCTCTACTCGATCTAGCAGTACAGCTATCTGGCAGAAGAGCTTCCTAAGAGGGTTGTTGCTTCTTCTTCGGTGGGGCTGTTGGCATCCAACGTTATGATGCATTACCGCCATCTACTGTACTGGGGTGTGGGCCAGAGACAAGGAGAAACTAAATCCTACCTGCCAGCCCCTTTTCTCTAAAAAAGACAACAAAATGTTTGAGGCTGTATCTAATTACGTTCTACTCAGTATACTCTTTAAACTCATTTCCTGTATCCCCTTCTCCCTCATACTGGATCTCAGCCTCTCTCCTTCCCTCCCATACTACCCACAATGTTTTAGTACATGCTCCACTGTCTCGGTTTCCTGACAACAATCCCACTTTCCTGTTGGATGCTTTTCCTTTCACATTTAAAGTCTTATTCAACTGGCTGTGTCCCACCCTTAATCTTGTAAAAAAATAAATTGCCTCCTCTCTTCTGTCTCTTCCTTCTGTCCTTCACCTTACCGTGAAATGCTTACTTACAAGCCCTTAACCAATAATGCAGTTCAATAAATTGAGTTAAGAAAATATTTACTCAATAAACTAAAGTAAAAAATAAAATAAAAAGTAACAATAAAATAACAATAATGAGGCGATATACAGGGGGTACCGGTACTGAGTCAATGTGTGGGGGTACAGGTTAGTAGAGGTAATTTGTACATGTAGGTAGGGGTAAAGTGACTATGCATAGATAATAAACGGGTGGCCATTTGATTAATTGTTCAGCAGTCTTATAGCTTGGGGGTAGCTGTTAAGGAGGCTTTTGGACTTAGACTTGGCGCTCCGGTACTGCTTGCCGTGCGGTAGCAGAGAGAACAGTCTTTGACTTGGGTGACTGGAGTCTTTGACAGTTTTTTGGGCCATCCTCTGACACCGCCTAGTATATAGGTTCTGGATGGAAGGAAGCTTGGCCCCAGTGATGTACTGGGCCATACGCACTACCCTCTGTAAGCGCATTATGGTCAGATGCCGAGAAGTTGCCATACCAGGCGACGATGCAACCGGTCAGGATGTTCAATGGTGCAGCTGTTGAACTTCTTGAGGACCCATGCCAAATCTTTTCAGTCTCTTGAGGGGGAAAAGGTGTTGTCGTGCCCTCTTCACAACTGTCTTGGTGTGTTTTGACCATGAAAGTTTGTTGGTAATGTGGACCCCAAGGAACTTGAAACTCTTGACCCGCTCCACTACAGCCCCGTCGATGTTAAAACCTGTTGCGACTCTAGGGGCAGTATTTTCATTTTTGCAAAAAAAAACATTCCGTTTTAAACGGGATATTTTGTCAGGACAAGATGCTAGAATATGCATATAATTGACAGCTTAGGACAGAAAACACTCTAACGTTTCCAAAACTGTACAGATATTTTCTGTGAATATAACAGAACTGATGTTGCAGACGAAAGCCTGAGAAAAATCCAATCCGGAAGTGCCCCAGGTTTTGAAAGTGCTGCGTTCCAATGCGTCCCTATTGAGCTGTGAATGTGCTATCAACCAGCTTACGCTTTCTACGTATTCCCCAAGGTGTCGACAGCATTGTGACGTAGTTTTACACATTTATGTTGAAGAATAGCCGTAGGCAGCTACATTGCGGAAGTGGTCACCTGATGGCTCCCAGGGTGACTCTCGTGTAAAATACAGAGGTAGCCATTACTCCAATCGGTCCTACTGAAAAACCAATTGTCCCGACGGATATATTATCGAATAGATATTTGAAAAACACCTTGACGATTGATTATAAACAACGTTTGCCATGTTTCTGTTGATATTATGGAGCTAATTTGGAATATATATATATCAAATATATATACTTTTTTCAAATATAATACAAACAGAGCTATTTCGCCTACAAAAATAATCTTTTGGGAAAAAAAGAACTTTGGCTATTTACCTGGGAGTCTCGTGAGTGAAAACATCCGAAGTTCATCAAAGGTAAATGATTTAATTTAATTGCTTTTCTGATTTTCGTGACAAGGTTGCCTGCTGCTAGCAAGGCATAATGCTATGCTAGGCTATCGATAAACTTACACAAATGCTTGTGTATGCTTCTGAGATGACAGGGTGATTAACAAAAGGCTAAGCTGTGTTCCAATATATTTCCCTTGTGATTTTCATGAATAGGAAGATTTTCTAGGAAGATTTATGTTCGTTGCGTTATGCTAATTAGTGTCAGTCGATGATTACGCTCCCGGATCCGGGATGGGGAGTCACACTGGGGGCCTGTTCGGCCCGCCTTTTCCTGTAGTCCACGATCAGCTCCTTTGTCTTAATCACGTTGGGGGAGAGGTTGTTGTCCTGGCACCACACGTCCAGGTCTCTGACCTCCTCCCTATAGGCTGTCTCATTGTTGTCAGTGATCAGGCCTACCACTGTTATGTCTTCAGCTAACTTAATGATGGTGTTGGGTCGTGCTTGGCCATGCAGTCATGGGTGAGCAGGGAGTACAGGACGGGACTAAGCACCCACCCCTGAGGGGCAGCCGTGTTGAGAATCAGCGTGGCAGATGCATTGTTGCCTACCCTTACCACTTGGGGGCGACCCGTCAGGAAGTCAAGGCACTATAGTGTTGAACGCTGGGCTGTAGTCAATGAACAGCATTCTCACATAGGTATTTCCCTTTGACCAGATGGGAAAGGGCAGTGTGGAGTGCGAGTGAGATTGCATCATATGTGGATCTGTTGGGGCGGTATGCAAATTGGAGTGGGTCTAGGGTTTCCGGGATGATGTTGATGTAAGCCATGACCAGCATTCCAAAGCACTTCATGGCTACCAACATGAGTGCTATTCTAGTCTGTGCTAGCTGTGCTAGCAAAACAGTGCTGTAGCATAGCATCTGCGTCGTCTGACCACTTCCACATTGAGCGAGTCACTGGTATTTCCTGCTTTAGTTTTTGCTTGTAAGCAGGAATCAAATGGATGACGAGGGAGAGCTTTGTATGCGTCTCTGTGTGGAGTAAAGGTGGTCTAGATTTTTTTCTTCCTCTGGTTGCACATGTGGCATGCTGGTAGAAATTAGGTCAAAGTTTTTAAGTTTGCCTGCATTTAAATTTACCTGCATTAAAGTCCACTAGGAGTGCCTCTTCTGGATGAGCATTTTCTTGTTTGCTTATGGCATTATAAAGCTCGTTGAGTGTGGTCTTAGTGCCAGCATCGGTTTGTGGTTGTAAAAACTACAAATATAGATGAAAACTCTTGGTAGATAGTGTGGTCTACAGCTTATCATGACATACTCTACCTCAGGCGAGCAATACCTCAAGACTTCCTTAATATTAGACATTGCGCACCAGCTGTTATTGAGAAATATACACCCTCATCCCTCGTCTTACCAGACATAGCTGTTCTGTCTTGCCCATGCACAGAAAACCCAGCCAACTGTTTATTATCTTGTCATCTTTCAACCACGACATGGTGAAACGACACAATCCTCTATCCCATGCCCTCCAACACCCTTCCACATCTTGGAATCTCCCTCCTACACACTGCTGTGATATGACCATAAACGTTGCACGTAGTGACAGTATGCGTTCTTCTTCTTCTTTAAGTTTTATTGGCAAATCACAACCAGCTGACAGGTGCATACACCGCCACCTACTGTACCGGAGTGCGAGGCCGGCACGATCTATCTACATACACTATACTCTCTTAACTAACCCTGAATTTCTAATAAAACCTCACTACTCCCATAACCCCCTCCCAAAATACCACCCACTCCCGTCTAACCTCTCTGACCCTATTAAACAACCTCTCCCTTTCTACATCATACATTTCACAAAACAACCGTTTCCTCTACCATACAGCGATTACACATTCCAGTACCATGTTTCCCTATCAATTTCAAAGATGAATTCAGTCCCGTATGCCCTAATCTCATCCTACACAACATAACCTCCTCCCTTCTGTTCCCATTATATGAGAGCATCTCCCGTACAGATTTCCTTGTACATGTACTATAAAAATGTGACGGGATTACTACGTTCATTCCATTGTCTCTGGAATCCAAAAGAACTGAATTTCAATACATTTTTTTTAACCCCAATAGTAGCATCATTATTTCTAACCAGAAATCCTCACGTTCTGACTTTCCAGATATTAAACTACACAAAACTGATGAGTCCAAACATATTACTACTCTTCTTGGTTGCACCTCCTCTATCCACTGCAATGCAGCAATTATCGCAACCATTTCTGTTGAATATACAGATAAATCATTTGTTAGTCTCTTACATAGATTAATATCGAACTCACGAATAAATACACCTGCTCCTGTCTTCCAATTCATGGGATCCTTTGAACCATTTGTATACACTGCAAAGCAAGAATAAAACGGATTACTTGTCACGTCCTGATCTGTTCTGATCTGTCACCTGTTCTTGTGATTGTCTCCATCTCCTCCAGGTGTCGCTTATTTTCCCCAGTGTATTTATCCCAGTGTTTCCTGTCTCTCTGTGCCAGTTCATATTGTATGTTCCCGTTTTCTTCAGACTAAGATCAACATATGGTCTTGTATAAAACTATGGTGGCACATTTCCTAATGCCACAGATGGCCATATAACAATATCTCTGAGTCCATATTCTTCAACCCTTTTTCAAATCTCTGGGCCAAAACCCCTCTTTTGATATCATTCTTATTCCCAGCAGTCTTCCAATACTGTCAGTGTAGGATGATATACTATACTACCCTTCAGTCTTGCCCATTCTTGCCCATTCTGCTAGCTTAACTCTTCTAAGGGATAGTGGCATTTCCCCAGTATCTAATTGTAAAGTCTCAACCGGTGTAGTTTTAGATGCAAAACGCAACAGCAATGTAAAAACCGCAAAACCATTTACAAAGCACGCATCCATTATCTATGGATGATCTCATCAAAGTAGAGCAGCCGGCTCCCAACTTTCACCTACAAGAGCCGCTCCTAGAGCCGACTGGTTTCCGAACGACCCATCACTAGTACTGAGGAGTATTTCTGTCTATAAAAAAGCCCTTTTGTAGATAAAAACTCATTGGCTGGGTCTGGCTCCACAGTGGGTGGGCCTATGCCCTCCCAGGCCAACTAATGGCTGCGCCCTTGCCCAGTCATGGTGAAATCCATAAATTAGGGCCAAGTGAATTTATTCCAATTAACTGATTTCCTTATATGAACTGTAACTCTGTAAAATATTTGAAATTGTTGCATGTTGCGTTTATATTTGTGTTCAGTATAGTTTTCCACATTGTATTTTGGCGATTATTTTTGGTGATGCGAATATTGGGTCGCGACAGGCAACCTGGTTCAATTCCGGTCCCGTCTCAAAACCAGTTGAAAACCCGTGCTCTTTTCTATCACTTCTCAGAGAGACAAACCCAGGTATAATATAATCCAATTGCGGTTTAAGCCATGTTTCTTGTACAGTATATCCGGTAAAACATCTCAATAATGTTTTAACTACTTCAATTCTTATCCATTGGCTATCAAACTCCTAGCATTCCATTGAACAACAAAGACCACCATAATACTATTGATTTGAATTCTGGTTCAGCATCCGATGTATCATTTCTACCGTAACTTCAGATATCCCTATATTGTCTTTGGCTGCCTTACTACTTATGTTATTCATGCAGTCCTGCTCTTATATGGAGCAGTCATATTGATTTCCCAACACGTGAAGTCCAAGAGGTCTACATATTTTCCTACCATGGTCCTCTCTGTAATTGACCATTTATACTCGCGTATCCCATTAACAACCCGGCTGTGTTTCCACTGGCGCCTTCGGAGCCGCCACTATCTGCCAATATGTTTCATCTGGAGTAATTTCAACCCTAGGTTTGTTATTCACTTTCCGAACAGCGTTAGCATAGGATACATTGTTTGTAATTTTGTACCGCTGCGCTTCCATGGCTTTATGTTGTACTTCACATCCTTCGTGTGATGCAAATGTTCTCCGTCACAGTTACAACGTTTAACTTTAGCTTCAGGATCACATTTCCCACGCTCGGGATCCCCACCACACTTAGCACATCTCATTTTATAGATAAAAAAACCAATATATATTCTTATTTTGCACATCTCATTTAACCTTTTCACACATTAGCAACATGCCCTATCCGTTGGCACTTAAAGCACCAAAGAGGACTCTTTAACCAGATAACTGAGTGATCCCTTCAAATTGTAACAATACAGTTGTAGTGTCCACTCGACTGCCACTCTTTTTTGCTTTCCATCCTTTTCGTGTCAATAACTTTTCCTCCTGTCAGGGAAGCCTTGACTGCTTTCCAATGGAATCTCAAATTTCACCAGACCCCCATTTTGTGAGTTTAATTTAGACTATTTGCAAGGATCAGTACCATCCCATAATCCAGCAGGTTGGCAACCTTAAATCACCCCAATCTCTTCCCTATAACTGCTTTTGTCAAATGCAAGGGATGGAAGTACTTACTTGCTGGTTCTGGGAACACTACCATATCTTTTTAACTTTATACTCTAACCTCTTTGTCTACAGTGGTCCTGCACTTTACAGTTCTACAGTACTCTCAACACTACTCATTGTCTCCCCAGCAGTATTCATCCCTCCATCACCCTCATTACGATTTTTCTTACTCCTATTTACAACAGGTGTAAATAGCTGATCATCACTGGTTTTTATCATCAATTATCAATAGCCCTAATGCTACCATCTGAACTATCCGCCATGCCGACCCTAGTCACAGTACTGTTGTGCCAAATCCGCCAAAAAACAAACAAATAAAGATACAGTTTACCAACTGTCCAAAGCCAAGGTGCGCAGCTACGCTGACTTTGAAAATTGCCCCGCTGCCGCCTCGATCACGTCACGACAAGAATACTTTCATCTTCGCGGTATAGTATATGGTATATTGGCGATCACACAATTTAATGTGCATCCTGCCACCTACCGTGTGGGATGGAAACAGGATTCCCCCCAAAACTGCCCCCAAAAAACTACAAAAAACTAAAGAAATAAACTAAATCAAACAACTTTTCTGTTAAAAAAACAAACAGATCTGATCCCTACACAGGCTCAATGGGAACCTGGGAGGGGGGCTCTTCCGGCGCCAGTACCTCTTGCTTGTCTTTAGATGTAAACGTTTCTTAGACTTCTTTGAGGCTTGTGCTGTACAGTTAATAACTGGCAGTGAACGCAACAAAAATCCACCTTTTTAACACACAGGGTATCTTTTGTCTTGAAGCAAACATTTACTGCACGCTGCGGTGCATCCACTACCATATATTCACTAGCATCCCTTCGCATAGGAGATTAGATTGACTGCTTTAACTTTTGCCACCTCAATCTCCTCAATCACCACAATTGCAACACCATCGTTCTTCAGTATACTCTGTCCATCTGCACACACTTGAACCTTGGCAAAGTCCTTTACAATTATTGCACTGGTTTGGGAACGAAAGCTCTTAGAACATATTTACATAACCAAGCTTCACATGTGTAGGTATTTGCTCTTAATCAAACAACAACAGGACCGACAGACTTTCTTCTTTTTCTCCATTCACCCAGCGGGTCAGAGGCCGGGTACCAACTACACCAGGTATTCTCTTCAGGTATTCAACCTGAACATACGTCATCACCCCTGAGATGACTCCTTTGACAGGTGCTCTATTCCGAAGTTCAAAACACAAAACTGTTGTCTGTTGTCCGGATTCTTTTGAGGCCCACTGAAATCTTCCTCTGTTCTTCAGAAATGAAGTTAATCAAATCACTGCTTGATTCGAACTCAGCATCCACTTACGCCATCTTATTGCTTTCTTCTTCTTCGGTGGGGTTTAACACCAGTTAACATCCAATAATGTTTCATTAACTCCTCAAACTGAACTACAGTATAAATCCATGACAGTTTGTGATACAAAATTGGAAAATGGGCAACGGGAAAAATAAATGTAAAGTATATTTTGAATTGCCCTACCAACTAACTCTAAACTCATTAAAACCCACCTTTTGTCAAATGTACATAAAAAGTATGTTTTGGGATTTTAGCAAACAGGGAAATGGTTACAATCCTTTTTCCACCATACATTTTTCCCATAGGGGATTTTATTAACACTTAAAATAAGGTCTGTGTTTCGTGTAGGCTTACCCTGGCATGACGTTTTGATAACTGTGTAAATCTCTCTAGGACAAGGCGACTTTTAGTCATCCTAATGGATCCTATAGGATTCTCTCAAACCTATAAAATTGTGTCACCTCTATCAGAATCCTATTTGACTACTTTTTTTACTAATGGAATTCAAAAGGTCTTCCCCTTTACATTGCTTATATGCATATACAAATTAGAAGGAACAGACATTTTTAGGTACAGTTTTACAAAGATATTAGTATTTCTTTCATTTCATATACACTGCTCAAAAGAAAAAAGGGAACACTAAAATAACACATCCTAGATCTGAATGAATGAAATATTCTTATGAAATACTTTTTTCTTTACATAGTTGAATGTGCTGACAACAAAATCACACAACGATTATCAACGGAAATCAAATTTATTAACCCATGGAGGTCTGGATTTGGAGTCACACTCAAAATTAAAGTGGAAAACCACACTACAGGCTGATCCAACTTTGATGTAATGTCCTTAAAACAAGTCAAAATGAGGCTCAGTAGTGTGTGTGGCCTCCACGTGCCTGTATGACCTCCCTACAACGCCTGGGCATGCTCCTGTTGAGGTGGCGGATGGTCTCCTGAGGGATCTCCTCCCAGACCTGGACTAAAGCATCCGCCAACTCCTGGACAGTCTGTGGTGCAACGTTGCGTTGGTGGATGGAGGACGGTGGATGGTCTGGGGAATGGGTGGGCCAGTCCATAGCATCAATGCCTTCCTCTTGCAGGAACTGCTGACACACTCCAGCCACATGAGGTCTAGCATTGTCTTGCATTAGGAGGAACCCAGGGTCTACCGCACCAGCATATGGTCTCACAAGGGGTCTGAGGATCTCATCTCGGTACCTAATGGCAGTCAGGCTACCTCGAGCGAGCACATGGAGGGCTGTGCGGCCCCCCAAAGAAATGCCACCCCACACCATGACTGACCCACCGCCAAACCGGTCATGCTGGAGGATGTTGCAGGCAGCAGAACGTTCTCCACGGCGTCTCCAGACTTTGTCACGTCTGTCACATGTGCTCAGTGTGAACCTGCTTTCATCTGTGAAGAGCACAGGGCGCCAGTGGCGAATTTGCCAATCTTGGTGTTCTCTGGCAAATGCCAAACGTCCTGCACGGTGTTGGGCTGTAAGCACAACCCCCACCTGTGGACGTCGGGCCCTCATAAGTGTGATTGACTTGGAGTCACATTGTGTTGTTTAAGTGTTCCCTTTATTTGTCTTGAGCAGTGTATAATAGTCAGCTATGCCTACAAAAAAATGGAATGTTCCCTTTACCCTCTTTATGTTGGGACAAGGTGAGGAAAATGTAACCCTGTACCACCCGTGTGTGCCGTTAACCACTTTCTGTACCCCTCTCTATATCGGTCTCCTGATCTGTACTTACATCTGCCCAGTCAAAACAACTCCAATCTCCATACTTTTTTTTTTTTTTTACCCTAGTCCAAAAATCCAATGGGATTCCAATTAAAACATCTTATTAGTATCCAAAAGAAAATCCTATCAGATTTCGGAACCAGTCCTATTCTAGATACAATTGTATAGGGTAGGTTCTATCCTATAGGATAGGATCAAATCCTATAGGAAAGGTTTTAAAATCTGATAGGATTTTTAAAATCATAATCCTATAGGATTTTTTGACTATGTCATAGAGATAGATAGAGGTCTCATCTTTGTAGCTGTGCCATTATAGAACCTGTGACAGAATGGGAAGCGCCATTGAGGCTATCTGTCACGAGTCAGACCGAGGGTGGCTTCCCTTCCCGGTCGTCGTCACCGGCCTATTAGCTGCCACTGATTGTCTTTCCTCCCCCTCCTTGCATGTTTATTGGTAGCACCTGTTTGTAAATGATTCTTTGGGCTTTATTAGACAGCCGGCCTGCCTGTTTGTTGTGCGGGATTGATTAATTATTGTGACCTTCGGCTCTGTAGTAGAGGAACGTGTTTGTTCCTGGTCGTGTGTTTCAGTTGTAAATTTTTCAGATAGAACAAGGAGCAATTAAGGTTAGTTATAAATATCTTTGATGGTAGCTAGGAGAGGGGCGAAGGTCCGATTTAGGGCCTAGTAAAACCTTGTGGACAGATTTATTCCTCTCTCAGACTGTCAATGGGGTCAGGATAATTCCAATATGTCAGACCTATCGCGCAGTCATCAATAATTCAATGTGTCTGGTTGATTTCTGACTACTCTACTTTCCCCAAAACACTGAATATGGTGACTGTATGTGGATACTTCTATTCACTATATTCTATTATATTCTTCAAATACAACGTTAATTTGGCACCAGACCACACTACTGTTTAATACTAAATGCAGAAAAATTGCATAATAACAATATGGAGCGTAATAATACTGTGATCTCTCAAGATAAGGATGGTTGAACAAAGGTGCTGGTTATCTACACTGGAGTTAACCCTGCAGCTTCCTCAAGCTGCCGCTGCTAAATATGACAACACTTTTTTATTTTCTGTCTTTCACACGTGTCTCCATTGTGTGATGAACCATTGAAAAGGGAATCCAAACTGTCATTTTTTTTCAACTGTATATAATTGCAAACTAAAACTAAAACTCTTTTTTTACATACAGTGGAATGCTTTGTGTTTGTGGTAATATTTGTTATCCCCACACCCCTGCTGTATAACCCTGATGGGCTAGCCAATACTTTCTCTCTAACACACACACACACACACGCACACACACACACACACACACACACACACACACACACACACACACACACACACACACACACACACACAGGTTGGCAGGAGTCCAAGTCCTATTAGAGTTACAGTATTTATTAGAACAGAATGGAACAAAACCTCTAACCTCTCTGATGAGAGAGACATACATCCTGTAAACAGTCTGTTCTGATTCAACTACTGTAACAGAATAAAGGACTGGCGTGACACCTCTCTCTCTCTCTCTCTCTCTCTCACACACACACACACACACACACAGGTGGAGAGGGTCACTCACTCTCAGAACAATACTAACTCTGCTTCAGTCACCCTGGAAACAACTTTACCCCTTTCTGTGGGAGAACAATGAGGTGTGTGTGTGTGTTGTATCTGTGTGGTAAAATACAGTATGGGCCTAACAGGTCTGCTAACCCTGCAGAAACCTGTAGCATAGGGGAAAAAAAGCCTGCACGCCCTGTAGCTCTCTCATAATCTGTTACAGTTGCTAAATTAGAAATTGGCCTTGACGGAAATGTTGCCTTTCGAGGAAAGCTCAGTTTTAGAAGACCTTGACCTCTAAGACACACAGGAATCAGTATTTTACCAACGATAGTAAACAACAAGATCAATGGAAAGTATTCAATCATAGACAATACAGTAGCAAAAAAGTTACAAATTCTATGAATACAGTTCATTTGCGAAGTGACAAACATTGATGCAAGATGTGGCAGTATTGCATTCTTATTGCTGTTTACATTACATTCACTACGGTAGAAAGCTTTCAACATGTCTGTAGTTTTCATTACTAGAAAAAGCTATACATGCTATGGTTCAACTGTAGTTGTACATGAAGAAAGGTCTCAGTGCTCAAACAATCCGCTTGACTTCCTCTCACTGTAACAGTGTAATGGTCCGGTGAACACGCACACACGCACGCACGCACACACACACACACACACACACACACTCAGACTCAGACTCAGACTCGGTCAGTAGTGTCAGTGATGCCCTCCAGCTGCTGTAGAATCATGGACTTCAGTGCGCTGTACCTATGGACACACACACACACGGTATGGTGGTGAATGGTAGTGGCCTTATTACACTTTGACAAAAAATGATTTCATATTTATATTCTCCTAAAGGCATCTACAAATAAAAGTGTATTGGTTGCGTACAGAGTTTAGCAGATGTTATAGCGGGTGCAGCGAAATGCATGTGTTACTAGTTCCTGTGTTACAGTTCAGTAAAAATGTTTAAAAAGTACACAAATAATAATCAAAAACTAGAATCAAGAAATAACAAATGTCAGGACAAATCCAGTTGCAAATCCACCCAAATAACACTGTACCAGTTATCCAAAATGCATTCTATGCGAATATACACCAAAACTACCTACTAAGATTGATATGTACAGCAGTATAAATATTACAGTGAGCTATGTCAAGAATCCAGTATATAAATACACGGTGTGTATAAACAGTGTAACAAAAATGCAATTATATACAGTGGTAGAATATTAGAATGCACTATGTGAAGAATACAGTATATTAATAAGAATCCGGTATATAATCCAGTATATAAATAAGAATCCAGTATATAAATATGGGACCCTGAGTGGCGCAGCGGTTAAAGGTACTGCATCTCAGTGCTCGTGGCGTCACTACAGACACCCTGGTTCAATTCCAGGCTGTATCACAACAGGCCGTGATTGGGAGTCCCATAGGGCGACAGACACAATTGGCCCAACGTCACCCGGATTTGGCCGGTGTAGGCCGCCATTGTAAATAAGAATTTGTTCTTAACTGACTTGCTTAGTTAATAAATAAAGGTTCAATAAATGTTTATAATAATAAATATGCAGTGTGTATAAACAAACAAAAATGCAATTATGTACAGTAGTGAAATATATTAGAATAATGTCTCATACATGGGACAGCAGCATTGGCTGTGTGTGTTTGTGTATTGGCGTATGCGTGTGTGTCTTCGGAGACTGCATGTGTATAAGGTGTCTGTGTGTGTTTTGTGTAAGTGAGTCTATCTTTGTCTCATACTACTTACTACTCTCACTAACTACAGGATGGCTGTTCAGCAGTCTGATGGCTGGATACTCTCCCTCTTTGTCTCTCTTTACCACACCTGCTGTCTGAACCTATGAAAAGCCAGCTGACATTTACTCCTGAGGTGCTGACCTGTTGCACCCTCAACAACCACTCTGATTATTAGTTGACCATGTTCGTCATCTATGAATGTTTGAACATCTTTTTTATATTTTTATTGTATTTCTTTATTTCACCTTTATTTAACCAGGTAGGCCAGTTGAGAACAAGTTCTCATTTACAACTGTGCGACAAAAACAACAACAGAGTTACACATGGAATAAACAAACTTACAGTCAATAACACAAAAGAAAAATCTGTATACAGTGTGTGCAAATGAAGTAAGGAGGTAAGGCAATAAATAGTAATTACAATTTAGCAATTTACACATATGACCAGATGAGGATGTGAAAGTAGAAATACAGGTGCGCAAAAGAGCAGAAAAACAAAAACAAATATGGGGATAAGGTAGGTAGTTGGTTGGACGGGCTATTTACGGATGGGCTATGTACAGCTGCAGCGATCGGTAAGCTTCTCTGACAGCTGACGCTTAAAGTTAGTGAGGGAGATATATGTCTCCAACTTGTGATTTTTGCAATTTGTTCCGGTCATTGGCAGCAGAGAACTGGAAGGAAAGGCAGCCAGAGGTGTTGGCTTTGGGGATGACCAGTGAAATATACCTGCTGGAGTGCGTGCTACGGGTGGGTGCTATGGTGACCAGTGAGCTGAGTTATAGCGGAGCTATACATAGCAAAGACTTAACGATGACCTGGAGCCAATGGGTTTGGCGACGAATATAGAGTGAGGACCAGCCAACGAGAGCATACAGGTCACAGTTGTTTGGAGGTTTGTTAACACAGTGTGCAAAGAAGGGCCAGATGTATACAGAATGGTGTCGTCTGCGTAGAGGTGGATCATAGAATCACCAGCAGCAAGAGCGACATCAGAGAATTGAACCCTGTGGCACCCCCATAGAGACTGCCAGAAGTCCGGACAACAGACCCTCCGATTTGACACACTGAACTCTATCTGAGAAGTAGTTAGTGAACCAGGCGAGGCAGTCATTAGAGAAACCAAGGCTGTTGAGTCTGCCGATAAGATGGTGATTGACAGAGTCAAAAGCCTTGGCCCGGTCGATGAAGACGGCTCCACAGTACTGCCTTTTATCGATGGTGGTTATGATATTGTTTAGGACCTTGAGTGGGGCAGAGGTGCACCCATGACCAGCACGGAAACCAGATTGCATAGCGGAGAAGGTACGGTGGGATTCGAAATGGTCGGTGATCTGTTTTTTCACTTGGCTTTCGAAGACTTTAGAAAGGCAGGGCAGGATGGATATATGTCTGTAACAGTTTGGGTCTAGAGTGTCACCCCATTTGAAGAGGGGGATGACCGCGGCCGCTTTCCAATCTTTAGGAATCTCAGACGATATGAAAGAGAGGTTAAACAGACTAGTAATAGGGGTTGCAACAATGGCAGCAGATAATTTTAGGAAGAGAGGGTCCAGATTGTCTTGCCAAGCTGATTTGTGGGGATCCAGATTTTGAAGCTCTTTCAGAACATCAGCTGTCTGGATTTGGGTGAAGAAGATGCCGGTGGGGCTTGGGCCATTTGCTGTGGGGTGTGCAGAACTGTTGGCCGGGGTTGGGGTAGCCAGGTGACAAGCATGGCCAGCCGTAGAGAAATGCAAATTGAAATATTGTGGATTTATCAGTGGTGACAGTGTTTCCTAGTCTCAGTGCAGTGAGCAGCTGGACTTTACAGTGTCCCTAAACTTTTTGGAATTAGTGCTGAAGGGGATGCACATTTCTGTTTAAAAAAGCTTGCCATTGCTTTCCTGACTGTGTGTATTCGTTCCTGACTTTCTGCTAGTGCAGTTCGCCACAGGGTGTTTTTGTGCTGGTCAAGGGCAGTCAAGTCTGGAATGAACCAAGGGCTCTATCTGTTCTTGGTTCTACATTTTTTGAAAGGGGCATGCTTATTTAAATTGATGAGGAAAGCACTTTTATAGAAAAACCAGGCATCCTTCCAGGATACCCGGGCCAGGTTGATTAGAAAGGCCTGCCTGCAGAAGTGTCTTGAAGAACGATCTAGCCTTAATGGCTATGTACTCTTATAATCTCCACCGGCACAGTAAGAAGAGGACTGGCCACCCCTCAGAGCCTGGTTCCTCTCTATTTTTCTTCCTATGTTCCAACCTTTCAAGGGAGTTTTTCCTAGCTTGCTCTTTGGGGTTTTAAGCTGGGTTTCTGTATAAGCACTTTGTGACATCTGCTGATTTAAAAAGGGCTTTATAAATAAATTGTATTGATTGGCTTTATAAATACATTTGATTGACTGAAGCTACAGACAGGATTACATAAGTATTTAAGTAATTTAGCAGATGCTCTTATCCAAAGCCACCTACATTAGTGAGTGGAGACATTTTTCATACTGGTCTCCCTCGGGAAACGAACCCACAACCCTGCATTGCAAGTGCCATGCCCTACCAACTGAACTGGTGTGTGTGTGTGTGTGTGTCAACACAGAGTAATGTTGTTCAGTAGGACATTACATTTTGTTGGTGGGTGAAAGTCATTCTATTCAACACAATGTTTACAGAAATAACACACTAACAACACACTAAAAGACAAACCATAGAAACAATATACAATAATGACAAGATGAACATTCAACTTTTACAAGACATCTTCCTCTAACCAAACTAACTGTATCAATGGCACAGCACATTATCCAAGGCAAGTTCTGTATACTGCAGCTAGCCATTGTGTCACGTTCTGCAATGTTTACTTCCTTTGAATGAAAGTTAAAACATAAATTGTGTTGTACAGTACTTTTTGCACAGTTCAGAATTGTTTTGCGAGAGGAAATGTTGCTCAAAAACACAAAAAACACATAAAACACGTAAAAACCACCCAAACCCCTGAAGTAAACTTGTTTGTTGTGAAGAGTGACATACTTACTTTCTGGTCAGTTTAGAAATCTCTCTCTCCTCTTCCTCTTTCAGTTTCTCTACAAAGCTATCCAGGACTGGCATCTCAAAATTAATGTACTGAGCCACCTGGGAAGAAACAGAAGTATTGTCATATAACACCTGCAATATTTTCTCATAACATGAAGTAGGCCTATCATTTATTTTTTACACGTGAGTAGAAGAAGCCAAAATGAGAGTAGAATGGTTGGACTCTTGCACACTATGTACTTGCAAATAAACATTTATCAAATATGTTTATATGACGACAGATCTGTCAGATATAGAGTTCAAATGTGTTACATTTTGAGTTCGCATCCCAAAATTATACTTTATATAAACTAAGCAGGACCCTGTCTTTCAAAGATAATTAATAAAAATCCAAATAACTTCACAGATTTTCATTGTAAAGGGTTGAAACACTGTTTCCCATTGTTCAATGACCCATAAATTAATGAACATGCACCTGTGGAACGGTCGTTAAGACACTACCAGCTTACAGACAGTAGGCAATTAAGGTCACAGTTATGAAAACTTAGGACACTAAAGAGGCCTTTCTACTGACTCTGAAAAACACCAAAATAAATTGCAATGTCCGTACTGTGAGACGCCTAAGACAGCGCTACTGGGAGACGGGAAGGACAGCTGATCGTCCTAACAGTGGCAGACCACATGTAACAACAGCTGCACAGGATCGGTACATCCGAACATCACACCTGAGGGACAGGTACAGGATGGTAACAACAACTGCCCGAGTTACACCGGGAATGCACGATCACTCCATCAGTGCTCAGACTGTCCGTAATAGGCTGAGAGAGACTGGAAGAATCGTTGAAAGAATGAGCGTTACACCGAGGCCTGTACTCTGGAGCGGGATCGAAGGTGGAGGGTCCGTCATGGTCTGGGGCAATGTGTCACAGCATCATCGGACTGAGCGTGTTGTCATTGCAGGCAATCTCAAAGCTGTGCGTTACAGGGAAGACATCATCCTCTCTCATGTGGTACCCTTCCTGCAGGCTCATCCTGAAATGACCCTCAAGCATGACAATGCCACCAGCCATACTGCTCGTTCTGTGCGTGATTTCCTGCAAGACAGGAATGTCAGTGTTCCGCCATGGCCAGCGAAGAGCCCGGATCTCAATCTCATTGAGCACATCTGGGACCTGTTGGATCGGAGGGTGAGGGCTAAGGCCATTCCCCCCCATAGAAATGTCAGGGTTGCTGGTGCCTTGGTGGAAGAGTGGGGTAACATCTCACAGCATGAACTGTGAGATGTTAAAAATCTTGTGCAGTCCATGAGGAGGAGATGCACTGTAGTACTTAATGCAGCTGGTGGCCACACCAGATACTGACTACTACTTTTGATTTTGACCCCCCCCCCCCCCCCTCTTTGTTCAGGGACACATTATTCCATTTCTGTTAGTCACATGTCTGTGGAACTTGTTCAGCTTTTGTCTCAGTTTTTGAATCTTGTTATGTTCATACAAATATTTACACATATTACGTTTGCTGAAAATAAATGCAGTTGACAGTGAGAGAACGTTTCTTCTTTTTTTCTGAGTTTACATCACACAAAACCGCTTGACATAGAAACACCGGAGTTTCTGAAATAATAACAACAGACTTTCTGGTTTTTGATGCCACTAGGGCATTTGATTGCAGGAAAGAGCTACTACATGTTTATTTGCAAGTCCACACAGTGCACCAGAGTCCCATTAAGCTGAAGATAAATACAACGCACCCACATAACTATGATGACACAGCTGTATTGGAAAAACAACAATAAAAGTATTTCAATTTGAGCCTAACATTACACTGAACAGAAGGATATATTCACTGTCAACAATAATGTAGCAGCTGCAATAACATTCTGCAATTAAACAGCCACTGCCCCAATTGTTAATACAGTCCTAACAGGGAAGTCTATCATCAGCATTCCATTAGATCAAATACCACTGATTATGTCACTGGGATATCGCTATGGGTCTGTATTTGGAGGGCCACCACAACATGGAGGCCCAACCTCTTAGAATACACATACAGTATGAAAGAGAGAGAGAGAGAGTGCAGGCTCACGTCATGTGTGACCTCCTCCCCAAGATCCGTCTCCATAATAAAGATTTTGGAGATCTTCTCACAGGGTCCATGAAGCACACGGTACACCAGAGGATACGCACTGTCCTTCAATGGGGTTCTTTCTGCAACACACACACACGCAAACACGTACGCACACACATAAATATACTATTCCATACATACCCAAGCATAAACACACACACACGGCACAAAGGAACGAGATGTGGTCACTTACCACCAGACTCGTGGACCATGTAGAGAACAAACTCATCTGATTTATTCTCCACCTGGAGACACAGAGAGTCAGAAACATGACAATCACATCTGAGAAACTAGTGTGTGTGTATTGTGTGAGTGTGTGCTAAAATGTGTGTGTATAACTCACTCTGAACTTTTGTAGCAGCAGGTTGAGGACCTGTAGTGTTGTCATGGAGCTGTTGACTCGGACGTTAGTGACCGACCCGAACGCTGGAGTAAATACTGATGTCTGGCGAGAACACATGCACGAGTGCACACACACACACACACAGCAAATATATACAGTGAAAAGGGCAGTGGGCCCAAAACGGATATTTGAGGAACAATATAATTTACATTTCAGTAATTTAGCAGCCTCTGTTATCCAGAGAGAAGTATGTGCAGGTAGTGCATTCATCTAAAGGCAACTAGGTGAGACTTCCACGTATCACAGTCATAGTAAGTTCAAAAAAATATGCATAAATGAAGCAGATATCATTAAAGTCAGTGCTATAGTAAGAAAAGACAAGTGCGAGTGTTAGTGGGATTAATCAAGATACTTTTTGAAGAGGTAGGTTTTCAGATATTTTCTGAAAAAGGGCATATACAACTTTGGAGTCACCAGTAAGCACAGCAATGTGTGTGTGTGTGTGTGTGTACATACTGTATGCATGTGTTACCTTGTGGTTATAGAAGTGTCCATTGATGGAGAATCTGTGTGAGCGTAAGTGCTGCAGGTCGGAGTGTGCGTGTGTCTTTGACCTTCTGGTGACCCCCATGAAGGAGGCATCACTCCTGGTTCGCAGCAGCTGGGGGACCTCCTCATCGTCCTCCTCCAGACTACCTGAGGGAGAGAACAAAGAATTAGAACTTCCGCCTCCTTCTGCTCCTCCTCCTTACCCTCATCACCCCCCCCCCCTCATACTCGAACTCAAAAGTAATGTTTATACAGTGTCTGTACAGGCCATAATACCTTTAGTGTATTTATAGATATGTACAGGACCTTCGGAAAGTATTCCGACCCCTTGACTATTTCCACATTTTGTTACGTTACAGCCTTATTCTAAAATTGATTAAATAAATGTTTTTCCACAACAATCTACACACAATACCCTATAATGACAAAGCAAAACAGGTTTTTAGAATTGTTTGAAAAAGTATTTTTTTAAATAACAGAAATACCGTATTTACATAAGTATTCAGACCCTTAGCTATGAGACTCCAAATTGAGATCAGGTGCTGCCTATTTACCTATACAGTATAAGGTCCCACAGTTGACAGCCCATGTCAGAGCAAAACCCAAGCCATGAGGTTGAAGGAATTGTCCGTAGAGCTCTGGGACAGATCTGGGCAAGGGTAACAAAACATTTCTGCAGGTCCCCAAGAACACAGTGGACACCATCATTCTTAAATGGAAGAAGTTTGAAACCACCACGACTCTTCCTAGACCTGGCCACCCGTCCAAACTGAGCAATTTGGGGAGAAGGGCCTTGGTTATGGAGGTGACCAAGAACCCAATGGTCACTCTGACAGAGCTCTAGAGTTCCTCTGTGGAGATGGGAGAAACTTCCAGAAGAACAATCATCTCTGCAGCCCTCCACCAATCATGCCTTTATGGTAGAGTGGCCAGACGGAAGCCACTCCTCAGTAAAAGGCACATGCCAGCACGCTTGGAGTTTGCCAAAAGCCACCTATGGACTCTCAGACCATGAGAAACAATATTCTCTGGTCTGATGAAACCAAGATTAAACTCTTTTGCCTGAATGCCAAGCTTCACGTCTGAATGAAACCTGGCACCATCCCTACGGTGAAGCATGGTGGTGGTGGCATCATGCTTTGGGGATGTCTTTCAGCGGTAGGGACTGGGAGACTAGTCAGGATCGAGGGAAAGATGAACAGAGCAAAGTACAGAGAGATCCTTGAGGAAAAGCTGCTCCAGATCTCTCAGGATCCCAGACTGGGGTGAAGGTTCACCTTCCAACAGGACAACGACACTAAGCACACAACCAAAACAATGCAGGAGTGGCTTCAGGACAAGTCTCTGCATGTCCTTGAGTGGCCCAGTCAGAGCCCGGACTTGAACACGATGAAACATCTCTGGAGAGACCGGAAAATAGCGTGCAGCAACGCTCCCCATCCAACCTGACAAAGCTTGAGAGGATCTGCAGAGAAGAATGGGAGAAACTCCCCAAATCAGGTGTGCCAAGCTTGCAGCCTCATACCCAAGAAGACTCAAGGCTTTAATCGTTGCTACAGGTGCTTCAACAAAGTACTGAGTAAAGGATCTGAATAGTTATGTAAATGTGATATATTCTATTCTAAAAAACAGTTTTTGATTTGTCATTATAGGGTATTGTGTGTAGATTGATGTGGGAAAAAACGATTTTAGAAAAAGGCTGGACAAAACCCTGTCGTTCTCTGTAAACATCAAAGCAGTGACTCCCTCCTGCAGGTTAATGCCCAGAGTACGACCCTACCTCACATAGAAAGCGGCGTAGGTCCTAATCCAGGCACTTGTCATCTCCCGCCTGGACTGCTGCAGCTCACTGTTGGCTGGGCTCCTGCCTTGTGCCATCAAACCCATGCAACTTATCCAGAACGCTGCAGCCCGCCTGGTGTCACCCTGCTCTTCCGCACACTCCACTGGCTTCTAGTCAAAGCTCGCATCCCCTACAAGACCATGGTACTTGCCTATGGTGCGGCAAGAGGAGCTGTCCCTCCCTACCATCAGGCTATGCTCAAAACCTACACCCCAACCCGATCACTCTGTTCTGCCACCTCTGGTCTCTTGGCCCTCCCACCCCAGCGGGGGGGGGGGGGGTCAGCTCCCGCTCTGCTCTGCCCAGTCCAAGCTCTTTTCTGTCCGGGCACCCCAATGGTGGAACCAGCTTCCCCCTGGAGCTAGGACAGCAGAGTCCCTGCCAATCTTCTGAAAACAACTGAAACCCTACCTCTTCAAAGAGTATTTTAAATCATCCCACAGCAACCCCCTCACACCCCCTTCTTACACTGACCTCCCCACCCACCCCACAAAAAAAAGACTCACTGTTGACTTATTGTATTTGTTGTTGCTCTGACTGCTAATAATTACTTATTGAGGACAAATATGTGATATGTGGTTGTCTGACTTAGCTACACTACGTGACCAAAAGTATAGGGACACCTGCTAGTCGAACATCTCATTCCAAAATCATGGGCATTAATATGGAGTTGGTCCTTCTTTGCTATAACAGCCTCCACTCTTCTGGGAAGGCTTTCCACTAGATGTTGGAACATTGCTGCAGGGACTTCCATTCAGCCACAAGAGCATCAGCAAGGTCGGGAACTGATGTTAGCAATTAGGCCTGGCTCGCAGACAGTGTTCCAATTCATCCCAAAGGTGTTCCATGGGGTTGAGGTCAGGGCTCTGTGCAGGCCAGTCAAGTTCTTCAACACCGATCTCAACAAACCATTTCTGTATGGACCTCACTTTGTGCATGGGGGCATTGTCATGCTGAAACAGGAAAGGGCCTTCTCCAAACTGTTGCCACAAAGTTGGAAGCACAGAAGCGTCTACAATGTAATTGTATGCTGTAGCATTAAGATTTCCCTTCACTGGAACTAAGGGGCCTAGCCCGAACCATGAAAAACAGCCCCAGATCATTATTCATCCTCCACCAAACTTTACAGTTTGCACTATGCATTTGGGCAGGTAGCATTCTACTGGCATCCGCCAAACCCAGTGATTCATCACTCCAGAGAATGTGTTTCTACTGCTCCAGAGTCCAATGGCGGCGAGCTTTACACCACTCCAGCTGACTCTTGGCAATGCGCTTGGTGATCTTTGGCTTGTGTGCAGCTGCTCGGCCATGGAAACCCCTTTCATGAAGCTCCCGGCGAACAGTTCTTGTGCTGACATAGCTTCTGGAGGCAGTTTGGAACTCGGAAGTAAGTTTTGAAAGCAAAGACAGATTATTTTTACGCAGTACGTGCTTCAGCACTCGGCAGTCCTGTTCTGCGAGCTTGTGTGGATATCACTTCGTGGCTGAGCCGTTGTTTCCCCTTCACAATAACAGCACTTACAGTTGAACGGGGCAGCTCTAGCAGGGAAGAAATGTGACGAACTGACTTGTTGGAAAGGTGGCATCCTATGACGGTGCCACGTTGAAAGTCACTGAGCTCTTCAGTAAGGCCATTCTACTTCCAATGTTTGTCTACGGAGATTGCATAGCTTGGTTTTCGATTTTATACACCTGTCAGCAATGGGTGTGGTTGAAATAGCCGAATCCACTAATTTGAATCGGTGTCCACATACTTTTGTATAAAGTGTATCTTAAGATGACTGTAAGTCGCTCTGAATAAGAGTGTCTGCTAAATTACTCAAATGTAAATGTCTGTGTGTGTGTACTTACTGGTCAAGGCAGGGTCAGTAGTTCTGTCGAGTATGTTGTTGTTAGATTCTGTCTGCTTTGGAAGAACCTGGGATCTCTCATTCCTACAAACACAAATTCTTGACATAACTGATTGGCACTCACATAGGCTTAGTGCATTTGTGTGTGTGTGTGTGTACCTGTTGACCCCTCCGTAGTGGAGTCTCTCGTTGTCGTCGTGCATCTGCAGTCTGATTGGTCGCCGCAGACCCCAGTAGATATTCAACAACCCCTCGACGACCAGCGCTTGCTCCTCCTACACGCACACACACACACACACACACACACACACGGTGTGTCTGTATAAAACGTGCTGCCTCATGCTCTACTCATTCTCCCACTCAATCACACACGGTCGTGTGGCCGGTCACACACTTGCTCTTCGGACCAGCTACAGGTCTGTCAGTCTCAGAGTGGATTTTTACTGTCAGTGCAGTAAGCAGAGATTGTAATGCACTTCATCACAGGTGAGCTCATCTCCAATATCATTGCTCAAATCTTCAGCTAGGTCTAAAATTTGAGGATATGGTACTTTTACCACTGGTCAAATGTTATTTTGTTTAGGCAGAAAATGTAGCTGGTTTAAAGTATAATTGCTTTATCTGGCTTTTTAAAAATAATTTATATGTGCACAAAATATTTTTGGGGATTTCCTTTATAACATATTGACACAGTAGTATAAAAGGTGAGATGTCACCATAGAAAATTCCATAGATCCTACTATCCATGTGGGTTTTCCAACATACGTAGATGTTGGAATATAGAATGGTAATGGTAATAGTAAGGAAAAACACACGTGAGTCCTCGCGACTCATTGATACTATCATTCCTCTAATTTAGTAATTGTCTTACAAACACAACACAGATCTCTAAACCTCCTGTCTCTCCTCTCTCTCCTCTGTAATATGAAGCATAGATGGCTGCTTCTGCCCCTACCTCACCTCCCCACCATCACTGAGACCTTGGAGGTCCCGGCCCACCAAGCACAGTCATTCTCTCAGTCTCTATCCCAGTGCTCCCAGTCCCTGGAGGGGTTTATAACCAGTATCCAGGCCAGACCAGTGGCGCACCCTAGCTGTGGCCCCGTAAGGCTCCAGAGGATGGCTGTTCTCCAAGTCCCAGATGAAACACTCTGTCTCAGCTTCGCTGCCCCGCGCCATCCGGACTAGAACCACCAGCCCCATTACCCCCACAGGCCAAGCGCTAGAGCAGCTATCAGGCCTGCAGGCTGGGGAGGGAGAGGGAATGTGCAGGTTGAGACCCCATGGAATGTCTGTATGGACAAACACACACACACAAACAAAGACTAGGGGCTCTATTCAATCAGGTCCGCTTTAGCCGACATTGCTCGCTCCCTTGCTCCCTTGCTTTTGGTGGTGTTGGCAGTGGAACTGCGTTAGAGCTGTCAATCTACAAGTGACTCCTGGCATTATACATAAAGTGGACATTGCTATTTGCTGCACTGAGTCACAATAAGAGAATTCACATGCAGCCTTGTGCTCAAGTTTGAACACTGGAATGTGAGATGTAATCTAAACCTCGATTAGGCTGATCTACTGTATATATATCAACGAATTGGCGATTGCACTAAAACAGTCTGCAGCACTGAAGTCAAATGTATATTGTTTGCTGATGATCTGGTGCTTCTGTCCCCAACCAAGGAGGGCGTACAGCATCCCCTAGATCTTCTGCAGAGATTCTGTCAGACCAGGGCCCCGACAGTAAATCTCAGTAAAGCAAAGATAATCGTGTTCCAAAAAAGGTAGTTGCCAGGACCATAAAAACAAATTTAATCTAGACACTGTTGCCCCAGAGCACACTATACTTACCTCGGCCTAAACATCAGCACCACAGGTAACTTTCACAAAGCTGTGAACGATCTGAGAGACGATGCAAGAAGGGCCTTCTACGCCAACAAAATGAACATAAAATTCGACATCCCAAATAGGATCTGGCAAAAAATACTTGAATCAGTTATAGAACCCATTGCCATTTATGGTTGTGAGGTCTGGGGTCCTCTCACCAACCAAGAATTCACAGAATGGGACAAACACCAAATTGAGATTCAATCTCAATTCAAAAACAACGTAAAACGCCAGCAGAATTAGGCCAATACCAGAAAAGTTCAATTCTACAACCACCTAAAAGGAAGCAATTCCCAAATCTCCATAACAAACCATCACCTACAGAGAGATACACCTAGAGAAGAGTCCCCTAGCAAGCTGGTCCTCGGGCTCTGTTCAAACACAGACCCCAACGGTCTAAATTTGCAAAAATGCTTTGTTTTTGCTTTGTCATTATGGGGTATTGTGTGTAGACTGATGAGGGAAAAAATATTTAATACATTTTAGAATAAGGCTGTAACGTAACAAAATGTGGAAAAAGTCAAGGGGACTGAATACTTTGTGAATGCACTGTAAATCCTCATTATTTCGTAAGATGGTCATACCAAGGATCATTTAGCTATTTTATTTAGAATTTTATGACCCCTGTTGGTACAAAAAATATATACATACACACACACTACCGGTCAAAAGTTTTAGAACACCTACTCATTCAAGGGTTTTTCTTTATTTGTACTATTTTATACATTGTAGAATAATAGTGAAGACATCAAAACAATGAAATAACACATATGGAATCATGTAGTAACCAAAAAAGTGTTAAACAAATCTAAATAGATTTTATATTTTATATTCTTCAAATAGCCACCTGAGATTCTTCAAATAGCCACCTTTGCCTTGATGACAGCTTTGCACACTTGGCATTCTCTCAACCAGGTTCATATACATTTCAACAGGTGTGCCTTCTTAAAGGTTAATTTGTGGAATACGTTTCCCTCTTAATGTGTTTGAGCCAATCAGTTGTGTTGTGACAAGGCTGGGGTGGTATGTAGAAGATGGTATTTTACCAAATATGGCTAAGTCCATATCATGGCAAGAATAGCTCAAATAAGCAAAGAGAAACGCCAGTCCATCATTACTTTAAGACATGAAGGTCAGTCAACACGGACATTTTCAAGAACTTTTAAAGTTTCTTCAATTGCAGTTTCAAAAACCATCAAGCGTTATGATGAAACTGGCTCTCATGAGGACCGAGTCATGACTTTCCCTCTTGAGTGAGGATCATAGCTGCCAGATCAGCTCCCCCCCTCTCTCCCACCAGAGTTTTATGACTTAACTGCTGGGTCATTTAATACCTTGCAGAAACTCTCTCCCGCTCTGCAGAAATGGAAGTTGAAAATCCCTTTGTTACAACAGAGAGATTTTGTAGTACAGTAACATCCAAGATTGGATAATGAAGCAATATTTCTGTAATCTAAACATTTGGAATGGTTTGTGGCTATTTAAAGAATAATCATGTCCAACATTTATTGTTTTGTGATATCATGAAAGACATTGTAATGTAAACATTGTAACTTTAAGAGCTTTTACAATATATATGTCAGAGTTGCATCTAAATGTTGTAAAACTTATATGATTAAATATGAAACTATTTGTGGGAAGACAATGTGATTTTAGTCTTCTAAATGAGAAGTTGTATTTTCATATAAACCCGGGCCTAGTATAAAACCCCTCGTGACGAAATCCACATCAGACCAAGTAGGATGACGGTAATAGAGACCATAAAAACGCGGAGCGGTGGCTGCACGTTGAAATGGTAGGAATTTAAAACTCTAGAGACCAGACAGCGTGAAGCGGTGGCTACACGGCTGAGAAATGGTTTACAGGTTTAAGTAGACAATAGACATGAACTTCACATTTCATGTTTGCATATTTAATGCATCAAGATCTATATATAATATATTTTAGGAATACTTGTCAAGGCCGTCAAAAGAAGTGGACCAAAGTGCAGCGTGGTGGGCGTACATTTTCCTTTTTATTTAAAATGTTGCCAACAAAACAACAAACAAAGCCACAACCATGAAGCTTACAGGGCTATAGTGCCACTAACAAAGATAACTACCCACACTGAAAGGAGGGAAAAAAGGGCTACCTAAGTATGATTCCCAATCAGAGACAACAAAAGACAGCTGTCCCTGATTGAGAACCATACCCGGCCAAAACATAGAAATAAAGAAACATAGAAAACAAAACATAGAATGCCCACCCAAATCACACCCTGACCAAACCAAAATAGAGACATAAAAAGGCTCTCTCAGGTCAGGGCGTGACAATACTAAAGATTCCAAACTGAGAGCAAGATAAATCTAAATGTGTTACAAGTGCTTGGTTTGGGCCGGAACACACCGGTACTGAGTACCGGCACCTTAAATTATCTACTGTTCAAATATTGGCACAGTTCCGGCACCCAAAATGAGTGCCGGCACCCATTTCAGTCCACTTCAACCACTGTCTGAAACAAATTTTACTTCTGAGATTCTGTTCTCTGTGCCGCTGATAAATAGTGCTGAGCGATTAGTGCTTTTTGAGGCCTGTTCGCTGTCAGTTCGATTGAACAAAATTTAGTTTTTATTTAATTTACTCCAGTAAAAAAAAAAAAACATTAAATGCACTTTGCATTATGTGGGTTGAATGCTGTAACACAGAATAACACAATAAAGTCCCATGATTGTAGTAACTGCCCATTATACTCCTTATCACTTATTAACCATAAATTATTCACATTTATTTACTTCAATAAAAGATGTGAGTTGTTGTATATTTAATTTGTTTTATTTGATGACTATTATTTCATTCCAAGTCATCATCACATCTCTATAGAACTGCTGCCTATGCTGTCTGACAAAATCACTATTTTGTAGTTCTTCAAAGTAAATAATGCATACTTTTATGAACACTAAATACCAACTATCAATCACTTAGATATTTTGTATTTCCAGGTAGAGATACCTCGGGAAGCAACCGCTGCTTTCTATATCACCTCACGATAGCGCATTCTTCTCTGTTCCATAGCAGTAATAAAAGAAACACATACAGGTAAAGTAGATAAATAAAGGGAGCATTTAAGCAGACAATGAAAGCTCTTACAATATTTGATGATTACATTTCTCTAAAACAGGTTATAGGCTGCATGTGCATGACCAAGTCAGAACAGTAAGTGAAATTGAGGGGTAAACAGACCAAATTATTAGGGTGAGGCACATGGGTTACTAACATCTTACTACACAACATACATTTAGTATTACTTTCTTAGCTACAGTATACATATCTCCCAGGGATATTACATCATTTATGCAGCAGCATAGAATACATTTTTGGACTCATCTTGTTTGTGCTGTGCTCACTTGAACAGGAAGGTGGCATGGCGGTCCTTCGTGGGGCAAATTTTGTCATCAAAGTCTGGAATTCTCTGGATTTATGGTGCTTTTAAAACAACTGAGAACTCTGAAAAAAACGATGTCGAATCATGATGACGTCATTGGTCTTCAGGTCGTAGCTCTAAAAAGAGGCCAGATTTACAATTCCGAGTTGGATTATCGTTCAAAACTAATTTTCCCATTCGGAGCTTGTTTATTTCCAACTATCCCGTTTACCTTGAACTCACTGAAGTCAAGTTTTCACGAGCGTGGCACAAATCGTGCTTCATTGACAGCATGGCCAATGTTAAAATGTTTATAATTTTAAAATTGTAGCCCCTTAATCCCAGATCTGGGACCACACAGCCATTCCACTGAATAGCAGGCTAGTGATTGTTTTGCAATGCTTGCAGTTAGCCACTGTCACTGATTCCTTCCAAACCACTCATTGTTGAATTTGCGATTTGTTGTGTAATGTTTAAGTCCAATTGCCGATGAGCACCTGTACATTTTATCTATAATTTCTCTTCATTTTTTCTCTTCATATGACATGGATTAAAAAGGATTTGCCAGTAGATTGTTGACTTGATTCATGATGATGACTGCTAGCTAAGATTGTGAAAGTATGATGTTTACATGATCAGTCCAATCAAAGCTACTGTACATATAACGTGATTTGACATAATTTTATCTGTGGCCAATGACCTTGAGCCTTCTTGGATGGGCACGTCTAGTGTAACTCTATGGCAGCACCCAAGGGGCAAGAATTTTCTAGCTCTAAACTTAGACTTGGCAGTGACATAGTGTCCCCATGAGTGACAGAACACTGAGCCAATCACGGCGCAACGCTCCGTATTTTCTGCTGGCAAGCCCCACCACCACAGAAAACACTGAGCTAGGCTGAAACACCTGCATTTTGGAGCTGCCTTACTCAAGAAAACAAAAGAGACCATGTTTGTATGTGGCTTTATTAAATCAATGATATATATACATATATATGGCCCTTAGCTGTGGTATATTGGCCATATATCACAAAGCCCCGAGATGTCTTATTGCTATTATAAACTGGTTACCAATGTAATTAGAGCAGTAAAAATAAATGTTTTGTCATACCCGTGGTATACGGTCTGATATTCCAGTTGTCAGCCAATCATTATTCAAATTGGAATCACCCAGTTTATAATTCCCATTATAACCTGGGTCGTTTCAGCCCTCAATTCTGATTGGCCGATAGCCGGGGTATAGCACGGGTATGACAAAACATGTATTTTTACAGCTCTAATTATGTTGCTTACCAATTATATGACGCATTGCATCGTGCCTAAGAACAGCCCTTAGCCGTGGTATATTGGCCACATACCACACCCCCTTGGGCTTTATTGCTTAAGTGGCAACCAGCAGGGGTAGCTACAGTCATAAACATCAGCTTGATGTATCTCTTCCATGGCTTGAACCTTCAGTGTGACAGTGGCTCCGACCAGAAACAACCCTTAATCCATAACCCTAGTCCTGTAGTCCTAGAAATGACCTCTACCCCTACTCCATTGCCAGCAAGCAAACCTTGGCATAGGATGTCATAATTACTGTAAAAGTTACACATGACGATCAAATGAATTAATTATATTTAATTACCTTCATAGCTTTAAAATAAACTCAACCAGCATAAAGCTACCAGAACATGTAGTTAGAATAATAGAGAAGCTATATATGCTACTTTCGCAACACTGCTCACACACTAAGTGGGTCTGATAATGCACAAATGAAATGGCATGCATGCAGACAGACAGACAGAGACAGACGAGTCTACTGGCACTTTTACTACCATCAACAATGTATGTAGGGCATTATAAGTACATCACCTGACAACTGTTCAGGTCATATGAGCTTAAAGTAACAATGACCCATACTCAATAACACACATGCACATGACGCATGCACCCACGGACCCACCCAATCATGCACGCTAACACACATGCGCACACGCACACACACACACACACACACACACAACCGGTTTACTTGGCAAGGAATCCACCTACAGGTCCTTACAAAAATGATTTCAGTGTTTGAGACTCTGGCGAACCATGACTATTGGATGTACAGTGCCTTGAGAAAGTGTTCTTATACCCTTATTCCACTTTTTTGTTGTGTTACAGCCTGAATTCAAAGTTCTGGCTTCAGACCAAGAAGTCCTTGAGTGCCCCAGCCAAAGCCTAGACTCGAGTCCCATGGAAAATCTGTGGAAAGACTTTCTGTTCACTGCCACTCCCTGGGGTGGCAGGTAGCCTAGTGGTTAGAGCATTGGGCCAGCACCCGAAAGGTTGCTGGATTGAATCCCTGAGCTGACAAGGTAAAAATCTGTAATTCTGCCCCTGAACAAGGCAATTCACCCACTATTCCCTGGTAGGCTGTCAATGTAAATAAGAATTTGTTCTTAACTGACTTGCCTAGTTAAATAAAGGTTAAATAAAAATATCCAACTCAACAGAGCTTGAAGAAATTTGCATGGGAGAAAATCCCCAAATCCAGACATGCAAAGCGGATACAGGCATACATAAAATGACTCAAAGCTGTAATCACTGCCAAAGGTGCAAAGTATTTAATTTTTAATACATTTGCAGAACTGTCTAAAAACATGTTTTCACTTTGGAATAAGTCAAGAGGTACTTTCTGGTATATCAGATTTGTTACAGCAAAATTCAAAAATCAAGAAAAAAACAAACAGTGCATCACTTAATGCGCACAACATTATATTGCGTAGTTGGACCGTTCTAGTGCAGACTCTATTGCAGGAGAAGCAATGCTTTTTGATGACAACATCAAACAGGCTTGAGCCGTGCTTCAGGCTGCAACTCACACAGAGACAGCACAGCTGCCCCCCGCCCCAGATATAATTTGTGCCTCCCCAGTTTTGCTTCTCCATAAACATAAGAAATAGTAGACAAATGACCTTGCCTGTTTTTGCCAATGTAGCGCTGCCAGTCCTGCCAGAAGGTGCAGAATGGGACAGAGGCTATGTCTCTGCCTATCCCAGTCTGCTGCCCCCACATGCTTCAAGATGGCCACTATTGTTCCTGTACCCATGAAAGCAAAAGGTAACTGAACTAAATTACTATCGCATGTAGCACTCCCTTCTGTCATCATGAAGGGCTCTGAGAGACTAGTTAAGGATCATATCACCTCTACCAGACCTGTCACCCTAGGCCCACTTCAATTTGCTTACCGCCCCAATAGATCCACAGATAATGCAAACACCATCGCTCTGCACACTGCCCTATCCAATCTGGAAAAGAGGAATACCCAGGTAAGAATGCTGTTCATTGACTATAGCTCAGTATTCAACACCATAGTACCCTCCAAGCTCATCATTAAGCTTGAGGTCCTGGGTCTGAACCCTGCCCTTTGCAACTGGGTCCTGGACTTCCTGACGGGCCGCCCCCAGGTGGTGAAGGTAGGAAACAACACCTCCACTTCGCTGATCCTCAACACTTGGGCCCCACAAGGGTGTGTGCTCAGCCCCCTCCTGTACTCCCTGTTTACCCATGACTGCGTGGCCGTGCACGCCTCCAACTCAACCATCAAGTTTGCAGACGACACAACAGTAGTAGGCTTGATTTCCAACAATGACAAGACAGACTACAGGGAGGAGGTAAGGGCTCTGGGACTGTGGTGCCAGGAAAATAACCTCAGGAGGCTGAAGAAATTTGGCTTGGCACCAAAAACCCTCAAAGTTTTACAGATGCACAATTGAAAGCATCCCGTCGGGCTGTATAACCACCTGGTACAGCAACTGCACTGCCTGCAACAGCAGGGCTCTCCAGAGGGTAGTGTGCTCTGCCCAACGCATCACCGGGGGCAAACTACCTGCCCTGCAGGACACCTACAGCACCTGATGTCACAGGAAGGCCAAAAAAACATCAAGGACAACCACCCGAGCCACTGCCTGTTCATCCCGCTATCATCCAGAAGGCGAGGTCAGTACAGGTGCATCAAAGCTGAGACAGAGAGACTGAAAAACAGCTTCTATCTCAAGGCCATCAGACTGTTAAATAGCCATCACTAACACATTAAAGGCTGCTGCCCTTAATATATAGACTTTAAATCACTGGCCACTTCAATAATTGGAACACTAGTCATTATAATAATGTTTACATATTTTGCATTACTCATCTCATATGTATATACTGTATTCTATTCTACTGTATATTAGTCTATGCCACTCTGACATTGCTCATCCATATATTTATAAATTCTTAATTCCATTCCTTTACTTAGATTTGTGTGTATCGGGTATATGTTGTGAAATTGTTAGATATTACTTGTTAGATATTACTGCACTGCACTGTCGGAGCAAAAACATCTGCTAAACACTTGCATGTGACCAATAAAATGTGATTTCATTTGATATGCTGGGTGTGCCCTCATAACCCGAGGGCACACCCAGAGGGGTGAGGGAGGGGAGATGTAATATATAGTAGGTACAATTCCCAAATGCATTCTGACTGGGCACCTAGCCATTCAATGTCATAAGGTACCGCCTTCATTACCTTGTCTAGGAAGCTCATTGGATCCCAGGGTGGTTTTTTTTTCTTACAGAGGGGTACAAGTTGTTCACTTTTGCAGACAGCTAGGCTTACAGCGAATAATAGGCCAGCTAGTAGCTACTAGCTTCGTTATGTTTTATTGCTTGTTGCCTAAGCTTTGATCAGCATTGATAGACCTATCTGAAAATGGCTGGGCACTGCCAAGGGCAGACAAGCTCACCAACCAACCTGCAGGCCTGACCACTGAGGTTGAGGAGCCTAGCATCAAATGTTATACCCACCCATCCCCCACGCCACCTGCTGACCAACAAGAAGCAACTTGGTTACCCCGGTCACGAGCACCTGACGACCTGTTGGATCTAACCAAAACTGAGCTAGTGGAAGCAGAGTGTATTGTGGCTGGCACGTTCTTGCAAAGTGAAATCTCAACCACAGCCAGCAACAACACATGGACCCCATTCAGTGTTCCTCAAAGATACGGCGGGCCTTTGTCAGCAATGCTGACTGTGCTGTTGGCACCGAAACAACATCAGCAATGTGCAAAAATATTGTTCTCCACCCCGAAGAAAGTATTCGATAAACACAGACTCTGAACACAGAGCATGTTACAATGTTACAATCAATGAAAAGCCCAGCTTGTCCAGCTGACATTTGGGAGGGACCTGACAAGTATATTTTGGCAGGAAGGAGAATGAAATCAAAAACTTCTCATGAGTATCAACACAGCATCGAGGAGGCTGCAACTCTTCTAAATGGTAAGCTACAACCTTTATCGCCCTGGCCGCAATGCCAGAATTATTTTTTCATTGGTTTTCCCTCGTGTAAGCCTACTGGTGGTTTGGCAAAAGTTTTAATGTAAGGTACAGTTTAGGGCTATGCTTATGCATCATTTCTATTTATCTTTGATTCTTAATGTCATTACTTGCTTTTGCGGGTCTAATTGCTATTGATCAATATACAGCTTTGCGTTATTTGATGGGTATATGGACAATGACCAATGGTCATTAAATGGTTGTGCTATAAGTTTAGCCCTGGATGTCCCCTACAGTGGTGCTGAAATTGGTAGCGCATCAAACGTTATCCATCAAACGGCGCTGACTAGCGGTAGCCTTCTGTCCATGGTCCTGAATCGATGGTTGCATTGTGTTCTGTTTTAATGAGCACATCTTGGGCTACCAGTCTTTGTGAGGATTCTCTTCAACATCGTGTGCTTTCTTGTGTCAAAGATTACAGCTGTTGTGTATGGCTGCATTTCAGATAGGCCTAATTTAAAAAAAAAAAAAAAACATTTTGTATGTTACAGTAGTAGGACCAAGACCGTGTGTAGCTTACTAAAGGAAGTAGGCAAACGTTCACTCAGTTATCATTCATTTGCATTACACATTAGTTGTGTGATAGGCTACCGTAAAAGTGATGTCAATACTATGAAAATGGTAACACCTGCTAAAGCCACCTCCATTGTCACACTCAATACAACAAAAGCATGGGAAAACTAGGCTATTGCTCTCAGTCAGTAGTCACTTTACTTTTTTTCAAAATGGTCCCACCCATTCCAAGTCAAAATGTGATTGGTTCATTCCTCGGTCACTCCAAAATACACTTGCATAGGCAGGCCCATTACGTTGTCGGGTAAAAGCGGGGAGGGAGTAGCACCATTCTCAAATCCAACAGTAACCTGTGGAAAATCTGTGGTAAACATTTGGCAACGAAAATATTTAGTGGCAAACAGTTTGAAAGAGTTTTTTTTTCTGGCAGTTCTCTCAAGATTCTATTTCAATATGTGGGAAACCTGTGACAACAATAATCTGTGTTCCAAGATCAGTAACCGTTGATGACCAATCAGGGGGATTAGAAATGTCTGTTGGAAAAAGGAAACCAAGCTATCTAGCTAGCTAGCTTCAGTGCGATTGGAAAGTACTCAGACTCCTTGACTTTTTCCACAGTTTGTTACGTTGCAGTCTTATGCTAAAATTGATTGGCATTCAAGTCAAAGAGTTTCATCAGACCATAGAATCTTGTTTCTCATGGTCTGAGAATCCTTTAGGTGGCTTTTGGCAAACTCCAAGTGGGCTGTCATGTGCCTTTTACTGAGGAGTGGCTTCCGTCTGGCCACTCTACCATATAGGCCTGATTGGCGGAGTGCTGCAGAGATGGTTGTCCTCCTGGAAGGTTCTCCCATCTCCACAGAGGAACTCTGGAGCTCTGTCAGAATGACCATTGGGTTCTTGGTCACCTCCAAAACCAAGGCCCTTCTCGCCCGATTGCTCAGTTTGACCAGGCGGCCAGCTCTAGGAAGAGTCTTGGTGGTTCCAAACTTCTTCCATTTAAGAATGATGGAGGCCACTGTGTTCTTGGGGACCTTCAATGCTGCAGAAATGTTTTGCTACCCTTCCCCAGATCTGTGCCTCGACACAATCCTGTCTCTGAGCTCTGCGGACAATTCCTTCGACCTTATGGCTTGGTCTTTGCTCTGACATGCACTGTCAACCTTGGGACCTTATATAGACTGGTATGTGCCTTTCTAAATAATGTCCAATCATTTTAATTTGTCACAGGTGGACTCCAATCAAGTTGTAGAAACATCTCAAGGATGATCAATGGAAACAGGATGCACCTGAGTTCATTTTCGAGTTTCATAGCAAAGGGTCTGAATACTTATGTAAATAAATGTGGAAACATTTCTAAAAACCTGTTCTCGCTTTGTCATTATGGGGTATTGTGTGTAGATTGATGAGGAAATTGTTTTATTTTATACATTTTAGAATAATGTTGTAGCGTAACAGAATGTGGAAAAAGTCAAGGGGTCTGAATACTTTCCAAATGCACTGTACCTACTAAAGTTGTCCGGTTAGTGTCTAAATATTAATTAAACTTCCTAATGAACTTTAACATTTGATTAGCTAAATGATGCCTACTGTAGTTAGCAATGTCATGTTTTATGGGATAGATTGAAACACATTTTGTTGATACTAGTTTCAATTTGTCAGGACAACTGTCTGGCTAGTGCTTAGCTAGCTAATGTTAGCTATCATATTTTTGCACAATTAATGTATGTGGTAGCTAGCTAGCTAACTAATGATTTGCCTGAACAGTTATATGTTTAGGTGAATATGTTGCTCTCTTTTAATACATGTCAATATGCTAGTCTCACGGTCCAGTAGCATGTTAGTTAGCACAACATCTAAGGTAGCAACAACATGAGTTGATTTGGCCTCAAAGCAAAACTTTACTTTTTCAGATGTATACCCTTACCCTACCAGTGGTGTTGGAAGATGCTGTATTGTGAGGAGGATGCATCAACACCCTGGAAATAAAGCTAGCTCCTTTGTATCTTGTGTTGTTCCTTCTCTCTTTCTAGAATTCGATCAGTTACAAGACAAAAATACAGCTTGAGGCCTTCAATCAAACTGAGGACAGAGAAATATGTGTACACCAGGTCAAGGCTTTTTACATGCATGGCTTTGAGATGTAAGTAACACTTCAAAAATGTTGGGTTGTTTTCTGTAAAAACATCCAGGTTGGGTTGTTGGTGCTGGGTTATTTAGGTTGGATTATGGACATTTGACCCAGCCAGTGGGTTAATTCTCCCGCTAGCAGCGCGTGGAGTCCAGCAGAATGTGAGCAAGTATCGAGATGTGGCATTGTTGTAACCGGTAACTTGCAAGTCTTTTAGTGTGACTGAGTGGAAAACGGCTAACGTTATTTTGACAGACTAAGGGTGTTTTGGCTGACTGGAAACAGTGAAAACGGTAAATAACAAATGTTACGAATGATGAATTTTGTGGTCATTCAGGTTGTCCTATCATAATTATGTAGTTAGCTTAGGCATTAGCTAATGACCGTCAGCTAGCTAGCCATTTCCTGAGCTAATATCTCTGGCTGTGATAATGCTAGCTTACCACGTGTTATCACGGAATATACGTAAATGTAAGGTTTTTGGTTGATGTTTGGTTAGCTGGCAAACTATATCAGTGTCTGTAATGGTAGCTAGCTAAGGTTCGCTAGCTAGCTACCTTAGCTAAGTCTGACACTTTTTCTGGACTGTGTCAGACACTGTTCAACTTGTTAGCGAACGTTAGTTAAATTAGCTGGCTAGCTACCATAGCTAGATTTTACTTTGCAGAAGATGGCGATTAAGGCAGCACCCCACACCTCTCTGATTCAGAGGAGTTGGGTTAAATGCGGAAGACACATTTCAGTTGAATGCATTCAGTTGTGCAACTGACTCGGTTCCCCCTTTCGCAGTGGAGGAGATAGACCAGGAAACGCGCTTGCTTTTGGACAACTCAACCAAGATAGACCGCAGATAAATCATTGTGGGAAGAACAAGCAAGAACGTGGACAGAGCCAAGCACAAGCTATTGGCCCATTCTAGCATATACAGTTGAAGTCGGAAGTTTACATACACCTCAGCCAAATATATTTAAACTCAGTTTTTCACAAGAGAATGATTTATTTCAGCTTTTATTTCTTTCATGACATTCCCAGTGGGTCAGAAGTCCACATACACTCAATTAGTATTTGGTAGCATTGCCTTTATTTTTATTTTTAATTGGGTCAAACGTTTCTGGCAGGCTTCCACAAGCTTCCCACAATAAGTTGGGTGAATTTTGGCCCATTCCTCCTGACAGAGCTGGTGTAACTGAGTCAGATTTGTAGGCATCCTTCCTCACACAAGATTTTTCAGTTCTGCCCACAAATTTCTATGGGATTGAGGTCAGGGCTTTGTAATGGCCACTCCAATACCTTAACTTTGTTGTCCTTAAGCCATTTTGCCACAACTTTGAAAGTATGCTTGGGGTCATTGTCCATTTGGAAGACCCATTTACCATCAAACTTTAACTTCCTGACTGATGTCTTGAGATGTTGCATCAATAACAACAATACTGAATGAACACTTATTTTAAGTTAATGTAATACATCAATTTAGCCTCAAATAAATTATGAAACATGTTCAATTTGGTTTAAATAATGCAAAAACAAAGTGTTGGAGAAGAAAGTAAAAGTGCAATACGTTTAAGTTCCTTGCTCAGAACATGAGAACATATGAAAGCTGGTGGTTCCTTTTAACATGAGTCTTCAACATTCTCAGGTAAGAAGTTTTAGGTTGTAGTTATTATAGGAATTATAGGACTATTTCTCTCTATTATACCATTTGTATTTCATATACCTTTGACTATTGGATGTTCTATTCGGCACTTTAGTATTGCCAGTGTAACAATATAGCTTCCGTCCCTCTCCTCGCCCCTACCTGGGCTCGAACCAGGAACACATCGACAACAGCCACCCTCGAAGCATCGTTACCCATCGCTCCACAAAAGCCGCGGCCCTTGCAGAGCAAGGAGAACAACTATTCCAAGTCTCAGAGCGAGTGACGTCACCGATTGAAACGCTATTAGAGCACACCCGCTAACTAGCAAGCCATTTCACATCGGTTACACCAGCCTAATCTCGGGAGTTGATAGGCTTGAAGTCATAAACGGCGCAATGCTTGAAGCACAGGGTAGAGCTGCTGGCAAAACGCACGAAAGTGCTGTTTAAATGAATGCTTACGAGCCTGCTGCTGCCTACCATCGCTCAGACAGACTGCTCTATCAAATCATAGACTTAATTATAACATAATAACACACAGAAATACGAGCCTTTGGTCATTAATATGGTCGAATCCGGGAACTATCATTTCGAAAACAAAATGTTTATTCTTTCAGTGAAATACGGAACCTTTCCGTATTTTATCTAATGAGTGTCATCTGATGAAGATCATCAAAGGTTTGTGATTAAGTTTATCTCTATTTGTGCCTTTTGTGACTTCTCTCTTTGCCTGGAAAAATTGCTGTGTTTTTCTGTGACTTGGTGGTGACCTAACATAATCGTTTGTGTTGCTTTCGCTGTAAAGCCTATTTGAAATCGGACACCGTGGTGGGATTAACAACAAGATTACCTTTAAAATAGTATAAGATACATGAATGTTTGAGGAATTTTAATTATGAGATTTCTGTTGTTTTGAATTTGGCGCCCTGCACTTTCACTGGCTGTTGTCATATCATCCCGTTAACGGGATTGCAGCCCTATGACGTTTTAACTAGTGATTATGTGAAGATTGATTGTTTTTTATAAATGTAATGCAAGCTAGCAATTTACCTTGGCTTCTTGCTGCCCTCGCGTAACAGGTAGTCAGCCTGCCATGCAGGCTCCTCGTGGAGTGCATTGTAAGGCAGGTGGTTAGAGCGTTGGACTAGTACCCGGAAGGTTGCAAAAACGAATCCCTGAGCTGACAAGGTAAAAATCTGTCGTTCTGCCCCTGAACAAGGTAGTTAACCCACCGTTCCTAGGCCGTCATTGGAAATAAGAATGTGTTCTTAACTGACTTGCCTAGTTAAATAAAAGTGTAAAAAAATAAATAATAATAATAATAAATTCCGCCAAATCGGTGTCCAAAAATACAGATTTCCGATTGTTATGAAAACTTGAAATCTGCCCTATTTAAATCGGCCATTCCGATTAATCGGTCGACCTCTAGTCAGAATGGAGACAAAGTAGAGTCGCATTTCAACAGCTCAGACACGAGAGGTATGTGGCAGGGTCAATCACGGATTACAAAAGGAAAACCAGCCCCGTCGCGGACCACGAATCTTGCTCCCAGACAGACTAAACAACTTCTTTGCTCGCTTTGAGGACAATACAGTGCCACTGACAAGACCCGCTACCAACACCTGTGGGCTCTCCTTCACTGCAGCCAACTTGAGAAAAACACTTAAACGTGTTAACCCTTAAAAGGCTGCCGGCCCAGACAGCATCCCAAGCCGCGTCCTCAGAGCATGCACAAACCAAGTGGCTGGTGTGTTTACGGACATATTCAATCAGTCCTTATCCCAGTCTGCTGTTCCCACATGCTTCAAAAGGGCCACCATTGTTCCTGTACCCAAGAAAGCGAAGGTAACTGAGCTAAATGACTATCGCCCTGTAGCACTCACTTCCGTCATCATGAAGTGCTTTGAGAGACTAGTTAAGGACCATATCACCTCCACCCTACCTGACACCCTAGACCCACTCCAATTTGCTTACTGCCCCAATAGGTCCACAGACGACGCAATCACACTGCACACTGCCCTAACCCATCTGGACAAGAGGAATACCTATGTAAGAATGCTATTCATCGACTACAGCTCAGCATTTAACACCATAGTACCCTCCAAACTCATCATTAAGCTCAGGGCCCTGGGTCTCGACCCTGCCCTGTGCAACTGGGTCCTGGACTTCCTGACGGGCCGCCCCCAGGTGGTGAGGGTAGGTAACAACATCTCCACCCCGCTGATCCTCAACACAGGGGCCCCACAAGGGTGCGTTCTGAGCCCTCTCCTGAACTCCCTGTTCACCAATGACTGCGTGGCCATGCACACCTCCAACTCAATCATCAAGTTTGCAGATGACAGAGTGGTAGGCTTGATTACCAACAACGATGAGACGACCTACAGGGAGGAGGTGAGGGCCCTCGGAGTGTGGTGTCAGGAAAATAACCTCACACTCAACGTCAACAAAACAAAGGAGATGATCGTGGACTTCAGGAAACAGCAGAGGGAGCAGCCCCCTATCCACATCGATGGGACATTAGTGGAGAAGGTGGAACGTTTTAAGTTCAGCAGCAGCGCCTCTTCAACCTCAGGAGGCTAAAGAAATTAATCTTGTCACCAAAAACACTCACAAACTTTTACAGATGCACAATCGAGAGTATCACCGCCTGGTATGGCAACTGCTCCGCCCACAACCGTAAAGCTCTCCAGAGGGTAGTGAGGTCTCCACAACACATCACCGGGGGCAAACTATCTGCCCTCCAGGACACCTACACCACCCGATGTCACAGCAAGGCCAAAAAGATCATCAAGGACAAAAGCCACCCGAGCCACTGCCTGTTCACCTCGCTATCCTCCAGAAGGCGAGGTCAGTACAGGTGCATCAAAGCGGCAACCGAGAGACTGAAAAACAGCTTCTATCTCAAGGCCATCAGACTGTTAAACAACCATCACTAACATTGAGTGGCTGCTGCCAACATACTGACTCATCTCTATCCACTTCAATAATGAACAAATTGATGTAATAAATGTATCACTAGCCACTTTAAACAATGTCACTTTATATAATGTTTACATACCCTACATTACTCATATCATATGTATATACTATACTCTATACCATCTACTGCATCTTGCCTATGCCGTTCGGCCATCACTCATTCATATATTTGTTTGTTTGTATGTATGTATGTATGTATGTATGTATTTTAAATTTTTTAAAATTTAATTTTACCTTTATTTAACCAGGCAAGTCAGTTAAGAACATATTCTTATTTTCAATGACGGCCTGGGAACAGTGGGTTAACTGCCTGTTCAGGGGCAGAACGACAGATTTGTACCTTGTCAGCTCGGGGGTTTGAACTCGCAACCTTCCGGTTACTAGTCCAACGCTCTAACCACTAGGCTACGCTGCCGCCCCCGTATGTATGTATGTATGTATGTATGTATGTATGTATGTATGTATGTATGTATGTATGTATGTGTGTGTGTGTGTGTGTGTGTGTGTGTGTGTGTGTGTGTGTGTGTGTGTGTGTGTGTGTGTGTGTGTGTGTGTGTGTGTGTGTGTGTGTGTGTGTGTGTGTGTGTGTGTGTGTGTGTGTGTGTGTGTGTGTGTGTGTGTGTGTGTGTGTGTGTGTGTGTGTGTGTGTGTGTGTGTGTGTGTGTGTGTGTGTGTGTGTGTGTGTGTGTGGTGTGTGTGTGTGTGTGTGTGTGTGTGTGTGTGTGTGTGTGTGTGTGTGTGTGTGTGTGTGTGTGTGTGTGTGTGTGTGTGTGTGTGTGTGTGTGTGTGGTGTGTGTGTGTGTGTGTGTGTGTGTGTGTGTGTGTGTGTGTGTGTGTGTGTGTGTGTGTGTGTGTGTGTGTGTGTGTGTGTGTGTGTGTGTGTGTGTGTGTGTGTGTGTGTGTGTGTGTGTGTGTGTGTGTGTGTGTGTGTGTGTGTGTGTGTGTGTGTGTGTGTGTGTGTGTGTGTGTGTATGTATGTATGTATGTATGTATGTATGTATGTATGTATGTATGTATGTATGTATGTATGTATGTATGTATGTATGTATGTATGTATGTATGTATGTATGTATGTATGTATGTATGTATGTATGTATGTATGTATGTATGTATGTATGTATGTATGTATGTATGTATGTATGTATGTATGTATGTATGTATGTATGTATGTATGTATGTATGTATGTATGTATGTATGTATGTATGTATGTATGTATGTATGTATGTATGGAGAATAATGTATTTACAGTTTTATTCACATGTTTTCAAGTGCTGGTGACAAATAATGCATTCCGATTATTGCAGAGATTGTAATGGACACCTATGATGAGTGTAAAATACTTTTTAGAAGGTTCTACTGATTATAATGAGCTAATGCTAACCTATTTGCCAGCTATGTGTGGTGCCATGTTTGTTGACAATATACAATGCATTCTAGTTGTCACGTAAACGTCTGTCAGACCAAAGATGGTATAATGAGGTGAAGGGTAAACTTCTGTAAGTGAATGAAGGGAAGTGAATGATCATATTAGACACCCCCCCCCTTCAACATACATACTTCAAACAGACCAAACTAATCTTGTCTCCTCTTATTATCTGTGGTTGATGAGAAAAAACAAACACGGCGGATTACTTTCGATTTCTAGAAAGTGTTTTACACAATTATTTCGATCAATGGTCAGCTCACCTGTGATGTGATTAATTATAAATAGTAATTGCTATTAGTAATTCATATTTTGGTGTCTGACAGCCAATAGTTATCTAAATATGACCGTTTGTGTTATGTCAATCTTTCCTCAGTTAGCACTAGGACTAATGTAGCCCACATTTCCCAGTTTCCATGATTGTGTATGCTGTCACTACTTCTGTGAATGTGTGAACGTTTCATCACAAAATAAACTGGTCACATTATTTATCCTTTATTTAACTAAGTCAGTTAAGAACAAATTCTTATTTTCAATGACGACCTAGGAACAGTGGATTAACTGCCTTGTTCAGGGGAAGAACAACAGATTTGTACCTTGACAGCTCACGGATTTGAACTTGCAACCTTCTGGTGACTAGTCCAATGCTCTAACCACTAGGCTACCCTGCCACCCCAACATAACTTTCTAAGGACTGTTTGAGCAAAATGTTTATGTGAAAAAACAGTGTGGCTAGAACAAATGCTGACTGTTGCGTCAATCAAAACTGGACATTCTAAATAACTGTTCTAATCACACGGGTTTGAGCGTACTCTGCATGGATCACTGTAGAATGATCACACCCGTTTGTTGGTATGTGTGAAAAGGTTAATGGAAGCTTCTCTAATGTCAAACATGTAAAGTTTGGTGTACAGCAGGGGAGGTCTCTAGGCCCTCTACCCTTTTCTATTTTTCCCAATGACCTGCCACTGGTATTAAACAAAGCATGTGTGTCCATGTATGCTGAGGATTCAACAATATACGCATCAGCCACCACAGCTAATGAAGTCACTGAAACCCTTAACAAAGAGTTGCAGTTTGTTTTGGATTAAGCGGCCAGTAATAAATGGGTCCTGAATAGGGCTGTTGGGGTGACCATATTATCGTCACACCGGCGGTCATGAGTCATGAAGGAAGTCAAATTCCATATGACCATGTTGTCACGGGAATTAGGCTTCTCCAAGCTCTGATGCTGCTGGTCATTAGTAGCCTACCAAACTTGCTAACTGCCTGGTACCCAGCACTCTATTGTCCATCTAATCACTCTGACATCAATGCAAAGCTATTCAAAAATCAAATGAAACACTTCATGAGAGCCCATGAGCTCATGTTGTGCATCATTTCTATAGGCTATGCAATTGCAGGAGAAAACAGAGTGATGGTCGCTAATAAAAAGAGGAGGATCCCATCAGCTTTCTATAGGCTAGGCCTACTATATTTATTTCTCAACTTTCCTAGCATTAAGCAAATTGGTTATATTTACAACAGAAGTATAGCCTACTTGGCTGGCATGAAGAAAAAAACCACAGGGAAAATGTCCTCCATTCGCTATTTAAATGCAAAGATGACGTGTATTTTTTCCCGCTGTCCCTGTTTCGATACAGGTGCATGATAATGGTCCATTCTAAATCAAAACAAATGTCACACATATATTATTTAGTATATGTAAAGATAAGATTAAATCAAGAATAGTCTGATGGGTGACAATATTAGCTTATCACTTGTGAATTATATGTTATCATGATTATCATGAATGATGCCCAGCATAAGAATCAATGCGACTTGTTCGAATCATAGTCCCACACATCATGTAGCCTAGCCCATAGGCCTATATGTTTTAATAAGATTCGTATCACTAAAGTGGCCAAATAACTTCTTCAAATTAATCAGATTAATCCGCTTTACAAGGGGTGTAGAGCCTAACTGGCATATATAAGCAGCGCGTGAGTTTCAAGTTTGTACTATGAGGGATAGTAAATTGACATAGGCTAGTGCTTTTGCTGTTTGTTAGGCCTACTCATATTATAATGCTGGGTTAATAATAATAATAGTTGGATAACAGATCAGCTCTCGGAACTCATTAAGAATCTTCAATATAACCATTCATTCAGAAGGTTAAATAAATATAAACACAGAATATCTAAGGGGCTTTTATATAACTATAATGCAGGGTTAATAATACTACTAATAATAATCGTTGGATAACAGATCTGCTCTCGGAACTCAATATAATAATTATTTCAGAAGGTAGTAGTAGGTTATAATAAACAGAAAATTGCGTATCAATTCATAAACCATGTGCCATGAAATCCGGACATCGAAAATCTCTTCCCAACTATGTTTCAATCCATATGGCAGAGCTGTAAATTTTTTGGTCCTCAAATGAAACTGGTATATATTTTTTATTTATCACAATTTTCTTGAACCAATTTTGTTCTTTAATGCAGGGCCGACAGACAAGTTCCTTACTTTCCGCCCTTCCACTTGATAAAGGTTCCAATTGAGGAAGATTATTTGATCAATTACTATATTTGAGTTTAACCACAGTATTTGAGTTATTATTTGTTTAGACTTATCTGGTGGATTAAACTGAAATTGCAACCAACTTTCTATGGCTTGTTTAAAAAAATTACGATATTTTGGAGATGATTTCATTTTCAAATAACTGAAAGTGAGCGGTTGTAATCTGAATAAAGGGAAAAAGGCCATTCTTGAACATGCGGTGAGACATTCTTACTAATTTGTAAATAAAGCCAGTTTGTTATCTAGAATGATTTATTTTCTGTGTTTAGAGGTGGAGAAACCAAAAGCCCACCGTGGCTATTTTTAGAAAGTGTCAGTCCATATGTCAAGTGTAATTCCCCCATTGTATTTACCCAAGTTCTCTCTTAACTCCAGGACCACTGACATTGTTTGTTTGTTGTTGCCTGATGCAGGAATCTAGTGCCAGAGAAGAGAGACTCTCAGACTGAAAACACCTCCATTCATTTACGAAAAGATAGTAAATTTGTGCCACAGCTTAGACTACCCATAGATCAGCTTTCTAACTCCCCCTTGTGATCATGTGGTGCAATGACAGAATGCCACCATCTACCACTAGCGGTCACGGCATAAGCTCGTAACTTTTAAAGGAAGAACCCCTGTACCTAGTCAGTTGCAAAACTGCATGCATTCAACCAAAATGTGTCTTTCGCATTTAACCCAAGCCCCTCTGAATCAGAGACACTCATGGCTCATCCATCCATTGATCTATTAATTCACAGGAACTTCCTCCCGTCACTTCTCACACTACATACATGATAAATAAACATCACTTTAGCACATAGCCAACTGATGCAGTGAAGCTACACCACAAAAACAAACATTTACAGTATAACTGCTTTGCTAAGCACCTCATCAAGACGTAATTTGTAAAAAACAAATAATGCCTTTGTTCATGTGTACTGCAAAGTTATGGTGAATAGGTTTCTAACTATTGCATTGTAAATCAGTAGAGCTGTCAGTGAGTGTTTGTGTGTGTGGAGAAGCAATATATAAACTGGTTCCAGTTCAGTTGGATGTCTTCATACATTAATCTGACCCCTTTAAGACGTTGTTATACCTGAAACGCCAAACTGACTGACAGGCAGGCAGGCAGGCAGGCAGGCAGGCAGGCAGGCAGGCAGGCACACACACACACATACACACACACACACACACACACACACACACACACACACACACACACACACACACACACACACACACACACACACTGACAGCTCTACTGATTTACAATGCAATAGTTAGAAACCTATTCAGCACAACACATGAACAAAGTATTTTATTTTTTGCCTTGAGTCAGTCCTTATCAGCATGGGAGTGTAGATGAGACATGCTGATTACCTACCGCAAGGTGAGTAAACTACTCCAGATAAAAGTGAAAGAGTTCCCACAACTACAGGTGACTGATGGACAGAGTAATTTAATGTACCAGGCCAGTTTACGAAGGGCTCCTACCTCTCTGTGTCGGAGTTGGAAGCTCTTCCCCTCATGGTAACAGTTGTAGGTCCTGAGCAGAGACAAGATGTCTGACCTGAATATCAACACAACACCAGAGAGAGAGAGACAGGGTTAATGTAGGTATTGATGCATTCCACTCGTGGTACATTAACATTGGATAAGTAAGAAGCTCTGTATACGTTAGTTCATTTAAAAAAAATATTACACATGACTACATACATGTGGTCCTACGTAATCTGAGGTCATATTCAGGACAGACACACAGCTGGACTCACTTTGGGATAAACTTCTCCTCATCCAGCTTCACATAGTCAGCCATTCTGAGATACACTCATACAGCTAGGAGAGAGAGAGAAAGAGAGAGAGAGAGATTTATGTTAACAAAACAACGCAATAATTTGTGTTGGGACGTAACCAGAGCTTTCTGTTCTATAGAGATGCTGTAGGGGGAAAAGTATACACGCTGTACAATATACACACTGTAATAACATGAATGTAGTTACTAACATTTTCAGAAACATAGACTCAATTTCAGAGCACATACAGTAGTAACGTGTTGAATATGAATTACACTAATACTTTCATCTGTACAATCTACAGACTAAAAGTGTATTACAGGAGACCGGAGGCAACACTCCTTCCACTTTTCGTGCTACATTTCAAGATGGTCATGGTATGGAACTTAGGAACTTATTTTTCTATTTTCCCAGGGAAGTACCTAGATCTCAATGGGGAAAAAATAGGGAATAGTTGCATGTAAATACCTGTCTGGACTAAAGCATGTATGTGTGTGGGTGTGTGCTTGTGTGCGTGTGCGTGAGCGAGCGTGAGAGCGAGAGCATGAGAAAGAGAGCCGAGCTAGCACATTTGGTTCCTTGGCAGTTGTTGAACTTCGGTAAAACGGATTTTTTTTTAAACGTTCTCAGAATGTACATTTTTAGGTTGCAGGGAGTTTCTGAGAACGTTTTACTATGGTTCCCTGAAAGTTTTCCAGGGAGGTTTTATTAACATTCCGAGAATGGGAATTATAGGTTATTTGAAGGTAATTCATTAACATTCTGAGAACATTCTCTAAATCTTGTGAATGTTTTGAATGAAATGTTTAGGTTATTTGGATGTTTTTTAACAACTTCCTTAAAACGTTCACTGGATGTTTCAATAAGACTTATTAACTTATTAATAATAAGACTTATTAACTCTGCTAGTTTAGCTGTTTTAATTTCCAAGCACAGATAAAACATATGGAACCCGTTGCACACCAATCATTAAAACACGAGCATAACAATAAACATTCTCTGACAAGGACATGAGGGGAAACAGAGGGTTAAATACACAACATATAATGAATGGGATTGGAACCAGGTCTGTAGGAAGACAAGACAAAACCAACGGAAAATTAAACATGGATCAATGATGGCTAGAAGACCCGGTGACGTCGACCGCCGAGCACGGCCCGAACAAGGAGAGGCTTCGACTTCGGCAGAAGTCATGACAGTACCCCCCGACGTCTCGAATTCAGGATGAATCGAACGGAGTACGCCGGGACACCCTCGATGTCCAGAGGGGGCGGAGGAACCTCCCGTACCTCAGCCACCACCGGCCTGAGAAGAGACACATGGAACGAAGGCTTAATACGGGAAACGGGGAGAAGCTGTAACCTATAACATACCTCGTTCACTCTCCTCAGGACCCACAAACCGTGGACCCAGCTTCCGGAAGGGCAGGCGGAGGGGCAGGTTTCGGGTTGAGAGCCAGACCCTATCCCCCAGTGCGAACACCGGGGCCTCACTACGGTGATGGTCTGCGCCAACTTTCTGGCGCAGTACGACGCGCTGAAGGTGGACGTGGGCGGCGTCCCATGTTTCCTCTGCACGCCGGAACCAGTCGTCCACCGCAGGAGCCTCTGTCTGACTCTGATGCCAAGGAGCCAGAACCGGCTGATACCCCGATACACACTGAAATGGAGAAAGGTTAGTGGAGGAGTGGCGTAGTGAGTTCTGTGCCATCTCTGCCCAGGGCCCACTCCCGCGGCTGGTCCTGGCAATAAGACCTCAGAAACCTACCCACATCCTGGTTAACTCTCTCTACCTGCCAGTTACTCTCGGGGTGAAAACCTGAGGTAAGGCTGACCGAGGCCCCCAGACGTTCCATGAATGCCTTCCAAACCCTTGACGTGAATTGTAGCTTGTCGTCACCCCAATCAGACACTATATCCTCAGGCACCCTGTAGTGCCGGAAGACGTGTGTAAACAGGGGCTCCGTAGTTTGTAGGGCTGTAGGGAGACCGGGCAAAGGGAGGAGACGACAGGACTTAGAAAAACAATCAATCACAATGACCAGGATCGTGGTGTTACCCTGTGAAGGTAGGAGATCGGTTATAATATTCACCTACACCTATACACCTAAAATTCGACCACAGCCGTTGTTGAGCGGTTAAGGGTTGTAACTTACCTCCGGGCAGGTATCTAGGAGCCATGCACTGGGCGCACACTGAGCAGGAGGAAGCATAAACCCTCACTTCCTTAGCTAAAGTGGGTCACCAGTACCTCCCATTAAGGCAGCGCACCGTCCGACCGATCCCAGGATGACCAGAGGAGGGTGACGTGTGGGCCCAATAGATCAGCCGATCGCGGACAGCAGACGAAACGTACAGACACCCAGCTGGACACTGAGGGGGAACGGGCTCTGTACGTGATACCCGCTCAATGTCCGCGTCCAGCTCCCAGACTACCGGCGCCACCAAACAAGAGGCTGGGAGTATTGGAGTGGTATCCATGGACCACTCCTCTATGTCATACAGCCGAGACAGTGCGTCTGCCTTAACGTTCTGGGAGCCTGCTCTGTAAGAGAGGGTAAACACAAAATGGGTGAAAAACATGGCCCACCTTGCCTGGCGAGGAGTTTCGGTGGCGTAGCCGAGCACAGAGAGCACAGCTCCTATCCCAGCCTTGGAAGTGTCCACCTCCACTATGAACGCCAAAGAGGGATCCGGATGGGCCAACACAGGAGCAGAGGTAAACAGAGCCTTCAGGTGCCTAAAAGCCCCGTCCGCCTCAGCTGACCCCTGCAAGCGCACCGGGTCCCCCTTCAGCAGTGAGGTAATGCGAGCAGTTACTTGACCAAAACCCTGGATAAACCTCCAGTAGTAGTTGGCAAACCCTAAGAATCGCTGCACCTCCTTCACCGTGGTGGGAGTCGGCCAATTACGCACGGCTGTAATGCGGTCACTCTCCATCTCCACTCCTGACATGGAAATGCGATGCCCTAGGAAGGAGACGGACTGTTGGAAGAATAGACATTTCTCAGCCTTGATGTGCAGGTCATGCACTTTGCGCACCAGGGACACATGCTCGGTGCGTGTAGCGGAGTATATCAGAATGTCATCAATATACACCACTACACCCTGCCCGTGCAGGTCCCTGAAAATCTCGTCTTCAAAGGATTGGAAGACTGATGGAGCATTCATCAACCCGTACGGCATGACTAGATACTCGTAATGCCCTGAGGTGGTACTAAATGCCGTCTTCCACTCATCTCCCTCTCAGATACGCACCAGGTTGTACGCAGTCCTGAGATCCAGTTTAGTGAAGAAGTGCGCCCCGTGCATTGACTCAATTGCCGTGGCAATAAGAGGTAGCAGGGTAACTGTACCTCACCGTGATTTGATTTAGACCTCGATAATCAATGCACGGGCGCAGACCTCCATCCCTCTTCTTCACAAAAAAGAAAAATACAGAGTGGGAAAGCGACCGTGCATTTGGACAATTAATAGACACTGCAGGAAATAAAACTGAATAAAAACATCTGTCTTGTCCGAGACCGGAGTCTACACAGACCGGTGCACTATAGCCAATCAGAACTACAGTAGGCCTTTAGTCACGACTTCCGCCGAAGTTGGTGCCTCTCCTTGTTCGGGCAGTGTTCTGTGCTTGTTGTCACCGGCTTGCTAGCTGCCACCGATCCATGTTTCTGTTTTCCATTTGTTATGTCTTGAGTGTACACACCTGGTTCCCATTTAGTTATTATTATTTCCCTATTTAACCCTCTGGTTCCCATTATGTGTTGTGCGTGATTGTTCCTGTTATGTGTTAGTCTTGTGTGTTAGGGTTTGTATTTCCCTACGTGGATACTTTGTACTGTTTATTTTTTGTTGTTGAGTAAAGTACGTTATTTTCACTCAGTTCTGTTTCCTGTGCTTCTATATAGTGGTGTATATAGACAACATTCTAATATACTCCGCTACATGCGCCGAGCATGTGTCTCTGGTGTGCAAGGTGCTTGGTCCCCTGTTGGAGCAGGACATGTACGTTAAGGCTGAGAAATGTCTGTTCTTCCAACAGTCCGTCTCCTTAATAGGGTACCGCCTGTCAGAGTCAGGGGTAGAGATGGAGAATGACCGCATTTCAGCTGTGCGTAATTGGCCTGACTCCAACCATGGTAAATGAGGTGCAGCGGTTCTTAGGATTTGCCAACTACTACCAGAGGTTTATCCGGGGCTTCGGTCAGGTAGAGGCTCCCATTACCTCACTGCTGAAGGGGGGACCGGTGCGACTGCAGTGGTCAGCTGGGGCGAACAGAGCTTTTTGTCAACTGAAGGCTCTGTTCACCTCGGCTCCTGTGTTGGCTCATCCTGATCTCTCCTTAGCGTTCATAGTTGAGGTGGACGTATCCGAGGCTGGGATAGGAGCTGTGCTATCTCAGCGCTCGGGTACGCCACCAAAACTCCGCCCCTGTGCGTTCTTTTCGAAGAAGCTCAGCCTGGCGGAGCAAAACTATGACGTGGGGGACCGGGAGCGGTTGGCTGTTGTCGGGGCTCTGAAAGCGTGGAGGCATTGGCTTGAGGGGGCTCAACACCCTTTTCTCATTTTGACTGACCACCGCAATCTGGAGTACATCCAGGCGGCGAGGAGAATGAATCCTCGCCAGGCAAGGTGGGCCATGTTTTTCACCCGTTTGTGTTCACTCTATCATACAGACCAGGTTCTCAGAACGCTAAGGCAGACGCACTCTCTCGGATGTATGACACAGAGGAGCGGTCCACGGATCCTACTCCCATACTTCCGGCTTCTTGCCTGGTGGCACCGGTGGTATGGGAGGTTGACATGGACATTGAGCGGGCGCTACGTGCGGAGCCCACTCTCACCCAGTGCCCAGTTGGACGTAGGTACGTTCCGTCTGATGTTTGTGATCGATTGATTTGTTGGGCTCATACGTCACCTTCCTCTGGTCATCCTGGCATCGGGCAGACAGTGCGCTGTCTTAGTGGGAAGTACTGGTGGCCTACTTTAGCTAAGGCCGTGAGGGTGTATGTTTCCCCCTGCTCGGTGTGCACCCAGTGCAAGGCACCTACACTCCTACCTCGGGGGAAATTACAACCCCTACCCGTTCCACAACGGCCGTGGTCCCACCTATCGGTGGATTTCGTGATGGATCTTCCTCCATCACAAGGGAACACCACGATTCTGGTTGTTGTGGATCGGTTTTCTAAGTCCTGACGTCTTATTCCTTTGCCCGGTCTCCCTATGGCCCTACAGACTGCGGAGGCCCTTTTTACACACGTCTTCCGGCACTACGGGGTGCCTGAGGATATAGTGTCTGATCGGGGTTCCCAGTTCACATCAAGGGTCTGGAGGGCGTTCATGGAACGTCTGGGGGTCTCGGTCAGCCTGACCTCAGGGTTTCACCCCGAAAGTAATGGGCAGGTGGAGAGAGTTAACCCGGATGTGGGTAGGTTTCTGCGGTCTTATTGCCAGGACCGGCCGGGGGAGTGGTCGACTTTCATCCCCTGGGCAGAGATGGCCCAAAACTCTCTCCGCCACTCCTCCACTAACCTGTCTCCATTTCAGTGTGTACTAGGTTATCAGTCGGTACTGGCAACGTGGCATCAGAGCCAGATCGAGGCACCTGCGGTGGATGACTTTTCGGAGCTCGGAGGAGACCTGGGACGTTGCCCATGTATGTCTGCAACGGGCCATCAGGAGACAGAAGGCGAGCGCCGACCGCCACCGCAGTGAGGATCTGGTGTATGCACCGGGAGACCGGGTCTGGCTCTCGACCCGAAACCTGCCCCTTCGCCTGCCCTGCCGGAAGCTGGGTCCGCGGTTTGTCCGGCCATTTAAAGTCCTGAGGAGACGAGGTATGAACGAGGTATGTTATTAGGTTACAGCTCCCCCTGATTATCGTATTAACCCCTCGCTCCATGCGTCTCTCCTCAGGCCGGTGGTGGCTGGGCCACTCCAGCAGTCTGAGGTGTAGGAGGTTCCTCCGCCTCCTCTGGACATCGAGGGGGCCCCGGCGTATACTGTGTGATCCATCCTGGACTCAAGGCGTCAGGTGAGAGGCCTTCAGTACCTCGTGGAGTGGGAGGGGTACGGTCCGGAGGAGAGATGCTGGGTGCCGGTAGAGGACATACTGGGCCCATCCTTACTACAGGAATTTCATCGTCTCCACGCAGATCGCCCTGCGCCTCGTCCTCCGGGTCATCCCCGCGGCCGGTGTCAACGCGCGGGTTGACCGGTGGTATGGGTGTTGAGGGTGTTGAGCCTCTGGTTATCATTATGTGTTGTGCGTGATTGTTCCTGTTTTGTGTTAGTCTTGTGTGTTAGGGTTTGTATTTCCCTACGTGGATATTTTGTACTGTTTTTTCCCCCTGGTAAAGTACGTTATTTTTACTCAGTTCTGTTTCCTGAGCTTGACTCCGTCCTCACCTATACACCACTGACACCTTTATACAAACAAGCAATTTGCCACACGGGCCTGCCATCATTCAATTTTAACTGGACTGGCAGTTGCAAGCGCAACTTTAGAGCATTACAACGCATTCGCCAAAAGCCACAAAATACACCTAAATGGATTTCAAACATGTAAACGCCATGGGAATCCTCTTACATTTGGGAACTTTACAGTTTGATTGTTCAAACAACCAGGAAAAGGTAGGTTCTCTCTCACTCAGCTATGCACATAAACAACTAATGCTAGCCAGAGTAAGATGAGCTAAAAAAATCTAACGAAGGCACATTAGATAAACCCTCTCAAACTTTTTGGTCTAGTTGGCCATCAAAATTGCACTGATACACGATGTGGAATTGTAGCCTCCTCGTCCTTCTGCAGCTTGCCTGCCAGTGCATGCTTGTCCAAACCAAGCACCCAAGCTAACTGGCTAAAGTTGGCTAGCTTGCTAGCTAACTTCTTCCAAACACAAATAAGAGAACACCTCACTCTGACCGTTTTACTCGCCGTATCAGAGCTGGTTAGACTGTTTACATGTTATCTAGAGCATTCTTGACTAGCTATTACTTTTTGTGTCTGTTTACTGTTTATTTATTTATTTCATAAATTCATCAGTCGCTCTGCACTCCGGCACACTCAGCCGAGAGTGCTCTGAAATCGGAGTAGATAGCCAGAGTTAATCTGCGAACGCAAGAGAAATGCTAACTGAATAATAGTCATTCAAGTTCTTGCTAGATAATCAAATGACACCTGCATCTCTAGCTGTGTTTAGCCACTGAAAGTGTTCAGCGAAATAACAACACAATGTCAAATACAGGTTGTTTAGTGAAATAACTAACATCTAACCACATTAACCATTACTCTCTTGCGGGAATTCCACCAACGGTCCATATGTAGCCAAACCAACAATGTTGAGTCAAAAATAATCTATTTTTTAATCTATGAAGTTGGTTTTGTAGCATAATAAACTGGGAATTTTATAGTTTTGACTGATATTATGATTGTCTGTTTCATATCTGCAAAGTAGATAAAATATTATTTAGATTGGGACATACTGTCTTATTATGTCCGAGTTCATGGACTGCTTATCCTTTAACATCATGCTGTATGTGGCTGCTGTCTTTCCATCAGCATGTAGTGGTGCCTGGAGAAGTGGGTATACTCAAATTTAGCCAAAAAAGTTCCGAAACGGCCCCTCCAGCGAAGGAATGGCACCATGTGTGAAAAATTCTAGGTTTTTCTATGTTTTTTAAATGAGTTTTCCTATAGATTTTTCACATTTTCACTCTCAAAATCACACCTTTAATGGTAAAAGTCCACAACAATGCTTAAACCACATCAATCTGATTGGGTGGGCCTGTCAGGGTCAGTCTCCCCAGTGGGTGGGCCCCTTTCCACCCAGGCCCATCCCTGTCTATGCCCCTGATGCAAACAGTGCATGATGACAATTGCACATCAGAAATAGCCTAACCAATAGTTCGGACAAAAAAATGTCAATACCTGGTTTGCATACCCATTGTTGCCTTTGTTACTGGTAAATATCATACATGTAAATGTCTTTCCTACCCTACAGGCTACTGGTGTCATTCTTCTGTGAGCTGCTCCATGCCAAAACCAGTTGAGAGCTGCACACTCTTGCTGCCTACAGATGATATCCCTTCAAGCGGGATGGCACCGACAGAGAGGGCAGCTATTGCTTCTAGCTCCTAAGCAACTTTGCAGTATTTTTGTGTGTTTTTTCTTACATTATTAGCCCAGGAATTTTGTTGTGTTATTACATACAGCCGGAAATAATTTTAGATATCAGAGCGGTGGTAGCCCACCAGCATTACGACCAGGAATATGACTTTCCCGAACTGATTCCAGAGGCTGATCCAAAACACAGCCGGCGGAGAAGAGGTATTTGGAGTGGACCTTTAGTCCGACTCAGGAGGCTCGCACACCATCCACCGCTTTTGAGTATATTACTCGCTAATGTTCAGTCTCTGGATAATAAAGTAGACGAGCTCAGGGCGATAATCTCCTTCCAGAGAGACACCAGGGACTGGAAACATGGCACTCTCAGGATATACGGTCTTCGTCCATACAGCCAGCTGGGTTCTCAGTACATTGTGCAGACAGGAATAAAGAAGAAAGGTGGGGGTGTATGTTTCATGATTAACTACTCATGGTGTGATTGTGATAACATACAGAAACTCCAGTCCTTTTGTTCACCTGACCTAGAATACCTCACAATCAAATGTATTACCTCCCAATAGAATTTTCTTCTGTTATAGTCACAGCTGTGTATATTCCACCTCACAACAAAATCATTATTTATAAGTTAATGGCTAGCCAATTACAGAAAATATCTTATGGTTGTGAGTGTGGTGAAATAAAAGCAGGGCATTCTCCCGGAGAATTTTAGAACTTGGACACTGTCTTGTTGGCCTAACATTATATCCTAATTTGACTTTGGTGCAGGTTCTTCACATTACTGTCTCTGATAAAAACACATACACTGGACCAAAGTTTATTTGTCACATGCACAGGATACAGAAGGTGTAGTGAAATGTTTACTTGCACAGTGGAGTCTTTGACATATAGCTAGCTTAACTTGAAGTGAAAATAACTTTGACAAAATTAGAAATGTGTAATATCTGAAAATGTAGCTAGCTAGACTATCTTACATGGATGGACGCTTCTACTTCTGTCACGGATGCTATGGTTGCCCTTAGTTTGAAGATGTAATCCAGAGCCTTCTGTGTGTTCTCTTTTTGACTCCCTCTGCACATTTCCAATCAAACGCCAGATTTTTCTCCATCTCCTTAATTATCATACTCTAATTCCATTTCGCATTCCACTGAATTCCAAACTCGGTCCTCCAGAAAGTGGAGAGCAACAGTTTTGCAGTTGAACTATGTGATATCTTTCAAAAAAGCTGCATTAGAAAGGATGACCTACACGTACTGACCAGCTCATGTTATAGACAGAAGAGTGCTACATGGCAGACCAATCCAAACTCATCTCTAGGCTTGTCCAGCCCATCCATTATCTCAGAAAATCATGGCTAGCGGGAAGGTTGCTGACTTTTTCCGTGGCTTTTTTTATTTTATTTTTATTTAACCTTTATTTAACCAGGTAGGCTAGTTGAGAACAAGTTCTCATTTGCAACTGCGACCTGGCCAAGATAAAGCATAGCAGTGTGAACAGACAACACAGAGTTACACATGGAGTAAACAATTAACAAGTCAATAACACAGTAGGAAAAAGAAAAAAAAGAGATTCTATATACATTGTGTGCAAAAGGCATGAGGTAGGCGAATGATTACAATTTTGCAGATTAACACTGGAGTGATAAATGATCAGATGGTCATGTACAGGTAGAGATATTGGTGTGCAAAAGAGCAGAAAAGTAAATAAATAAAAACAGTATGGGGATGAGGTAGGTAAAAATGGGTGGGCTATTTACCGATAGACTATGTACAGCTGCAGCGATCGGTTAGCTGCTCAGATAGCAGATGTTTGAAGTTGGTGAGGGAGATAAGTCTCCAACTTCAGCGATTTTGCAATTCGTTCCAGTCACAGGCAGCAGAGAACTGGAACGAAAGGCGGCCAAATGAGGTGTTGGCTTTAGGGATGATCAGTGAGATATACCAACTAGGCTCTTAAATTAACAATTGTATTTGTACTTACAGATGGCATACACGTTTGTTATGAAGGCACATGAACATTCACATGTTTCAGAAGACATTTCTGCAAATTGAGAAATCGAGATATCATTTTACTAAACTGAATAAAAATAAGAAACTACACATTGAAACAAAGATAAATGACAAAGAATGACAGGCAAACTCAGCTCCACCATTCATTGAATAAGATGGCTCATTCATCACAAAACTCACTGATATTGCCAACTACTTGAATTCTTTTTTTCATTTGCTAGATTGGCAAATGTAGGTATGACATGCCAGCAACAAACACTGAAACTACACATCCAAGTATATCTGACCAAATTATGAAAGACAAGCATTGCAATTTTGAATTCTGTAAAGTGAGTGTGGAAGAGGTGAAAAAAATTGTTGATAATGACAAGCCACCAGGGTCTGACAACTTGGATGCAAAATTTATTTGGATAATAGCGGATGATTTTGCCACTCTTATTTGCCATATCTTCAAATTAAGCCTACTAGAAAGTGTGTGTCCTCAGGCCTGGAGGGAAGCAAAAGTCATTCCGGTAGTAAAGCCCTCTTTACTGGCTCAAATAGTTGACCAATCAGCCAATCCTTAGTAAACTTTTGGAAAAAATTGTGTTTGACCAGATACAATACAGTAAACAAATTGACAAAAGACTTTCAGCATGCTTATTGTGAAGGACATTCAGTAAAGCCAGGATGTCTATGTATGCGGATGACTCAACACTATACACGTCAGCTACTACTGCAACTAAAATGATTGCAACACTTAACAAAGGGCTGCAGTCCGTTTCAGAATGGATGGCAAGGAATAAGTTAGTCCTAAATATTTAAAAAACTAAAAGCACTGTATTTGGGACAAATCATTCACTAATAAATATTGTCCCAAAACTAAATATTGCAATGAATAATGTGGAGATTGAACAAGTTGAGGTGACTAAACTGCTTGGAGTAACCCTGGATTGTAAACTGTCATGGTCAAAACATATGAATACAACATTAGCTAAGATGGGGAGAAGTCTGCTCTGCCTTCTTAACAGCGCTATCAACAAGGCAGGTCTTACAGGCCAGTTTTGTTGCACCCGGACTACTGTTCAGTCGTGTGGTCAGGTGCCACAAAGAGGGACTTAGGGAAATTGCAATTGGCTCAGAACAAGGCAACACGGCTGGCCCTTGGATGTACACAGAGAGCTAACATTAATAATATGCGTGTCAATCTCTCCTGGCTCAAAGTTGAGAAGAGATTGACTTCACCACTACTTTTATTTGTGAGAGGTATTGACATGTTGAATGCACCGAGCTGTCTCTTTGAACTACTGGCACACAGCTCGGATACCCATGCATGCCCCACAAGACATGCCACCAGAGGTCTCTTCACAGTCCCCAAGTCCAGAACAGACTCTGGGAGGTGCACAGTACTACATAGAGCCATGACTACATGAAACTCTATTCCACATCAAGTAACTCGTGCAAGCAGTGAAATTTGATAAAAGAAACTGATTAAAAAAATACACTTTATGGAACAGTGGGGACTGTGAAGAGACACAGGCACAGACACATGCATCGTTGAGAAGCTAAGTTATTGAAATGACATGGAGCTGTAGGCCTAATAGTCCTGCTTGCTGTAGCTTTTTTAACATAAGTTACTTAATTAGCATAAAGGCTTACTTCAATATACAGTATATCAATCAGTCATTCATTTGTGCATGTCATCACACAGCATACAAGTAATCCATGTCTTTAAATACAGTCAAGCATTTTAGTTATAAAACTAAATAACAAAGGGACCTTGAATAATTAAACAATGAATAAACCTAAATATGTCGGCTAAAGTGATTGAATTCACAAATGCATTTGACTGTTTTTAATATTGGCTGTACTTGAGACTAAAACCTTTTTTTTTGTTTATAACAGACTATATGGGATTGATTATAATTTGTTTGTAAATTATTATTGTATTTGTTGTGCTGTTTACACTGTTAGAAATGTAGCTTAATTAAAATGATTAATATTATGGTGTTTCTATTCCAAGGAAAACAAAAATGCATTTTACAGTAGCCTATGTAGGCCCAAGGGTTTCCGTCAGGAAAATATTTGCACTGTACAACGTGACCGGTCGGGAGTTGACCTAATCGACTGCGAGTGAAGAGCAAAATTATCCTACCATTTCCATATCCTAATTGTAGGCTAACCAACACCCAAACAGAGATTCAGTGAATATAAAATCAGATTGATTTATGAAGACCAGTCAACATTGCTGGTCTCAAAGCAGAGCGAAAACGGTGCTGAAATCGTTAACCAAACGTGGGTAGTCTATTGCTTCAAATCCTATTACAACAATTGGATGACTTTGGGTGTTTTCAGTAAGCAACAATTGCCTTCAATTGCATTAGCCTACTTTATTTCAAATATTTCTGTCATTCAGTGATATTTATTCCCATAGTAATTTGTTATGGATCCATCAAGATGTGGTTAGACAACAGTGCATGTGGTGGGCTATGCAAAGAGATGGGAGAAGTAGCATGCCTTGCAAACATCTGTTTTTCTTCATCCTCATCATTCAGTTAATTTAAATTCAATTGTAATACATTTTGTCACTCCTTTTCAACAACTACAAATCACTTTTGCATGTGCTCCAAAGGGATAACTTGAAATAACATGATATAGGCTAATTAAATAATCGAAAGGAACATTTTCATTATTTATTAGTCTAGTGGAAAATTATTTTTAGCATATAATGTGAATTAGGCCCCATGTAAATTCATTGACAAATCCACGATAGATACTGTTTCATGACCAACAGGTGCTGTTAGATTACAATATAATTGATCTGCTAGTTTGGAACCGTATAAACAATACTACAAAAGTAGAAGTAATACCAGAAAGTCTGTTCTAATGAATAAAAATGATAAAGCCTTTAGTACAGCATAGGAAAGTTTAAAAACAGCTGGATTTGCAAAATTGCTTTGTCCAACATTTTACGGTGGCATGAGGCTTGGTGATCATAGAATCAGTAGGATATTATTAAACAAACAGTCAAATAGGCCACAGAAGCAGGAATAGCATAGGGCTGAGTGACTCACTCATTCCTGGCTTTCGTTCAAAGTTATAATGCAGGGTTCAAGACATATTCTGATTGTCTTTATGTAACAGTATAACTTTAGACCGTCCCCTCGACCATACCCGGGCGCGAACCAGGAACCCTCTGCACACATCAACAACAGTCACCCCTTGAAGCATCATTACCCATCGCTCCATAAAAGCCGCGGCCCTTGCAGAGCAAGGGGAACTACTACTTCAAGGTCTCAGAGCAAGTGACTTCACCGATTGAAATGCTATTTAGCGCGCACCACCGCTAACTAAGCTAGCCGTTTCACATCCGTTACATTTAGCATGCAGTCTCTCCTTTCGCTACAGCCAATTTTGTTTGAATTATTATGTGGATTATAATACATTTATATAATTGTAGGGGTTGATGTAAAACTTTAGAGTAGTTAAGCATCGAATATATTGCAAGTTCGCCCTTTTTTGGCCATTAGGCTACACTCCACAATATGACTGAACTCTGATTGACTGCAGCATCTATCCGTAGTCTAAACTGTGGCACAAATTGGGGGATTTTTCACACCTAGCCGAGCTATTAGACTATCATCTTGTAAATTAATGGAGGTTTGAATGTTTCAGTCGGTCTCTCTCCTATCGCACTAGAGTCCTGCATCAGGCAAAATAAATCAGCTGGTGGGTCATCCCGGGGGTTGAGAAAGAACTTGGGTAAATACAAACACACATCCTCAACCCAAATGAGATGGTTTGGGATGAGTTGGACCACAGAGTGGAGGAAAAGCAGCCAACAAGTGCTCAACATTTGTGGGAATTCCTTCAAGTCTGTTGGAAAAGCATTCCAGGTGAAGCTGGTTGAGAGAATGCCAAGTGTGTGCAATGCTGTCATCAAGGCAAAGGGTGGCTACTTTGAAGAATCTAAAATATATTTGGATTTGTTTCTTTTTTGCTTGTATATATATTTTCCTTCAATATTTCCCCTAACCCTACCACCCCTCCCCTCATTGGAGTTAACCATTGGACAACAACACTTAGGATTCATCTTTCAGCTTATACATACTCATATTTACTTTCGCTGAAAGGGAGAAAGGGAAATTCCAGTAAGCGTGTGAATGCTTGGAAACCGCAGATATGGGCTTTAGGGGGCGGAGTGTGTGGATACATAACAGAGGCTCATGCAGCTCTACTGTTCACTTCAGTTCTCAGTTTAAATATGAACTCTGTCTCGTCTTTCTACCTGCTGGCGAGTCTGTCACTTTACTGCCTACTGCTTACAGGTAATAACCTTACACACACGCACACGCGCACACAGGTTGGGTTAAAGTTTGTATAAGCAACATTACGATTGTGAGTCAGTCTGTCAGTCTGTACTCTGTGGGCTGAATAGTAACTAGAGATCTGTGCACTCAAACTCTAATCTGTTTTTCTGGAATATTATTTTCCCACGTGGTGTAATGAGAGTTAAACTGTGTGTGACATGATGACATGAGGAATTTCACCTGAATCACCATTTGCTGTTTCCGTGCCCGTCTCTACAGTGGGTAAAGGTGAGGGGCAGTTTGTTCCAGGGAGGTGTGAGTGTTATGACACAAAGATAACTGTCAGCGGACCACTGTCTGACCTCAAAGTCACACTCAAAGGCCTCACCTGCAACACTGACCAAATCATGTAAGTATCAGACCACACATGCACACACAACGGCCCACACCCAGACATACAGACATGTGCACGCACACAGACAAGCTATAGTATCGTAAAAGGTTATTAACATCAAAGCTATTTAAAGTAACTACCCACTAGGCACACACTGGTTGAATCAACATTGTTTCCACGGCATTTCAATAAAATTACCTTGAACCAACGTGGAATAGATGTTGAATTGATGTCTGTGCCCAGTGGGTATGAGTGTATGTGTGTGATAAACCATGTGTTTCCTCCTCGTGTTGTGTCATGACAGTGTGTGTGTAATGATTATCTGTGTCCCTGTGTTTGTGTGTGTGTTAACTGTGTCTCTCTCTCTGTGTTGTAGAGTGGTAATGAAGAAGACCAGTGAGCCTGTGTGTGTGAATCCAATGGGACAACTGGGAAAAAAGCTACTGCGCTGCTGGAAGAAGTAAGAGACATTAACATCCAGTACTTGATTTACTTCACTTTACTTCCCAGTTAGCACATTTTGTTCCTTGGAAGTTGTGGGAACGTAAGCTTTTGGTTTCCCATTGTTTCTGGGAACAAAAGCCATACAGTACGTTTCCTGACCGGTAAAACTGAAACGTTCTGAGAACGGAACAAAATGTTACCTGTTCTGGTAACTTACATTTTAAGGTTGCAGGAAGGTTCTGAGAACGTTTTACTATGTTTCCCTGGCTGTTTTCCTGAGAGGTTTTTATTAACATTCTGAGAACAGAAATGATAGGTTATTTGAAGGATTTTCAATAACTCAACATTTTTATTGAATGTTTCAATAAGACTTTTACTAACACTTGACAGAGTTTTGTTGACGCTGAGAATGGAATGGATATGTTTTTAAATAACATTCTTTGAACGCTACTAATGCTTTCTTGTGTTTTTTTACGGAAAGTTTTCTTAATGTTCTGAGAACATGACTTTAAATAGAACAGTGAGGAAACCCTGCAGAAAATATCATGCTGAACTACTGAAATTCCCACAAAAAATTGAGAAGCACGTAGTCTCTTAACATTCTCTGAACTATTTGAGAACATTCCCTTTGTCAAACCAGTTGGAGATCCTAGAACATTATCCAAAATTGTAAATGTAACCATGTTTGAACTTTTTGTTCTGTTAAAGTAATGAAATACCAAGAAAATAATGTGCTGAGAATGTTACAAAGCCAAGCCAAGTATCCTGCACCATTCCCAGAAAGGTGTGGGAAGTTTGTATGGAAAATAACCACAGGCAACGACGCGCTCAGTCTCACCAACACCTAAGAAACATATGGTTTTCAGAACGTTATGTGCTAGCTGGGTTCACTTCAGCATTTTTTTACTATTCTTTTCAGTACTTTACTGTACTGTAAGTGAGTAGTTATATGGCATACTTCCGAAAGACAATCTAGAATGTCTAACAAATTTGGCAACACAATGTAGCAAAGGTTGTTGAACGCAAGGCTGGTTTGCGATTTTAGTTGACTCTAGATGAAAATATGCATGTATACAGTATGCTGCAGAGTAAATACTGACATGTGGGTTTGATAAAATTGAGTCGTTAGTTCATAAGATCATAAAATCCTGTCAACATGTTGTGATACAAAGAGCCGTTCAGCTAGTTTCTCTCTCTACCTCCAACAGCTGTACTAAACGTATTTTCTCTCTCTCTCTCTCTCTCTCTCAGAACCAGCGGATTGGATAAGAAGAGGTGTCTGAGAAGGAGGAGAGTGCAGGGGAAATGAGGACAGAAACAGAGGAAACTCAGGGGACAATCTAAAGAAAGCAAAAGAAGGGCAACACCAATCCCTGCCATTCTCCTGACCAGTACTGTAGTGTTCTAGCTAGTTTACACTGTAACCCTAGACTAGACCAGACCAATACACTAGAGGCACTACCGACACCAGAGGCACCGGTACCAGAGGTACTACCAATTATAGACACCAGATGACAACTACAGACACCAGAAAAACTACTGACACCAGAAGCACTACAGACACCGAACTAGAATCTGGGTTTACATGAGATGTTGAATATGGCGATTGTCCTTTAAGCCTACCTAGGAAGTAGCCATTCAACTTGCCATTCACCAGCTTTTCAAGCTTAATAATGACAAAATACGTACTTACCAAAGAAATGGAGTTTCGCTGAGCAACTATCACCATTACTGCCGTTATGGACTAACTAGACGATAGGCTATAAAGGCCTGGGGAAAGATGTACTGTACATCAAACATACCCTATAAGGTCTACATAATTGACTTGCATGAAATATTATTGCATTCTGTGTAGCGTGGGTGAAACAACAGATTGTTGTGACGTTCATACAATGTTGTCAATCAATTACCTTTCCTGTTGCTGGATCAGCCGACCTGTGCGTGGCAGTAATGAGGGATTTTATTGAAGGTGCAGGAGAGGTAGATTTAGCGCATGCACGCTTGGTCAAAAACAATACTTAGATTCAGACAATACTTTTTTTGGGGGGGGGGTTGTATGTAACTTTCTATTTAGACTTTTTTTGCAAGTACATACCGACCGTGAGCCCCGATTCTTGTTCATTCAGACACCAGAGAAACTATGGACAACAGAGGTTCTACAGACACCACATACAAATGTGTTGTGTTGAATGGATATCATTAATGTATCATTATGTTCGGTTACAGACATTGTCGTTTCTAACTGTTTATCGTAAACACTGTTGGTATCTATGTTGCTATTTGTAATACTTTTTCAAGGTGTTTTGTAATAAATATTAAAACTGATGCAGTGACTGACTGTTGTTCAATATGTTCTTGTTTTCTACAGCCATTATAACATTCTGTTATTATCATTCCCTCTCTCTCACTCTCCAAAAACTCCCTCTTTCTCCAACCCCCCTCTCTTTCTCTCACTGTGTCACACCCTGATATGTTTCACCTGTCTAGAGCTTGTCTCCACCCCCCACCAGGTGTCTCCCATTTTCCACTGTGTATTTACACCTGCGTTTTCTGTTTGTCTTTTGCCAGTTCGTCTTCTATTGTCAGGTCGTCCCAGCGTGTTTCCTGGTTTTCCCTGCGCTCAATTTTTTATTTTTTAAAACTTTTCCGGTTCAAAACTTTCTGCCTGCCCTGAGCCTGCCTGCCATTCTGTACCTGCCTGATTCTGAACTGGTTTATGAATTGCTGCCTGCCCTGACCCTGTCTGCTGTCCAGTACCTGTCGGACTCTGGTCTGGTTACAAACCTCTGCCTGTCCTTTGCCTGCTCCTCGTGTTATAATAAATTATCTGAGAACTGAACCATCTGCCTCCTGTGTCGGCATCTGGGTCATATCCTGAGTCTGGATACAATGAAGAATTATGTAATAGACTGTTTCCATGAAGGAACCAACTTCTTTTGTTAATCAACTAGAATCTCATATCAGCTACAGCAGGAAAGTTAATATTACACATCAAATATCATTACTAATGCTAAATATTTTACAACACATATCCAGAACCAAACATCTTCTATAAATGATTCTGGTTTTATTGTCCTGAATAAGTGACTGTCACGCGCATGTGTGATTAGACCTGAAGACTTTTGTTATCTCCCCAAGCTAATGCCCAAACTTGACTTTTTGTGAGGTGCTGAAGACCTTGGTTCAAACCCAGTTGGTCACATCCACACCATGGCACATGACAGCAGGTGTTTTAGTGTTTCTATCCGTCTCTGAAAGAGTTAACATAAAATCAAGGCAGAACAGATAAAGTTACACTGGCTGAGTTATGGAAAAACACAGGAGACATTTTTTATTGAGCCTTTATTTCGACAGGGAGTCATGCTGAGACCTAGCTCTCTTCCACAGGTGAACCTTGTGTACATTTGATGTGTATTGGTGTGTTTACTACACACATCACTGTTCACATAACTATTCACATCAATACACGAAAAGAAAAACACAATTATAGAAAACAAACATTTTTCAGGAAAAAGGTCCTCAAATCAGCCTTTTGAATTGCTCTAGAGGCACCAATTCCTCCAACTTTAGAGAGCCTGGAGACCATTACACAAGCAAGGTGCAAAACAAACTAAAAGCAGGTTTACTTAACTCAGTGGAGATTGAATTAGCCATCCCTGAGACCTGGTCTGGTGTCTAATACATCTATAAGGTAGCCCTTTACACTCGTACCCGTACGTACACAAGTTCAAAATGACTGATTTAGACCTAAGTGCCTAAATATGGAACGCGGTGGCTGTACAGTGTCATGCTATACATGAGGTCAGAGTCTCTGCATCACAGCTCTGTATGAGTATTAACTGAGAGGCGTTCTGAACTTGAGCACTGCATGCGACAAGAAGTTGCCCCCATCCCTCCTGCTAAATGGGCAACTATTGCCAAACAAACTGGTTGTCTGAGTGAGGGAAATGCTGTCAATTATGAGGACTCAATGTATTTTGAAAAATGAGATAGAGGATTATAATAAATACTGCTTTGATGTCATACAAGCAGGCCAAACACTTGTGAGTCCAAATGTGCACTTCACATTTCCATGTCATAAAACTCATGTGATTGTTAATGTTTATCATCACTATGTTTGATGTACAGTTACAAGATGACATGGCGTTATACCCTGGGGTGTCCTGAACAGAATGAGCCTGTTTGTTGTATTGTGAATAAAATTTGCTGTGGACCTTGCCTCTGAATGCACTCATGACCCCCTTCTACGCACACCAAAATTACGATCTGCTTCTCTGAATTGCCTTGTGAAAGCCTAACAGTGTAGGACCGTCTTTGATCATTTAACTAGTCATGTTGGCCACAGAACAAGCTTTGAAATGATACCCATCTGACTCAGATTGTTGTTTGCGCAATCCAAATCGCAATAGTAAGTGTGATAGCAGGGATGCAGGACTGTGTTCCAAACAAAACAACTACAACTGAACTTGCTGTAGTTCCTCAACGGCAAAGTTAGGAGAGCACAAAAAAGTACCTTATAGTTGAAGACTCTTCTTTGAGTCATAAAAGTACATTGAAATTACTTAGGAATTGTGCATACTTTGGAGAGGTATGTAGCCACTTGAAGACTCCAGGTAGACCTTTCACTTAAACCCGTTTTTTGTTTGTTTTATCACTGCATTCAGAAAGTATTCAGACCCCTTCCCCTTTTCCCAATTTTGTTTTGTTACAGCCTCATTCAAAAATCAATTAAATATGTATTTTTGTCATCAATCTACAAAGTGAAAACAGGTTGTTAGCCATTTTTGGAAATGTATACAAAATAAAAACTGAAATACCTTATTTACAAAAGTATTCAGACCCTTTGCTATGAGACTCGAAATGGAGCTCAGGTGCATCCTGTTTCCATTGATCATCCTTGAGATGTTTCTACAACTTGATTGGAGTCCACCTGTGATAAGTTTAATTGACTGGACATGATTTGGAAAGGCACACACGTCTATCTATATAAGGTCCCACAGTTGACAGTGCATGTCAGAGCAAAAACCAAGCCATGAGGTTGAAGGAATTGTTCGTAGAGCTCCGAGACAGGATTGTGTTGAGGCACAGATCTGGGGAAGGGTGCAAAAAAATGTGCAGCATTGACGGTCCCCAAGAACACAGTGGTCTCCATCATTCTTAAATGGAAGAAGTTTGGAACCACCAAGATGCTTCCTAGACCCGACCGCCCGGCCAATCTGAGCAATCGGGGGAGAAGGGCCTTGGTCAGGGAGGTGACCAAGAACCCGATGGTCACTCTGACAGAGCTCAAGCGTTCCTCTGTGGGAGACCCTTCCAGAAGGACAACCATCTCTGCAGCACTCCACCAATCAGGACTTTATGGTAGAGTGGCCGAGAGACGGAAGCCACTCCTCAGTAAAAGGAACATGACAGCCCGCTTGGAGTTTGCCAAAAGGCACCTAAAGACTGTCAGACCAAGATAAACAAGATTCTCTGGTCTGATCAAACCAAGATTGAACTCTTTGGCCTGAATGTCAAGCATCCCATCTGGAGGAAACCTGGCACCATGCCTATGGTGAAGCATGGTGGTGGCAGCATTCTGCTGTGGGGATGTTTTTCAGCAGTAGGGACTGGGAGATGCGAAGGATCATTAGGGATCATTCAATATTCCCTTTATTTAGTTGTTCAGTGAAATCATCCCATGTGAAGAGTCAACTCATTTAATTCAAGTTCAATTCATAACTAAATTGTTTAAAAAAAATGTATATTGGAAGGATTTAATAATGTACAATTATGTCTACTTATGATAAGGTAAAATGTTTATGTGTCTGTCTCCATACAATATGGTAAATTCATCCAACTCAAAAAACTCTACAAATCTATATTTAAATGGTAATAATATTAATTTGCATATATTTCTGTTAATTCCCATATTCCCTTTAATTGCCACAGAAAGGTCTCTGAATATTCCCCAAAATGTGCAACCCTACATCAAACACATATCTTACAAGTAATTCAATTTTTGTTTGGTTAGCCATATAACTTTCCCTGACATCACATTGTAATTTTCAATTGACCTGATATCGTCGGATGGCTAGTATTCAATGTCTGCGGATGCGTTGTCTTCTACCCAAGATATAAAATGCAATCATAATTGACCGTAGTGCATATAAAGCACACACAACACCTCCTGGTGGTTTCATGATGACTGAAAACATAACCGTATGACGAACGAGTGACGAATTTCCGGGCAAGGGCAGTCCATTTAAAATGAACACATTATTCTCTCGCCCCTTGCCCTGCAAGTCTCAACTCATCATACGTCATCAGAAGTGTCCACTTAATTTCAGGACTGAGGGGAGAGGGTGTGTCTTTTGCGTGTTTGGAATGCAGAGAGAGTGAGCATGCTAATATTTAGTATTATTTTCACTTTCAGTTACTTAGCTAGCAAATACAGCCAACTCAAACACCCAGCTCAAACAGAGAGAGATGCTATCTTAGCTAGCTGGCTATGGCTATCCATCACTGGAACTCTTCCAAGTCAAGCTAAGGTTTTGATTTTATAAATGTTTTGCCACTGAGGCCCCTCAGGGGTGCATGCTTAGTCCCCTTCTGTACTCTCTGTTCACCCACGACCGATTGGCCAAACACGACTCCAACACCATCATTAAGTTTGCTGATGACACAACAGTGGTAGCCCTGATTAACGACAGCGATGAGACAGTCTATAGGGAGGAAGTCAGAGACCTGGCAGTGTGGTGCCAGGACAACAACCTCTCCCTCAATGTGAGCAAGACAAAGGAGCTGATTGTGGACAACAGGAAAAGGCGGACCGAACAGACCCCCATTAACATCGACAGGAGCGGGATGAGAGTTAAGTTTCTTGGTGTCCACATTACCAACAAACTATTATAGTCCAAACACACCAAGGCAGTCGTGAAGAGGGCACGACAACACATTTTCCCCCTCAGGAGACTGAAAAGATTTGGCATGGGTCCCCAGATCCTCAAGAAATTTTACAGCTGCACTATCGAGAGCATCCTGGCCGGCTGCATCACCGCCTGGTATGGCAACTGCTTGGCATCTGACCATAGGGCACTACAGAGGGTAGTGTGAACTTCCCAGTACATCACTGGGGCCAAGCTTCCTGCCATCCAGGACCTACAGTTGAAGTCGGAAGATTACATACACCTTAGCCAAGTACATTTAAACCCAGTTTTTCCACAATTCCTGACATTTAATTTAATTTAAGTAAAAATTCTCTGTCTTAGATCAGTTAGGATCACCACTTCATTTTAAGAATGTGAAATGAGGGTGACCAGTCCGGGGCCCGCAACGGGTTTGCCCAGTCCGGGGCCCGCCGCGAGGGTCCCCAGTCCGGGGTCGGTGGCGAGGGTCCCCACACCAGAGGTGCCACCAAAGTGGGGTGAGCCAGAGGTGGAGTGGGGTCTACGTCCCGCACCAGAGCCACCACCGCGGACAGATGCCCACCAGGACCCTCCCCTATAGGTTCAGGTTTTGCGGCCGGAGTCCGCACCTTTGGGGGGGGGGGGGGAGGGGGGGGAACTGTCACGCCCTGACCTTAGAAAGCCGTTTAATTTCTCTATTTGGTTAGGTCAGGGTGTGATGTGGGGTGGGCATTCTATGTTTTGTTTTCTGTTTCTTTATTTCTATGTTTTGGCCGGGTATAGTTCTCAATCAGGGACAGCTGTCTATCGTTGTCTCTGATTGGGAATCATACTTATGTAGCCCTTTTCCCCTCCTTTCAGTGTGGGTAGTTAACAGGGCTATGATGCCTCTAACAAAGTTAAGCTTCACAGTCGGTTTGTATTGTTTATGGTTTTGTTGGCGACGTTCTAATAAAAAGGAATATGTACACTCACGATGCTGCACCTTGGTCCTCTTCTTACGGCACCCGTGACAAAATAATGACTTATTTCAGGTTTTATTTCTTTAGTTAGTATTAATTAGTATTTGGTAGCATTGCCTTTAAATTGTTTAACTTGTGTCAAATGTTTCGAGTAGCCTTCCACAATAAGTTGGGTGAATTTTGGCCCATTCCTCCTGACAGAGCTGGTGAAACCGAGACAGGTTTGTAGGCCTCCTTCCTCGCACACGCTTTTTCAGTTCTGCCGACACATGTTCCATTGTTTTGAGGTCAGGGCTTTGTGATGCCCACTCCATTACCTAGACCTTGTTGTCTTTAAGCCATTTTACCACAACTTTGGAAGTATGCTTGGGGTCATTGTCCATTTGGAAGACCCATTTGCGACCAAGCTTTAACTTCCTGACTGATGTCTTGAGATGTTGCTTCAATATATCCACATACTTTTCCTCTTCATGCTGCCATCTATTTTGTGAAGTGCACCAGTCCGTCCTGCAGAAAAGCACCCACACAACATGATGCTGCCACCCCCGTGCTTCACGGTTTTGCCGGTTCTGGAGCAGTGGCTTCTTCCTTGCCGAGTGGCCTTTCAGGTTATGTCGATATAGGACTTGTTTTACTGTGGATATTGGAGGATAGCGGGGTGAACAGGCAGTGGCTCGGGTGGTTGTTGTCCTTGATGATCTTTTTGGCCTTCCTGTGATATTGGGTGGTGTAGGTGTCCTAGAGGGCAGGTAGTAGCAATGCGTTGTGCAGACCTCACTACCCTCTGGAGAGCCTTACGGTTATGGGCGGAGCAGTTGCCGTACCAGGCGGTGATACAGCCCGACAGGATGCTCTCGATTGTGCATCTGTAAAGGTTTGTGAGTTGTTTTGGTGACAAGCCGAATATCTTCAGCCTCCTGAGTTTGAAGAGGCGCTGCTGCGCCTTCTTCACCATGCTGTCTGTGTGGGTGGACCATTTCAGTTTGTCCGTGATGTGCACGCCGAGGAACTTAAAACTTTCCACCTTCTCCACTACTGTCCCGTCGATGTGGATAGGAGGCTGCTCCCTCTGCTGTTTCCTGAAGTCCACGATCATCTCCTTTGTTTTGTTGACATTGAGTGTGAGGTTATTTTCCTGACACCACACTCCGAGGGCCTTCATCTCCTCCCTGTAGTCCGTCTCGTCATTGTTGGTAATCAAGCCTACCACTGTAGTGTCGTCTGAAAACTTGATGATTGAGTTGGAGGCGTGCATGGCCACGCAGTCGTGGGTGAACAGGGAGTACAGGAGAGGGCTGAGAACACACCCTTGTGGGGCCCCTGTGTTGAGAATCAGCGGGTGGAGATGTTGTTACCTACCCTCACCACCTGGGGGTGGCACAGGTGGCACATCAGGAAGTTGAGGACCCAGTTCCACAGGGCGGGGTCGAGACCCAGGGTCTCGAGCTTAATGACGAGTTTGGAGGGTACTATGGTGTTAAATGCTGAGCTGTAGTCGATGAACAGCATTCTTACATAGGTATTCCTCTTGTCCAGATGGGTTAGGGCAGTGTGCAGTGTGATGGCGATTGCATCGTCTGTGGACCTATTGGGGCGGTAAGCAATTTGGAGTGGGTCTAGTGTGTCAGGTAGGGTGGATGTGATATGGTCCTTGACTAGTCTCTCAAAGCACTTCATGATGACGGAAGTGAGTGCCACAGGGCGGTAGTCATTTAGCTCAGTTACCTTCGCTTTCTTGGGAACAGGAACAATGGTGGACCTCTTGAAGCATGTGGGAACAGCAGACTGGGATAAGGATTGATTGAATATGTCTGTAAACACACCAGCCAGCTGGTCTGCGCATGCTCTGAGGATGCGGCCGGGGATGCCGTCTGGGCCTGCAGCCTTGCGAGGGTTAACACGTTTAAATGTTTTACTCACGTTGGCTACAGTGAAGGAGAACCCACAGGTTTTGGTAGCGGGCCGTGTCAGTGGCACTGTATTGTCCTCAAAGCGAGCAAAAAAGTAGTTTAGTCTGTCTGGGAGCAAGGAATCGTGGTCTGCGAGGGGACTGGTTTTTCTTTTGTAGTCCGTGATTGACTGTAGCCCCTGCCACATACCTCTTGTGTTTGAGACATTGAATTGCGACTCCACTTTGTCTCTATACTGACGCTAGCTTGTTTGATTGCCTTGCGGAGGGAATGGCTACACTGTTTGTATTCAGTTATGTTTCCGGTCACCTTGCCCTGATTAAAAGCAGTGGTTCGCACTTTCAGTTTTACGCGAATGCTGGCATCAATCCACGGTTTCTGGTTGGGGAATGTTTTAATAGACGCTGTGGGTAAAACATCACCGATGCACTTGGTAATAAACTCACTCACCGAATCAGCGTATTCATCAATGTTGTTGTTCACCACAATGCGGAACATATCCCAGTCCACGTGATCGAAGCGTGGAATCCGATTGGTCAGAGCAGCGTTGAACAGACCTGAGCGCGGGTGCTTCCTGTTTTAGGTTCTGTCTATAGACAGGGATCAACAAAATGGAGTCGTGGTTAGCTTTCCCAAAGGGAGGGCCTTATATGCGTTGCGGAAGTTAGAATAACAGTGAACTAGGGTTTTGCCAGCCCTGGTAGCACAATCGATATGCTGATAGAATTTGGGGAGCCTTGTTTTCAGATTAGCCTTGTTAAATTCTCCAGCTACAATACATTTATTTTACCTTTATTTAACTAGGCAAGTCAGTTAAGAACATATTCTTATTTCCTATGACTGCCTAGGAACAGTGGGTTAACTGCCTGTTCAGGGGCAGAATGACAGATTTGTACCTTGTCAGCTCGGGGATTTGAACTTGCAACCTTTCAGTTACTAGTCCAACCACTAGTCTACCCTGCCACCCCAAATTTAAATGCAGCCTCAGGATATATGGTTTCCTGTTCTTTCAGGTCTGTCGATGTGTCTGCTTGGGGGGGAATATACACGACTGTGATTATGATCGAAGACAATTCTCTTGGTAGATAACTGGTTGTTTTGCAAATGTTGAACTTATAATATGGCAAATGCCGACCGCGTTTTCGTAACTTCATAACTCTTTATACTCTTTTTACTTATAATTTTTGTCCAAAAGGAAAAGACATGCTGTCGCAAAAGGTTAGCAGCTACATTTTGCAACAGATACACGGTTTCCGGATACTCCCGTAAAGCCCAGCTCATTGGCTATCTAGCTAGGTTTATTTGACTCCGATTGGTGCTTATTTGACAAAGTTAGAGTTGATCAAGTGAAGACTGCCCGCGTCATCGTTGTGCCATAAAGGCGTCACTCTCTGACCAAATTTGGTGTCCTATAGGATATACTATACCCCTAATGATATAGTGAAGTCTGGCTATGTTCGAGGATCTCTGAGGAATACATACGAACGTGATTTGACTGGTTGAAACAAAGTTTAGGGTTAGATATTCACAGATTCCTTTCTTTGCATAATGAACGAGTGGAAATACAAAATCGATCATGCATGCTATATGGACCTTTTTAGGATATAAAAAAGGATTTTATCTAACAAAACGACACTTCACGTTATCTCTGTTATATTGTGTTATATCGCAGTAATAGCTACTGTAAATTGGACAATGCAGTTATATTAACACGGATTTAAGCTTTCAGCCGATATAGGACACTTATATGTACCGACATTTGTTGTTTCTCTAAAATCTGCGATAAGGTGCTGCATGATTTACAACTATCCCGTTGACCGAACACCTATCCCTAAGACGATTTATGAAGTGCTTGTCATTTTACTTGGTCTGTAACACCACGGGCCCAATAGGTGACTGTCAATTGCATTGTATTGTGTTGTATGATGCAAGACACCACTTTACAAAATAAAACAAACGACTCCCAGTCCAAATACCTTCTGTGGTCCAAGGTCATTGATGACTGCCTTCAGCTCATCTGCAATGTAGAGACTGGTGTGTCTGTTGTCCCTTGTGTCTGTGCTCTTGTAGAATACTAGTTCAGGGGTGGAGATGATGTAGTTAATTATTTCTTGCCCACGAACATCAGACTTGATTGCAATACAGTCCGCTTTCTCTATGATTTGCTTGACCTTAACTTGAACTCTGTTGAACTCTGCATCCAGCAAATGAGTAGATAAAGCATCTCTGGTTGTAAGGTGTGTATGCTGGGCGAAGAACATTCAGAAATCTCTTCCAATACACATTGCCTGTGAGCATCAGAGGTGAACCAGTTGCATACACTGTTCGAGCAAGACATTCACCAGTATTTCTCTGACTATGTTCCTCCATTGAGTCAAAAAAACCTTCTGATTCCAGGAGGACCATGAGCTGTTCCTATGGATAAGGTGTCTGATTCATAATTTTCACCTCAAATAGAAGTAGAGACTTTTTCCAGATGCTGCTTGTTGTGAGTGCTGAGGGAACTTTATGCACTTGGCCAGATGATTCTGCATCTTTGTTGAATTTCGCACATACGATTTGGCACAGTATTTGCAAATGTACACAGCTTTTCCTTCTACAATTAGCTGCAGTGAAATATCTCCACACATCAGATAGTGTCCATGGCATTTTCCTGTAAAGATTAGAAATGAATGAGGCAAAAATTCATGTACAGATAAATAGTTAAGCAATTAGATTAAACAACTCCTTCATAAGATAAATGTTTTAAAATGACACATATGGAAACAGGTGAATTAACACTCCCCAGTTATCAGGCTCAAGCAAGCTAAAACTCACATGGTAGCAAAACTAACTAGCAGAAATTGTTAACAAGTTAGAAAGGATTTAGGCTATTTAGGCTACTACTATTTACCCCAAAAAATCATGTATGTCGTGTAAAATATATTCGCCACACCCACTATTGTAATCAAAACTTACCGGAAAGCATGTTGTCCTTGGATCAGGCAGGGTAGTAGTGTGGGCTCAATAACATCTCATTAGTGTGCAAGATCTTGAGAATCAGCTGTACATGTGATGGAAGAATGCGTGCAGAGGGTTGCAATTCCATTGAATTGGGGATAGTTAACCAAAATATGCCACAAGACCTAGAATTGCCTTATGGGTATCCCACAAAAAAGGGATACCCTTTTGCGACGTCATATGCACTGGTAGTTCAATTTCTAACTTATTTAAATTTGTTTTTGCTTACACTTGTATATTGACTTTTCCATATTGAATTGATGGTGTATTTCAGGCCCCGGAGTGAATAGAATTGTATACTCACACACTCGATCAGAAACGAGGGCTGAGGGGCTTACTTTGCCAACTTCCCTTGCTTGGCTAATTGTTTGGACCGACGGTAAAAATGGCCATCAGGGATTCCCCCAAGGCATAACACAAGTGTAAGTGGAGGAGAGTGTGTCTTTTACGTGTTTGAAACGCAGCCTCTTTCTTTCGGGCTTCTTTCCTAATTTTTGAAGGAATTCATTTATTTAAAACTGTTCAACTATTGTCTTTCTCTCTCTTTGCGTCAACTATTCACTATACTTGATGTACTGCAGTGCTAGCTAGCTGTAGCTTACGCTTTCAGTACTAGATTCATTTTCTGGTGCTTTGATTGGGTGGATAACATATCAGAGCTCCTGCAGCGGGAACTGACAGGTTGGAGGGCGTTGTCATAATTACTGTGTAAGTCTATAGAAGGGGGTGAGCCTCCAAGGTTTTGTATTGAAGTCAATGTACCCAGAGGAAACTGGGAAACTGAAACTAGCTGTCCTCTGGCTATGCCATGGTGCTACCCTACAAAGTGCTGTTGAGGCTACTGTAGACCATCATTGCAAAAGTGTCTTATCAATTATTTGGTGATGTGAATATATTTAGTATAGTTTTATCTAAAATTCGATGGTTAATGGTTCAGTATTTACATTTCTCTGAAATTCACTGAGGAGGATGGTCCCCCCTGAGGAGCCTCCACTGGTACATATGCATAAATCATCAGATACATGTTTTTATTATTTGGAGAGTGTGATTTACTAGAAACCATGTGACTGGGAGCTGACTGGATATGGGCATGCAGGAAACAAGGGGTGAGGGACACACACACACACACACACAGTGCCTTTGTCCCTCCACTGCTTGTTTCCGGCATGCCCATATCCAGTCAGCTCCCAGTCACATGGTTTCTAGTAAACTACAGGGCTCCTGTGAAACCTACTTGAACCTACTTTACCAGGCCATCTGGGGTCACACACACACAAACACAACAGGGCTGCAACATGGAATAAAGCATCACTAGATACTAAAACTAAATTACGGTCTCTCAATAATTACTAATCCACATACTGTCCCGGCCCACTGTGTGAGGTATTACGTAATCTACCCTGACCTGGAGTAACACTAACCTATGACACCAGTAAAGCCTCTGTGTCCTGGAGTTGGCTAAACTGATTTATTTTAAAACACTTGTTTCCTGTAGAACGTGTTTTGTGACAGAGGGCAGAGAAGTGGGGACAAAGAAGGAGGAGAAGAGAGGGAAGAGAGATAAGCAGAGAGCTGAGAGAGAGGGGGAGAGAGAAAGAGGAAGAGAGAGATAGGCAGGACAGAGAGCAGAGTGCACAGAGGGACAAGAGGCTGACCAATTCATAAGGTCAAATCTGTTCGTCTTTCTGAGAGTGACAACCTGGGTAATAGACAGAGCTTTATAGAGTTAGAGCTATATAGAGTTAATGAGTTATATTGTTGCACAACTTTGATGGGAGTGGGGGCCACAAAAAAGTGTCACGTGCAACTAGAGGGAGAAAAATAAAAAAAAATAAAACTCTAGACCACCTTTACTCCACACACAGAGAAGTGCACAAAGCTCTTTCTCGCCCTCTATTTGGCAAATCTGACCATAATTATGTCCTCCTGATTCCTTTTTACAAGCAAAAACTAAAGCAAGAAGTACCAGTGACTCGCTCAATATGGAAGTGGTCAGATGATGCGGATGCTACGTTACAGGACTGTTTTGCTAGCACAGACTGGAATATGTTTCGGTATTCATCCAATGGCATTAAGGAGAATACCACCTCAGTTACCAGCTTCATCAATGCATTCATGCTTTCACCCGCAGTGAGAGTACATACAGTGGAAGATGGAAGTTTACATACACCTTAGCGAAGTACATTTAAACTCAGTTTTTCACAACTCCTGACATTTAATCCTAGTAAAAAGTTAGGATCACCACTTTATTTTAAGAATGTGAAATGTCAGAATAATAAGAGAATAACTTATTTCAGCTTTTATTTCTTTCATCACATTCCCAGTGGGACAGAAGTTTACATACACTCAATTAGTATTTGGTAGCATTGCCTTTAAATTGTTTAACTTTGGTCAAATGTTTTGGGTAGCCTTCCACAAGCTTCCCACAATAAGTTGGGTGACTTTTGGCCCATTCTTCCTGACAGAGCTGGTGTAACTGAGTCAGGTTTGTAGGCCTCCTAGCTTGCACACGCTTTTTCTGTTCTGCCCGCAGATGTTCTATAGGATTGAGGTCAGGGCTTTCTGATGGCCACTCCAATACCTGACTTCGTTGTCCTTGAGCCATTTTACCACAACTTTGGAAGTATGCATGGGGACATTGTCCATTTGGAAGACCCATATGCGACCAAGCTTTCGTTCCTGACTGATGTCTTGAGATGTTGCTTCAATATATCCACATAATTTTCCTTCCTTATGAAGCCATCTATTTTGTGAAGTGCACCAGTCCCTCAAGCAGCAAAGCAGCCCCACAACATGATACTGCCATCCCCGTGCTTCATGGTTGGGATGGTGTTCTTCGGCTTGCAAGCGTCCTCCTTTTTCCTCCAAACATAATGATGGTCATTATAGCCAAACAGTTCTAGTTTTGTTTCATCAGACCAGAAGACATTTCTCCAAAAAGTACGATCTTTTCCCCCATGTGCAGTTGCAAACCGTAGTCTGGCTTTTTTTAATGGCGGTTTTGGAGCAGTGGCTTCTTCCTTTCTGAGCGGCCTTTCAGGTTATGTCGATATAGGGACTCGTTTTACTGTGGATATTGATACGTTTGTACCCGTTTCCTCCAGCATCTTCACAAGGTCCTTTGCTGTGGTTCTGGGATTGATTTGCACTTTTCGCACCAAAGTATGTTCATCTCTAGGAGACAGAACACGTCTCCTTCCGGAGCGGTATGATGGCTGCGTGGTCCCATGGTGTTTATACTTGCATACTATTGTTTGTACAGATGAACGTGGTACCTTTAGGCATTTGGAAATTGCTCCCAAGGATGAACCAGACTTGTGGAGGTCTACAATTTTTTTCTGAGGTCTCGGCTGATTTCTTTTCATTTCCCCATGATGTCAAGCAATGAGGCACTGAGTTTCAAGGTAGGCCTTGAAATACATCCACAGGTACACCTCCAATTGACCCAAATTATGTCAATTGTTCTATCAGAAGCTTCTAAAGCAAGACATACTTTTCTGGAATTTTCCAAGCTGTTTAAAGGCACAGTCAACTTAGTGTATGTAAACTTCTATCCCACTGGATTTGTGATTCAGTGAATTATAAGAGAAATCATCTGTCTGTAAACAATTGTTGGAAATTATTTGTTTCATGCACCAAGGTAGATGTCCTAACCGACTTGCCCAAACTACAGTTTGTTAACAAGAGATTTGTGAAGTGGTTGTAAAATAAGTTTTAATGACTCAAACCTAAGTGTATGTAAACTTCCGCCTCCAACTGTACATATCCCAACCAATAGCCATGTACTGTATTACAGGCAACATCAACAACCGATCTAAAGGCTAGAGCTGCCACTTTCAAAGAGCGGGACACTAATTCGGACACATAAGAAATCCCGCTATGTCCTCAAATGCCACCTGCACAGTGACATAACAGGCTAAATACCTTTTATGCTCACTTTGAGGCAAGCAAAACGGAAGCATGCATGAGAGCACCAGCTGGTCCGGATAACTGTGCGATCACGCTCTCCATAGCCGATGTGAGCAAGACCTTTAAACGGGTCAACATTCACAAGGTTGCTGGGCCAGACGGATATCCAGGATGTGTACTCAGAGCATGCACGGACCAACTGGAAAGTGTCTTCACTGACATTTTCAACCTCTCCCTGACCGATTCTGTAATACCTATATGTATCAAGCAGACCACCATAGTCCCTGTGCCCAAGAAAGAGAAGATATCCTGCTTAAATTATCATCACTAAGGACCCTAGGAAAAAAAACTCCCTCTGCAACAGGATCCTGGACTTCCTGACAGGTCACTCTCAGGTTGTAAGGGTAGGCAACAACACATCTGCGACGCTGATCCTCAACACATGGGCTCCTCATGGGTGCTTGTTTAGTCCCCTCCTATACTCCCTGTTCACACACGACTGCGTGGCCAAGCACGACTCCAACACAATCATTAAGTTTGCTGACGAAGCAACGGTGGTAGGCCTGATCACCGACAACAATGAGACAGCCTATAGGGAGGATGTCAGAGACCTGGCAGTGCGGTGGTAAACAACAACCTCTCCCTCAACGTGAACAAGACAAAGGAACATGCCCCCATTCATATCGATGGGACTGTAGTGGAGCGGGTCGAGAGTTTCAAGTTCCTTGGTGTCCACATTACCAATGAACTATCATGGTCCAAAGACACCAAGACAGTTGTGAAGAGGGCACGACAACACCTTTTCCCCCTCAGGAGACTGAAAAGATTTGGCATGATCCCCAGATCCTCATAAATGTATACAGCTGCATCATCGAGAGCATCCTGACCGGTTGCATCACTGCCTTGTATCCAACCGTAAGACGCTACAGAGCGTAGTGCGTACGGCCCAGTACATCACTGGGGCCAAGCTTCCTGCCATCCAGGGCCTATATACTAGTCGTGTCAGAGGAAGGCCCAAAACAATTGTCAAATACTCCAGTCACCTATGTCATAGACTGTTCCTTCTTCTACCACACGGCAAGCGGTACCGGAGCACCAAGTCTAGGTCAAGTCTAACAACTCCTACCCCGAGGCCATAAGACTGCTGAACAATTAATCAAATATCCACCCGGACTGTTTGCATTGACCTCTCCCCCTCTTTGTTTTTACACTGCTGCTACTCACTGTTTATTATCTATGCATAGTCACTTTACCCCTACCTACATGTACAAATTACCTTGACTAACCTGTATCCCTGCATATAGCCTTATTATTGTTGTTTTATTGTGTTACATAAAAAGGTTTTACTTTAGTTTGTTTCGTAAATATTTTCTTAAAACGGCAATGTTGATTAAGGGCTAGTAAGCATTTCACGGTAAGGTCTACAACCTGTTGTGTTCGGCTCATGTGACAAATACAACTTCATTTTATTTGAATTTAATTACACGAGAAATGGCGGTGGAAATACCTTTATGCGCAAATACTGACATAATTACCATCATATCGAGGTAAACTTGGAGTCAAGCGATGATATGGTGTGTGGTCGTCCCACTACAACTCAGGAAACCATGCAGTTGATAGTGTACAAAGAAACTGGATCCAATTCTAGCTCAACACCTAGGATTTTTTCAATTTCTTGAAGCACATTAGACAAGTATCTTTGTAATTTGGAACATAACCATAAACCATGTGTTTGGGGGCCTGTATCACTTTTATATTTGAGACACTGATGAGAGGAGGAGGAGGAGCTAAAATAATGTCTGTGATTTGGGGATACAGTGCCTTGCGAAAGTAAAACTGATAGAGACATACCCCAAGCGACTTACAGCTGTAATCGCAGCAAAAGGTGGCGCTACAAAGTATTAACTTAAGGGGGCTGAATCATTTTGCACGCCCAATTTTTCAGCTTTTGATTTGTTAAAAAAGTTTGAAATATCCAATAAATGTCGTTCCACTTCATGATTGTGTCCCACTTGTTGTTGATTCTTCACAAAAAAATACAGTTTTATATCTTTATGTTTGAAGCCTGAAATGTGGCAAAAGGTCGCAAAGTTCAAGGGGGCCGAATACTTTCGCAAGGCACTGTATATGCAATCTGTGTATTATTCTTAATTGGATTACTCTAGTTCAATTACAGATAGATATTGTTTTGGGGTATTTCCAAATGTCCTCCCACATCTCCTAGTCAATAGTAACAGGCAATTATTTCTCCCACACTTGCAGAAAAGCAGTAGAAAAGGACCTTAAAGGATCGTAAAATAAACTTACAGACATTTCCCTTTGTAAAAAAAGGCATTCTTTCCATCAGGGTTGCCAATCAAGGTGGTGCTCTTCTAAATATAATGTCTTACTTGTAGAAAACGGAGAAAGTCCTGCTTTGGGAGTCAATATTTCTCAACCATCTGCTCAAATGACAATAAAATCGTATCAGCAAATAAATGATTTAGTCTGCCTATGCCCTTAATTAAGCCAAATGTTAAAGCCAGCATCCAGCAATCCTGGTACAAAATCTGGTTTGTTAAGAATCGGGGTAAGAGTAGAGGTTAGTTTGGACCTTCCCAAAAAACGTTGAACTTGCTTTGAGTTTGTTAAGAGTAGTGGATTATTGCAGTAATCTTTTACTGACTTGAAGCTTCTGAAAAATAAAAGATCCTGCAAGGGGTATTTTAAAAATAAGTCTCAATGTCTAACCAAACTGAGGAGTCAACATTTGTGATCCAGTCAGAAATATAACGTAAGTGGGCACACCACCACCACAACCTAATATTGGGTAGATCAAAGCCCCCCATAGAACCTGGCAGCTGCAATATCAAAACATTTTCAGCATACAAACTTATTTTATGATGAACGTAACCAATGAGTAGACCCTGTATGACAGGCATTACTCTGATGGCCTTGGCCAATGGCTCCATAGCGAGCGCAAATAGGAGAGGGGACAAAGGACAGCCGTGGCTGGTACCTCTGTGTGTGGAGAAGCTATTTGACCTTAGCCCGTTAGTAAGGACAGCAGCCTGAGGGTCATCAAATAAAACCATAACACATTTGATAAAAGTTGTCATCTAGACTAAATTTAGTCAGAGTTAAGAATAGGTAGGACCACTCCACATGGTCAAATGCTTTTTCAGCATCTAGGGAGACAATCCACAGCACTTTGTTGGTAGGCTTGAATAACATTAAGAAGACGCCTGTCATTATTATGTGAGTTGCGGACCTTAATCAAGTCAGTTTGGTCCCCTTTTACAATTAGTGGCAATAACTCTAGTCTTGTGGCTAGGATTTTAGAAAGCAATTTTCTATCCACGTTCATAAGGGCAATAGGTCTGTATGAGGAACAAGACTCTGGGCATTTTCCCTTTTTGAGAATAAGTGAAATGTTAGCTTCCCTCAGTGTTTGAGGGAGACTTTCATTTGAAAATGATTGGTTAAACATATCAAGCAATGGCTCAAGGATCAGGCCATGGAACTCATTATAGAACTCACTACAAAACCTGTCTGATCCTGGGTCCCTACCATTTTGCAAATTCTCAATTCCAAACATTATCTCTTCCTTGGTAATAGGGACATTAAGGAGAGACCTCTGTTCTTTGGAAATAGTAAGGAGCTCAATCTTACTTTGGGTGCATCATTTGTCAGTTCTGAGGCATAAGTATTTGCATAAAATGTCTTCAATTACAAATTTAGACATTTATTTTTATATAAATGGTTGCAATCAGAATCAGTAATAATAGCAATTAACTGGGAGTCTGCTGTCTTTTTTAGCTAGGTAAGACAAATATTTTCCTGGTTTATAGCCATGTTCATAAAGCTTTCCACAGACAAATCAAATTTTATTTTCAGCGTCCTGTTTTAGGAGAGAGTCCAACGTTGATCTAAGGACTGATATTTTTTTAATAGTTCAGGAGTGGAAATTTTTATGTAGTCTTCTTCAGCTGCCAATTCACACTCTAACGTTTTTGCTTTTCATGTTTTTTTTCCATCTCTTAGTGGCTGAGTATGACATAATCAGATCCCTGGCGTACACTTTACAGGTTTCCCAAAGGAGCAACAAGCTTGTCTGTTGATTGAGAGTTAACAGAGAAAAATGCTTTAACCTCTAATAAAATATTATTTACAGTGCCTTCGGAAAGTATTCGGATTCCTTGACTTTTTCCACATTTTGTTATGTTACAGCCTTATTCTAAAATAAGGAGTGTTCAGGTAGGTTTATGGGAGTTTCCATTGGTGCCACGTTGGAGGTAGGTTTATGGGGGTTTCCATTGGTGCCACGTCGGTGGAGAGTCCAGACCAGGTCTCCACTGTGCGCATACCCCCTGAATATGCCGATTTGGCTCTCACTTTCTGTAAGAAGAAGGCGACTAAATTACCACCTCATCGACAGAGGGATTGTGCAATAAACCTCCAGGTAAACGCTGCGCTTCCCAAGAGTCACGTGTACCCATTGTCACAGGTGGAGACGTTGTCACGGAATGTCTGAGACAGGGGTACATTCGGCCCTCCATTTCACCAGTCTCCTCGAGTAAATTTTTTGTGAAAAAAAGGAGGAAGGTTTGCGTCCGTGTATTGATTATAGAGGACTCAATTCCATCACGGTGGAGTTTAGTTACCCACTACCTCTCATCGCTATGGCGGTGGAATAATTTCACGGGCGCAGTTTCACGAAACTGGACCTCAGGAGCGCGTATAATCTGGTGCGTATTCGGGAGGGAGACGAGTGTAAAAACGCGTACCACATCGGGCAATTATGAGTACCTCGTCATGCCGTATGGATTAAAGAATGCTCCAGCCATCTTTCAATCCTTTGTAGACGAGATTCTCAGGGACCTGCACGGGCAGAGTGTGGTTGTATATATCGATGATACCCTGATCTATTCCACCACAAGCGCCGCGCATGTGTCCCTGGTGCGCAAAGTGCTCGGGAGACTGCTGGAGCATGACCTATATGTCAAGGCTGAGAAGTGTGTGTTCTCCAAACGAGCCATCTCCTTCCTGGGTTATCACATTTCCACCTCAGGGCTGGTGATGGAGTGTGACTCTATTAAGGCCGTGCGTAATTGGCCGACTCCAACCACGGTGAAGGAGGAACAGCGGTTTTTAGGGTTTGACAATTACTACCGGAGTTTATCCGGGGTTTTGGTCAGGTAGCGGCCCCCATTAGCTCACTGCTGAAGGGGGGGGCAGAGGCTGACAGAGGCTTCAATCGGTTGAAGGCGCTGTTCACAGATGTGCCCGTGCTGGCGCACCCGGACCCTTCTTTAGCGTTCATGGTGGAGGTGGACGCGTCCCAGGCTGGGGTGGGTGCCGTGCTATCACAGCGTTGGGGTACACCACCGAAACTCCGCCCCTGTGCTTTCCTTTTGAAGAAGCTCGATCCGGCGGAGCGTAACTATGATGTGGGGGAACGGGAGTTGTTAGCTGCAGTAAAGGCTCTGAAGGTGTGGAGACACTGGCTTGAGGGGGCTAAGCACCCTTTTCTCATCTGGACTGACCACCGGAATCTGGAGTATATCTGGGCAGTTAGGAGAATGAATCCGCGTCAGGCAAGGTGGGCCATGTTCTTCACCCGATTTAGGTTTACCATCTTGTATAGACCAGGCTCCCTGAATACTAAGGCCGACGCGCTGTCCCGTCTCTATGACACGGAGGATCGGCCCATCGATCCTACTCCCATCCTTCCAGCCTAGCTGGTGGCACCGGTGGTATGGGAGGTGGACACGGACATTGAGCGGGCGTTACGGGTGGAACCTGCACCTCCACAATGTCCTACAGGTCGTAAGTACGTGCCGCTTGGTGTTCGTGATGAATTGATTCGGTGGGCCCACACACTACCTTCTTCGGGTCATCCTGGTGTGGCAAGGACAGTGCGGAGTCATAGGGGGAAGTACTGGTGGCCCACCTTGGCCAGGGACGTTAGGATCTATGTCTCTTCCTGTTCGGTGTGCATCGGTCAGCTTGACCTATGGTTATCACCCGAGAGTAATGGACAGGTGGAGAGAGTGAACCAGGAGGTGGGTAGGTTTCTGCGGTCGTATTTGCCAGGACCGGCCAGGGGAGTGGTCAAGGTACGTACCATGGGCGGAGTTAGCCCAGAACTCACTCCGCCACTCCTCCACGGACATGTCACCATTCCAATGCGTGTTGTGCTACCAGCCGGTCCTGGTGGGTGGCATCAGAGTCAGACCGAAGCTCCTGCGGTGGAGGAGTGGGTGCAGCACTCCAAGGAGACCTGGAGGGCCGTCCAGGAATCCCTCAAGCAAGCAAGTGGATGGCAGAAGAGGAGCGCTGACCGCCACCGCAGTGAGGCCACCGTGTTTGTACCGGGGGACAGGGTCTGGCTCTCGACCCGAAACCTACCCCTCCGCTTGCCCTGTCGGAAGCTGGGGCCACAGTGTGTGGGGCCCTTCAAAGTCCTGAGGAGAATAAACAAGGTGTGTTATAGATTACAACTCCCTTACTATTATCGTATTAACCCCTCGTTTCATGTGTCTCTCCTCAGGCCGGTGGTAGCTGGTCCCCTGCAAGAAGGTGAGGTGCCGGAGGTCCCTCCGCCCCCTCTGGACATCGAGGGGTCCCCGGCGTACACAGTACATGCTATTCTGGACTCGAGACGCCGGGTGAGGGCCTGCAGTATCTCGTGGACTGGGAGGGGTACGGTCCGGAATAGTGGCAGTGTAGCCTAGTGGTTAGAGCATTAGACTAGTAACCGAAAGGTTGCAAGTTCAAATCCCCGAGCTGACAAGGTACAAAATCTGTCGTTCTGCCCTTGAACAGGCAGTTAACCCACTGTTCCTAGGCCGTCATTGAAAATAAGAATTTGTTTTTAACTGACTTGCCTAGTAAAATAAAAGCTTAAAAAAAAAAAAAAAAAAAAAAAGGTGCTGGGTGAAAAAAAAATATGTGGGGGACATCTTGGATCCGTCAATGTTGAGGGATCTTCATCGCCTCCATCCGGATCGCCCTGCGCCTCACGCTCCGGGTCGTCCTCGAGGCCGGTGTCGGCGCATTGCGGGAGCCGCGTGTCGGGGGGGGGGGGGGGGGTACTGGGGTACTGGGGGGGGGGGGGGGGGGGGGTACTGTCACGACTCCTACCGAAGGTGGCTCCCCTTCCTGTTCGGGTGGTGCTCGGAGGTCGTCGTCACCTTTTTCCCTTCTCTGTTGGTTTGGTCTGATTTGTTTCACCGATTTATTGTTTAGACTTTTAGTTTGGCTATTTAAGTCGGTAGGCCCGTCTGCTCTTCGTGCGGGCTTGTTTATTCTCACTTTGTATGTGTGGTAGTGCGATCTTGGTTTGGTTCCTGTTTTGGGCATTTGTTTTATGACGCTCAGTTTCGTTGTATATACAGTTTTGCCCGGTGCTGAATAAAGTGCTATTCAGAACTTCCTGCCTCCTGCACCTGACTCTGCAACCACTACACCTAATATTGTCACTGTGACCCTTTGAGTTTGTGTCCAGGATCACCTCAGCATGATCCGATATGACTATGCTTCCTATATTAGTAGATAAAACAGACTATAAAAACGTCCTGTGCATAAAAAAAGTTTAAAAACAAGTTCAAACAGGTGCCATTAATACAGGTAACGAGTGGAGGACAGAGGAGCCTCTTAAAGAAGAAGTTACAGGTCTGTTTGTAGGTTACTAAAATACTTCCACCATAATTTGCAAATAAATTCATAAAAAATCCTACAATGTGATTCTCTGGATTAGTTTTTCTTATTTTGACTGTCATAGTTGAAGTTTACCTATGATGAAAATGACAGGCCTCTCATCTTTTTAAGTAGGAGAACTTGCACAATTGGTGGCTGACTAAATACTTTTTTGCCCCACTGTATAAAGCAACCACAAGCTACCGGTGGCTGAAAACACAATCGTCGCGGGATGAACAAGTGATGAATTTCCGGGCAATTTAAAATAAATTCCTTCCTCCCTCCATCCTTGTCCTGCAAGTATATACTCGTCAGATGTCATGACGTCATCAGAAGTGTCCACTTAATTTCAGGGCTGAGGGGAGAGAATGTGTCTTTTAATTGTTTGGAATGCAGTCAGTGTTTTTTCTACAGCACCATTTTGTCCGAATACATTTGCTATTTAACACAACCGTTAGTGACAAAACTATCTGTAGAGTTGAAAATGCGATGGAAACACATTGAGCTTGAGATTTTATTCGATACATGAAAACTTCAGCGGAAAAAGTACATTTTGTGTTCACTACATCATCACACACTGATTTTTACCCGCAACAAGTCAGTTTGGTGGAAATGTTTTTTAGCTGATGTTTTTATATTCACGTGAAAATCTGTTGCCAATTGGACTGACTGACATAACAAGAGAAAAACAAAAAAACATTTTGGAAATTGCACCTTAGTATTCTACTATTCTAACTCTCAACATTAAGTTGAGACTCCGAATGAGTTCCACAAAAGTTTGCCCATCCCTGGTGTAGAGTACTTAAACAATTAGTCCATATTTTTCATTGTGACAATCAATTAAACGCACAACACTGGTGTTCCTACGTCTTTGAGTGGTTCTCATTGGGGTTAGTGGGAGGACACTGGCACCTAGTGGTTAAATCACAAACTGCATTGGCACTAATGATCAGTCTAACCATCTGTAAAGTCACCTGTCATCAGCTCATATCATTAGACTCGACCACAGCAGGACGAACAACACTAACCTATTATCTAACTCATATAGAGAAGAGGTAATGTTGGAGACTGCACTACAATGTCCTATTTAAAAATGTTTCAATTTACATAATCAAATTACTTGTCCCATTTTTATCAATAATCATCCTTGATTCAATGTATTGTCACAGCCCTGTAGGTGCTGGTTGGTAAGAGGATCTCTCGCTCTCTCATTGAGGTTTAGTTAGCTCCACAGGTTGATGGGAGTGAAATATTTTACAGGACACTACAGGTGGGGTTATTCCATTAACCCTGGTCTGGGACCTTTAACTCTGTGACCACAGTGTGTGTGTGTGTGTGTGTGTGTGTGTGTGTGTGTGTGTGTGTGTGTGTGTGTGTGTGTGTGTGTGTGTGTGTGTTGTGAGAGATAGTGAATCCAGAGGAGAACTGGGCCCCTGACAGAGATGACTGGATAACTGGATCATCCAGCATGGTCATACATATTCATAAACTCAAATAGATGTATAAATATTCCACAACGTTAAAGCATCTAAGTCTGTCACCATTTACATGAATTATTAAACCCCAGCACATGGACCTTCAGAGACAGACCGGGCATATGCTCCTCACAACTTAAAAAAATATATATATATGATTGTAGGGGAAGACAGGGAAACAAACCTGGGTAGCTGGCGTGAAAGCCAAACACCCTATGCACCAATAGGGTTACCCACTTGATGAGAATTGTAACGTGGCTCAGATAGCAAGGATCACTACAATGAACAGGAAGGCACATCCCTGTGCCCTCACACATCCAGCCATGCGTTCCGAAGGCCTCACGGCCACCATCTCACTTCTGACAACAGTGTAGGGGAAGGTGGGGCAGGGAAGCAAACCCAGGTCACTGCTATGAAAGGCACCCTAAACGCATTGTCCCAATAGGGTTAACCCACTTGCTGGGAATTGTAAAGTGACTCATATAGCAAGGATTGCTAGTATATGTTCTGTGGTTATCCATCCTGTGTTAACTTTGAGGTGATGCCAAAGGGAAATGTCCACCAGTGCTTGAACAATATAACTCATAGTCTATTCTATTGATGCTCCCTCCTATTATTTTCTGCTGATGTTTCCTATTCTCTTCTATTGATGTCTCTTATTTCATATTCTATTTTACTCTATAGCTGTTTCCTCTTCTATTCTAGTTTAGTCTGTTGTAGGCTATAGATGTCTGCCGTGTGGAGCCATACAGGCTCAGGTCTTTGAGGACAGTATCCCCGTGGACAAAGGCTCCTCAGACAGCAGAGCACTAACTAATTGATTGGATCAGGCAGAGCGAGACTCTGTCCATCTAATTGCTGCTCCTCTTCCCAGCTGGGACCAGCTGGTAACTGTCTATTGTTTGTGTAAAAGGATTTTCTCCAAAAACACAAGTAGGTGAAGAGGCACAGAAAATCTGCTGAAAATGCGATTATGCTTCTAAATCAAATCAAAAAGTAAATACAGTATTTTTTTTTATCTCAGTCTGGAGTGTCGAGCTCAACCGCTTTAATATGCTTGTTTGTTTTGTTTTACGGTTCAGTGCCTCAGAGTTTTCCATAATAGCCCATGGCAACTATGATATGTTTTAAATTATCCAGTCATTTATGAATGACATACTTTATTAACTACCTCTGTCTTATAGCATCATGAATCCGTGCGCTTTTTCCTAAACTCTTTTCTTCATTCAGTTGCCGACCGTGTATAACATTTGACAGATCAAGCAACAAAAAAAAAAAACAACGAGAAGATTGTCGACAGTAGGGTGGCTATATGAACCACAAAAGAACGACGACTGACATAGTAAGGAACTGATGAGCATACATTTAACACAGCGGCTGTCATTAGCATGCTTTGGAATTATCGAATATAATATATTCCAACAATAACTGCAGATCTCTTACCATCACAGAGTGCAAAAGGAGGGTAGCGTTTTTTTTTATTATTCCAATACCCGGCGGTCTCAGTCTGGTATTCGCTGTATCTCCCTTATCTCGTATTTCCCTTAAAACCTCCTTGACCCTGCGCTATTCTGGTGTTGGATTGAAACCGGGTTGAGAGATTGACAGAAATATTATCCAGTAACGGGGCTGATTGATAAGACAAAACCAATAAGATTCATCTGTGGGCGAGTTTACGTTGCCTGAGGATCCAGCGCTGCGTACCTCTTATATGAATATACAGTTGAAGTCGGAGGTTTACATACACCGTAGCCAAATACATTTAAACTCATTTTTTTCACAATTCCTGACATTTAATCCTTTAAAAAAAAATCCCTGTTTTAGGTCAGATAGGATCTCCAGTTTATTTTAAGAACGTGAAATGTCAGAATAATAGTAGTGAGAATGACTTATTTCAGCTTTTATTTCTTTCATCACATTCCCAGTGGGACAGAAGTTTAGATGCACTCAATTAGTATTTGGTAGCATTGCCTTTATATTGTTTAACTTGGGTCAAACGTTTCAGGTAGCCTTCCACAAGCTTCCCACAATAGGTTGGGTGAATGTTGTCCCATTTCTCCTGACAGAGCTGGTGTAACTGAGTCAGGTTTGCAGGCCTCCTTGCTCGCACTTTTTCAATTCTGCCCACACATTTTCTATAGGATTGAGGTCAGGGCTTTGTGATGGCCACTCCAATACCTTGACTTCGTTGTCTTTAAGCCATTTTGTCACAACTTTGGAAGTATGCTTGAGGTCATTGTCTATTTGGAAGACCCATTTTTCCACCAAGCTTTAACTGACGTCTTGAGATGTTGCTTCAATGTTGCTTCAATATATCCACATAATTTTCCTTCCTTATGAAGCCATCTATTTTGTGAAGTGCACCAATCCCTCCTGCAACAAAGCACCGCCACAACATGATGCTGCCACCCCCGTGCTTCATGGTTGGGATGGTGTTCTTCGGGTTGCAAGCCTCCCCCTTTTTCCTCCAAACACACCGCTGGTCATTATGGCCAAACAGTTCTATTTTTGTTTCATCAGACCAGAGGACATTTCACCAAAAAAATACGATCTTTGTCCACATGTGCAGTTGCAAACCGTAGTCTGGCTTTTTATGGTGGTTTTGGAGCAGTGGCTTCTTCCTTGCTGAGCGGCCTTTCAGGTTATGTCGATATAGGACTCGTTTTACTGTGGATATGGATTATTTTGTACCTGTTTCCTCCAGCATCTTCACAAGGTCATTTACTGTGGTTCTGGGATTGATTTGCACCTTTCGCACCAAAGTACGTTCATTTCTAGGAGACAGAACACGTCTCCTTCCTGAGCGGTATGACAGCTGAGGGGTCCCATGGTGTTAATACTTGCGTACTATTATTTGTACAGATGAACGTGGTACTTCAGGCGTTTGGAAATTGCTCCCAAGGATGAACCAGACTTGTGGCGGTCTACAATTTTTTTCTTCACAGATTTCTTTTGATTTTCCCATAATGTCAAGCAAAGAGGCACTGAGTTTGAAGGTAGGCCATGAAATATATCCACAGGTACACCTCCAATTGACTCAAATGATGTCAATTAGCCTATCAGAAGCTTCTAAACCAAGACATAATTTTCTGGAATTTTCCAAGCTGTTTAAAGGCACAGTCAACTTAGTGTATGTAAACTTCTGACCCACTTGTGATACAGTGAATTATAAGTGAAATCAATTTGTAAACAATTGTTGGAGAAATGACTTGTGTCATGCACAAAGTAGATGTCCTAACGGACTTGCCAAAACTATAGTTTGTTAATTAGAGTGGTTGAAACCCGAGTTTTAATGACTCCAACCTAAGTGTATGTAAACTCCCGACTTCAACTTGAAATCACAAAGCAGTATAACAACGTGCCTGAAGAGATTGATTATTATGAATGAATTGGTTAATTATTGCCTAGTGGTAAGATAATTTCCTTCTGCACTGATATGAGAGACAGCTAGACAGGTAAAAGCAGGCTTCCAGAGGGCCACTTTATCCCTTCTTACCTGTCCTGTATTTTCAGATCAGGACAGATGAAGGACAAGAAAGGTGGAAAGGAAACCACAGTTGACTGTTGAGAAGCAGCCCTCACATCCTGTCTTTGAGACTGGATTTGGCATCTTGGAAACTATCACAGGGCAGGAGCTGGTATAAGAGAATCCAAGGAAGTGTGTGTGTGTGTGTGTGTGTGTGTGTGTGTGTGTGTGTGTGTGTGTGTGTGTGTGTGTGTGTGTGTGTGTGTGTGTGGGTGTCTGTATGTGGTGTGTGTGTGCGCGCGTATGTGCATTTGTGTCTATATGTATGTGTGTACCAGAGGGTAGGTCAGTTATTCCAGCAACCAAGACACTTCTACCAGGGGAAACTGTTTGTTTTAGAGGATGTGATTATGACAAAACACATTCCAAATAAGGAACGTGTTTTTGAATGTTTTTAAAGGATGAGGAAGTTTGAGGAAGCAGACTGGAAATATTGAGGCTGCGTGTTAACACCTCTTTCCTGGCTAACTGTTCTCATTCTTTCTCTAAATATCTCCTGAGGTTACTCAGGCAAAAAGCAAGTTAAGTTTTTTGGAAACAGTAACAAAATGTATTGTATCACAGTGCCTTTCTACTTTCTAAATATTTATAACTGATTTAACTGTACTGTATATAAGAACAGGAATACAGTATGTGTATATGAATAGTGTATAATAATGATTTTTGTTGTCTCTTGGTGTCTGGACAATATATGACTCTCTTATCTTGTGTTTTATGTAATGTAATATTAGCTCATGCTGTTCTTGTATCTAGCTGTTCTGCACTGCTGAATGTACAACAGCTAATGTGGATCTGAGCTCTCTTCTCCTCTCACCCCAGCTCCCCAGGACACAGAGCTGAATTTGGGACAGTTCAGTCACTACCCCCTTTCAAGGGGACAATACAGAGCAAGGTTACGAACCATTCAGCTTCCTCAGGACAAAGAGTCCCTGTAACCCACCCTTAATAGCCCCTGGACAATAGCCAGAGAGACCCTGTAGAGGAGTTGTAGTATATACTGAATTCAGAACTCTGATGAGTGGAGCAGCCTGCTTGCTAGTGTATGAAAGAGAAAATGAGGATGACAGGAGGATAGAAGACAACCATGAGGGGATACCACAAGTCTGGGTTCTGTGTGTGTGTGTGTGTGTGTGTGTGTGTTTGTGTGTGTGTGTGTGTGTGTGTGTGTGTGTGTGTGTGTGTGTGTGTGTGTGTGTGTGTGTGAGAGAGAGAGAGAGAGAGTCTACCTAGAGTTCCAGCGCTCTACGTGTTGTCTGATGAATGAGTATCTGCTTCTATTGATTCTCTCCAGAGTCTGGGTTCTGTCTGATAAAGGGTGTGTGTGTGTGTGTGTGTGTGTGTGTGTGTGTGTGTGTGTGTGTGTGTGTGTGTGTGAGAGAGAGAGAGAGAGAGAGTCTACCTAGAGTTCCAGCGCTCTAGGTGTTGTCTGATGAATGAGTATTCTGCTTCTATTGATTCTCTCCAGAGTCTGGGTTCTGTCTGATAAAGGGTGTGTGTGTGTGTGTGTGTGTGTGTGAGAGAGAGAGAGAGAGAGTCTACCTAGAGTTCCAGCGCTCTAGGTGTTGTCTGATGAATGAGTATTCTGCTTCTATTGATTCTTTCCAGAGTCTGGGTTCTGTCTGATAAAGGGTGTGTTTGTGTGTGCATGCTTTTGTGTGTGTATGCGTATTGATTAATAGCTAGAGTAGAGTATATGTCTGAAAGCATGGATTGCTAATGCCATAATTCCTTTTGAGGTGAGTTCTACAGGGTATATTAACAGGATTTATCTACCGACTGTTTGATAGCTAATTGAGAAGACACCTTTGTTGTTGACACCTGTGTTCCTCCCAGAGGAATTGTGTCTACCAGACCTGGGTTCAAATATTATTTGAAATCTTAGAAGAGCCAATTGTTTGGCAGGATCCCACTGGGCAAAAAGTGCTTGAATCAAAGTTGTTTACACATAATTTCAACCCCCCCCAAAAAATCTGTGATGTGTTGGAAAACTGATTGTCATCAACGTAACGGCAATTCATTAATTTTTTTCCCCCAACTTTTAACCTACTGTAAATCCGACGACATGGAGACTTATTTGTGGATTTCACATTGAATTCACGTTAGTTGACAACTCTACTAAGTAAATCCAAACTAGACGTTGAACTGACTTCTGTTCCCAGTGGGTTGCTAGGACAATCCAGGAGTAACCTCTTCCTGTGCTCCATCAGCATGGTCACCCCTCCTAGGTGGTCCGTTACGACACACACGCACGCACACACACCCAAACAGGGAGTGTAATAAATAACCATACACACAATCCTTCACACACAACACAGAAGTAAGCACATATACACACACACACACACTCACTCACTCTCACATAGTGGACCAGGGACAGAAGTTCAGGGACACAGAAAGGGTTCTTGCTGTATATGAATAATGCATGGGGGATGTAAGTGACCCTCTGCCCGAACAGACAAACGCACACACACACTGCCCTGACCCTTAATGCTTCAACCCCCCTACCCCCACACTTCTCCAGATATGTACAGTAAATCATCCATAGCATAAGACAAAGAGGATTTGGTCAAATGACATTGTAGAACAACACCATAAAGCCTCACAATCCGTCGGTACAAAGGGGTTTTATTACTATAGAAATCATTGTACATGTGCAAAACATTATACACATGTTCTGTGTGCAGCTAAAACAGATTCCATACAGCACATACCTTAGTGGACTGCCTCGCTTAAAATCAGACCCCACCATTAAAATCATCATCATTATCATCTTCATCATATGCAATAGATTAAGTCAAACTTAAGACTGTGCGGTCAGCAGTTAGTAACAGCAGCCTTTCCCAAACATCTGTGTAGTGTGTGACCCTCCTACAGCTCGTGGAATGTGGGGCCCACACCTGTATCATACAAAGCCAGTGTTTCTGGTCTTTATATTACCATTAGCTAACAGAAATGTGTTCAATCTAAGAAAGAAGTGGGCAAGCAAACACGTTAGTCTGTTTTCAATGAGTTAACTCTCCTATAGTATATAGACCATTGATTATATGCATTATTTGGCATTGGGTCATTGACTGATGAGCATCAGCATCCAAACGTTAGTCACCACCACCACAATTCACCTTTAACCTCAAGGCCATTGGTTCAAACCTCACCTCAACTGTCCCCCTGCATTACTATATTAGTGTAATATTCAGTCAGTGATCATATGTGCGGTGTCTGAGGAGGTCCCTGGTTCAAGCCCTGCTCCAGCTGACCCCCAACTGTATTGCTTCTGTAGTGTCACACACTTACTCGTCCACTCCTCCGCACCGACAAGGTTCTCCACTTCTGGCAGTCTTTGGCCATCTTCTCCACTGTGCCCCAGCTCTGCTGATGTTAATGGAGCTCAGTCTCTCTTCTCCACCATAATCTCCTGGGCCTTCAATGAATAACAGTAGTGTAATGTTCAGTTCGTGATCATAGGAGCGGTGTCCGAGGTGGTCTCTGGTTCAAAGTCATGGTACTCCTCCATTTCTGTCTCCTCTGTAGCACTTTTCTGGAAATGCACATGTCTATTCTTCTCTTTCCTCACTCGCTCTAGCTCTGACCCTGGCTGCTCCATCTCTACCTCCAGCATGGCCCGGCTGCTCTCTCCTCTCGCCCCCACTCCCAAGCCACTCTCCCTGGGTACGAAGGCCAGCCCTGCCCCTCTCCTGCCCATCGCCATGTGGAGGAAAGAGAAGGTATGTTCTGTCCCTCCTCTCTCAGATACACACACAGAAGTTATCCCTACATTGTCCTCCAGGTCTTTAGGGGACACTGTTTCGGTATTTTTGCTGAGGATGAAGTTGAAGAAGGCTGTGACCAGGAGCATGATGCCTGGAATCATAGGGGAGAACTTTTCAAACTGAAGAAATACAATATATTTAAACATCAGATGTTGTTTTGAATTTAAACTGAATCTAAAAGACATGTTGGGTGAGTATCAATGTTTGTGAATTACATCAACCTTCTTAAATGTAATAATAGTGTGTAGTAGTACCTGGTAACAATAGTGATGGTTAGGTAAGGATAATGCCATGGTTAGGTAATGTTGTTACCTGGTAGAGTGGTGTTACCTGGTATAACAGCATGCCAAACTAACACAGGGTGAAGGAAACACACCACTGACATCATGGAGTAGTAGAGGAACTTCTGAAAGCCTCCAAGACGAGCCATCTTTCCCCACAACACAAACACACGCCACCCTGGGGGGAAACTAGAGAGAGGAGGGGGGGGGGGGGAAGCAGGGGACAGTATTATGTTTGAGGTTTTTTTGTTCACTTCACTTATGAAAGAAATAGCCACACATTTGCTATGATGACAAAGGACAAATTGCATCATATTCCCTATACAACACTCTCGCCCTTTGGCTCCCATAGTAGTGCACCATACAGAGAATAATGTACAATGTTGGATGCACACTTAGACAAAGCCTTAGTTGGAGATTGTGGGTAGTGTACTCACGGCAGACACATCTGCAGGAGGGCATCTAGGAAGTAGGCTACCTCAAACACCATCATACCTGCCCCAGACACCCTAAGGGTTTCAACACACAAACAGATCAAAGAACAGACCAAGAACAAAACAGATGCTAGTGATCAGACAACTACGGACCAGAATAAGGGACAATGTCATACAGAGTACAAATGACATTTACTATCAGAAGACTCGGTCTCCACTGTTGATACATGTAATAAACAGTCTTGCATTTCTCTACTCCTCAGGGAGATGTTTTCCTGTGCTGTGCAGTGCGTGTTGCTTCATGGGAGTTTAGCCATGGGTCACAGACATAATGCAAAGTAGGACAGAGACCCAGGTCACTTGCCTCTCCTCCTGCTTGCCCCGCTCTTCCTGTACTGCCTCCCCCACCCTAGACCACCCCTCCCCTAGCCACCCTCCTCTTTTTCCATTATGAGTGCAGATTGACCTGAAACACACATTCTTTCTTTTATTAAAGTAGTGTGTATGTGTGTGTGTGTGTGTGTGTGTGTGTGTGTGTGTGTGTAGGGGGGGGGGGGGGTCTAGAGGGACTCCTGTGTGACTTATGGGGAACTGTATGTACCAACAGTAACCTATCCAAGTGAAGCAGGAAGTTTTTATATAGCCTATCAGAGTTTAGCAGTGATCGTTTCTATCCAATGAGAGTACTCACAGCAGGTAGATGGCCAGACTGTGGAACTTCCCCTGTCGTAACGTCTCCACTCCTACAACACAAAGCACTGGAGACAGCAGAAGGGCAGGTTACACATGCGCACACACACACACACACACACACACACACACACACACACACACACACACACACACACACACACACACACACACACACACACACACACACACACACACACACACACACACACACACACACACACACACACTTCACATTTAGCATTTAAACAAAATAGTGATGATGATTTAGATGAAATTGATAGTAAATTAACTACTGAATTAAGTACTTTATTCCAAATGAACTCTAGGCCTAATTGTCCAACAGGTTATTCGTACATGTAGTGGCCACTAGATGTCAGAATTACCACATGGCTGTCTTTCCTAAGTACACTATATATACAAATGTATGTGGACACCCCTTCAAATTAGTGGATCTGGCTAGTTCAGCCACACTTGTTACTGACAGGTGTATAAATTCAAGCTCACAGCCATGGAATCATTGGCAAACATTGGCAAACATTGGCAGTAGAATGGCCTTGCTGAAGAGCTCAGTGACTTTCAACGTGGCACCGTCATAGGATGCCACCTTTCCAATAAGTCAGTTCGTCAGATTTCTGGCCTGCTAGAGCACTTAATTGTAAGTGCTGTTGTTGTGAAGTGGAAATGTCTAGTAGCAACAACAGCTCAGCCATGAAGTGATTGGCCACACGTTTGAAGCGCGTAGCACTTAAAAATCGATTGCAACACTCACTACCGAGTTCCAAACTGCCTCTGGAAGCAACGTCAGCACAATAACTGTTTGTCTGGAGCTTCATGAAATGGGTTTCCGTGGTCGAGCAGCCGCACACAAGCCTAAGATCACCATGTGCAATGCCAAGCGTCGGCTGGATTGGTGTAAAGCTTGCCGCTATTGGACTCTGGAGCAGTGGAAACGCGTTCTCTGGAGTGATGAATCACGCTTCAACATCTGACAGTCCAACCAACGAATCTGGGTTTGGTATATGCCAGGAGAATGTGCCATGCCCCAATGCATAATGCCAAATGTAAAGTTTGGAGGAATAATGGTCTGGGTCTGTTTTTCATGGTTTGGGCTTGGCCCCTTAGTTCCAGTGAAGGGAAATGTTAATGCTACAGCATACAATGACATTCTAGATGGCTCTGTGCTTCCAAATTTGTGGCAACAGTTTGGGAAGGCCCTTTCCTGTTTCAGCATGACAATGCCTCCGTGCCCAAAGAGAGGTCCATGAGGCCTCCCAAGTGGCGCAGTGATCTAAGGCCACTAGAGATCCTGGTTGGAGTCCAGGCTCTGTCGCAGTTGACTGGGAGACCCATGGGGCGGCACACCATTGCCTCAGTCTCCCCCTCATCTTTCCAACACTCTACTATCTCTTCAGTAAAGCTTTTACAAAATACAAAAGGAGTGGTACAACCCAACTCCTTGAAAAATGTATTCAAATAAATAAATATCTGCAGTGAAGTTGGTACCACTGCAGTATATCTACATTACATTCAAGAAAGTGAAGTGAGAGTGAGTCAACTGTTTGTGGGTTGCTTGTTAAGGATAGACTACATTTCTTTAAATGGTTTAAATTTTAAATAGGGATTGTGCGTGTGTGACTTTAAAAGGGTTTAAATTTGTGTGTGTGTGCATACATGTATGTTTGTGTGTGTGTGTGTGTGTGTGTGTGTGTGTGTGTGTGTGTGTGTGTGTGTGTGTGTGTGTGTGTGTGTGTGTGAGTAAGGTGACAGGGTTGAAACGGTGGTCACTACTGACATGTGGAAGTCATTGGTCAAATCTGTTTACCAGAAATGCGGTGCTGGAATCTGTACCAAGGGAATATGTCTAGATCAGGGGAACGAGGCTAAATGGTTAGAGGGACTTTATGGAGTGTTTGGAGAATTAACGCTGCCTGTAGACTAGACCTAGTGGAAAATGACATGCTTCTCAAAGGGACGGTGTAGATCTAAAAAGTAAGTGTGTGTGTGTGTCAGCATATGGTCAAGTTAGCCAATAAGACAGTAAGAGATGAGTTCTGTGTGATGTGAGACTAGACACATACCACCCAGCTCATCAGACATATAGATGTCCCATGTATATTACACAGTAAATACCAGACCTTTAAATGGATATAGCAGGAGGTAGAGAGTGTACTGTAGCTGAAACAAAGCAGTATGTGATTCATGCTATGATATAGTATGAGAGTACACTGAGGGAGTTCTGTGTCTCCGTAGCCCTCTAGGAGCACTAAAACACAGTTATATATGATACAATACAGTACATATTAGTCTAGACTATTTAGCCTGCTGTTCTCACTAGAGAACAAGAGGAGATAAGCCTTAAGGTTCATGATCAATCCTATACACTCACTCACTCACTACCTCTGTGATAGATGACAAAATTTGTCTCACAGCACCATTTTAATGTCCAGGCCTACAGTCTGTCTCCTACCTGATGTTGTGTGAATGAGAAAGAGATAGTTTGTGTGTCCAGTCAATTACAGTCCTGCGGTCTCCTACCTGCTGACGTAGAAATACCCAGAATCCTGCAGGCAACCTCTACCACGACCCACCAGGCTGTCACCACGCTGCCCATCGCGCAAACACTTCTCTCCTCTTTTACAACTCTTCTTTCTTCCTTCTCTAATCCACCTCTCTCCAGTTCAAACGTCAGTGTGTGGGTTCTATTGGAGCCTATATTAATGTGACATTTTGCAGTACAATCTCACAGGTGAGCTTTAGTAGCTACAGATACACTATGCAATTTCAGCTCCAGGGGTTACAGTGGTAACAGAGGCAGCATCCACACAGCTCCATGGGGCTCAGTCTTTCTGAGCCGCTCAGTGAGTGGCTGGGTCCTAATCGGTCTAAAGCAGCGTTGAATCACACACACAAATACCCAAGCTTGTGCACACACACACACACACACACACACACACACACACACACACACACACACACACACACACACACACACACACACACACACACACACACACACACACACACACACACACACACACACGCACACACACACACACACACACACACACACACTTAGTCGGTTTATACAGCATTCCACACACACAAGGTGAGTGTGGCCGGTCGGATCATGGTTGTGTGTGTTTCGGGTGTTTGTGTGTGAGCGCTACAGGTTGGTGAAGGGTGTTTGTGCCAGAGTGTTCTTTCTGATGGCTGGTTAAAGATTACCTGGTTTGTGAATGACATTAAAAAATAATGCTGTGGCTGGATTGCCCTTCCCCGAGGTGGTCATAAACACAGACACACACACACGCACGTACGTAAACGCCACACATGCAGGCAAAGACACTTACACACTGAGGTCAATGACCTTCAGAAGATAAGCATCCTAGCTCCCTTCACCAGCAGCATACCACTCTGCAGCCCACTGATGGCTTGCCTTGGGAGCTCGGCAGGGTTGGTCCTGATCAGTCCCTGGATGGGAGACCAAATGCTGCTGGATGTGGTGTTGGTGGGCCAGTAGGGGGCATTCTTCACCCTGGTCTAAAGTGATGCCCCAGGGCAGTGAAGTGCACATACGTAGCTGATGTTACTGCAATTCTTTTACCTCACTTTGCATCCGCACAGCTCTCCCAGTAAATGTGTTTTTGTAAAATATTCAGTGTAAATTGTTAAAAGCAGTCCTTATGCATAGAGTTGTATGGTTTGTTCAACTTTGAAATGAATGGTTTTTGTATGGCATACGTTTTAGGGAAAGGGAAAGGGGGATACCTTCCGCATTTAACCCAACCCCTCTGAATCAGAAAGGTATGGGGGGCTGCCTTAATCGACATCCAAGTCTTCGGTCGTCCGGGGAACAGTGGGTCTTGCTCGGTGACAGAACTTTAAGTGGAATTGCCCCTTGTCTCTTTTTCTATCCATGGGAATACTTGGGAACAGATTTTCTAAATAACATTTTAGCTGAATTCCTGGTTATTTTACAGTCTTTTTTTTTTTAAGCAAAAAAAATCAATAGTGGCACGGTTTTGGCCCACGGGCTGCCTGCTGCCGACTCCTGCCCTAGATGTTTAGAACATACCCTAGATGTTTGTAAAATGGCCAAGCTGTTTAAGCCCTGAGGAACTTTAAGAGTGTGGAAATGCTGTGAAGAGTGGAAAACATGCTGCCGCCGCCAACAAAGACCCCTTGATCAGCGGTGACACACACAGGCGCACACACGCTTACACACACACATACTGTAAGCTGGCACACACACTGAGTACCGGACCTGTGTTAGTCCTATTGGCAGAAACACAGACAGAGCTGGACCTCAGATTGACTCCTGTTGTGGGTTCAAGTATGTAAATCACATTATACACACACACACACACACACAAACTCACTCACAAAGGCACCTTTGTTTCCCACTCCAAGTACACTTGTTTCCAGCTTAACAGCCAGGTTATTTGTGTGTGTTTATCCTACTGTGATGCAAGCTTCTAGCAATAATCAACTGTTTCAATCCAAATCAAACACAACACTCTGTGAATCTGGGAAACTACGGAGGCTAACTGCTGCTGGAGAGACTAAGTTTGTCCAGAAAAGTTAATCAGAAAGAACACAAAATGTGTAGAATAATATGTAGGAATATTAAAAGGGAACAGTTTAAGTGGAGCATGAAGACCTGGGGTTAAATAGCAGAATTTATGAGAGTCTTTTTCTCTGTTTTAGAGTTTTATATTTGATTTGTCTCGTGGGTTTCATAACCACGTCTTTATAACAATTCAATAATGATGAGACTCTGCGGCACAACCCCAATACATCGCAAAAGTATTCTCTGTGACCTAGGACCCAGATGACCATGGTCTGCAGCTGCAACTAGAAGATACTGAACTGAACCACAGCAAATGTATACGTCCTAGAAACAATGCCGTTGTCTTATAGTTCTATTAAGTAGAGTTAGGTCATTGAAGCGCACGTTATGCTGCAAAACATGAACAATTTTCAGCTTTATATTTTTTCTCGTTGCTGCAACTACCCAATAGGCTGGGGAGGCAAAGGTGGAGTCATGTGTCCTTTGAAACATGACCTGCCAAACCTCGCTTCTTAACACCCGCCCGCTTAACCCGGAAGCCAGTGCACCAATGTGTCAGAGGAAACACTGTTCACCTGACAACTAAGGTCAGCCTGCAGGCACCCGGCCCAAGGAGTCACTAGAGCGCAATGAGCCAAGTAAAGCCCCTCTGGCAAAACTCTCCCTTAACCCGGACGACGCTGGGCCAATTGTGCTCCGCCTTATGGGACTCCCGATCACGACCAGTTGTCATAAAGCCCGGGATCAAACCCGGGTCTGTAGTGAGACCTCTAGCACTGCGATGCAGTGCCTTAGATCACTGCGCCACTCGGGAGGCCCAGCTTTGTATGTTTTATCATAACCTTAGACCACAACCACCCAGACTAGCCTGTAAGGAGGTCTGGTCTGGGACGTGATGCTCTAAAACCTCTAGTCTCTCGTCTGCCTCGCCACCCTCCTCAGATGAGAGTGATATAGGGCATACGTGTTTACATCCACATGTACAGGAAATCACAGAAAAGACCACCCACTTATAATGCCCACATTTGAATGAAATGGCCTTACCACATTAACAAACAATGAACACCACAACAACAAACAGTAAACATCACATTGCAGATACAGCATAACAAGAATATCAATGTGTGCCTTCTACCCCTACGTAGCAGTATACCAACAAGACTGGCTGGTGTAATCACTGCACATTTGTTTGGTCTGTCAGTCTCCGACCTCTCCGACACAACAAACTAGGCATAAATAATAAAACACACACACGAAGACACTGTTTTGTGAAACTAAACCGTGATAGCCTGACCAAAATGGAAGGTGTTGTGTGTGCGTGCATGCATGCTTGTGTATGTGTGTGTGCGTGTATGCCTGAGTTTGTGTGCGTATGTAATAAAACATGTCAGACACTAACCCAGTTGCAGTCCGTTGTTGGGGTGATTAGTGGTCGTTACTCTAAGAACAGAATATTGCATTACAGTGTACAGGTGGTGGAACAGACAGACTGTCAACTGTTACCGTCACATCCTCTAATCCTCCCTCTGCAATAATCAAACGGGGTACTTTTCACTCCACACACTCTCAGGGAATTGGGCAGAGAACACAGTCTAATAATGGGAACACAAGACAGGTGTAGATAGAGTATGGTGTGGGTGAAAATAACTTAAGCAAGCTGACAGATATCCAGTATACGTGTGAATATAGTGTCACAGTGTAATTACAGTTCAATGTTTTTATTTGGTGAATTGAGCTGTAGACAGAGGATCTGACACTTCGACAGGCCCCCCTCAAACAATCATGCATGCATGCGACACATACACATACAAACACTGACACACACACTCTTCCCATATTAGCCAGCACTGAGACATGAGTCCTGGGCCTGTAGTCTACCCACGTGGGCATCTGTTACTCATGAAGAGTTACCCACATGGGCATCTGTTACTCATCTTCCTACAGGGAATACAGCTCTAATGGCGATTACGGTGGCAGTTTTATCTGGTGGTTAAACAATTTTCAGACATGCTCAGTAATTACCCTTGTACAGAAACAGTCAGAGACAAATATAGCAGTGTACTTTTCTAAAGGCTTCACTGAGTGTAAATAGTGGGATTTGTTTCTGAAAAAAGACAAAGTCACAATGATTAATTACATATGAAATATAGCACAAGCTGGTTAAGCTGATTGTATCATATTCCAATGTGTCATTAGCTACACCCGATTGTCACACTGATAGCAGAGGTACAGTGAGGTGGAGTATTCATTACTCTAGAGTGCCACCTTGTGGTGGTAGTACTTCACTACACTAAAGTGTTGCAACACTACAGTAAGGCAGTGTGTAACAGAGACTGATGCAAACGGATGTAAAAGCAGTGGCATGTATTCATGGATGCCAAAGGAAGCCAGGATTCTCCAAAAGAATGAACAGCAAAAAAATGTATGTATCTTTCGTCTCTCTGTGTTTCAATTCGCAAGAGGAGAACAAAACAGTGCCCCCTCTGTCTCTGTATGTATAGCCCAATCTATCTGATGCTGTCTGGTCAAAAAGAGTACGACATTGTTGCCACCTGTAGCATTGAATGCAAGGAATGTCAGAGAGCGTTTGGCCTCCCTTTAAAAAAAAGTATCAAACAATAGCCAATCCGCATTGAGATAAATTGAGTGAGCCAAACATGAATGGTCCTGGCAGACCAAAAAAAAGGGGGAAGCCACCAAACACATCACATTAGAAATCAAACGTCATTGACAGAAAACTTTAATTGTTGCATCTCATGTGTCGTTGTCCTCCGGTGGCTAGCTAGCTAGATAAAATTGTCCCTTTCCTAAATTAGCTATGGATAGCAAAATTAACTGAAGCTGGAGACTCATATCTCCCTCACTATAACTTTAAGCACCAGCTGTCAGAGCAGCTCACAGATCAATGCACCTGTACATAGCCCAGCTGTAAATACCCCATCCAACTACCTCATCCCCATACTGTTATTTATTTTATTTATTTTTGCTCCTTTGCACCCCAGTATCTCTACTTGCGCACTCATCTTCTGCACATCTATCATTTCAGTGTTCAGTAGCTATATTGTAATTATTTTGCCACTATGGCCTATTTATTGTCTTACCTCCCTTATCCTACCTCATTTGCACACACTGTATATCGACTTTTTCTATTGTATTATTGACTGCATGTTTGTTTATTCATGTGTAACTCTGTGTTGTTGTTTGTGTCGCACTGCTTTGCTTTATCTTGGTCAGGTCGCAGTTGTAAATGAGAACTTGTTCTCAACTAGCCTACCTGGTTAAATAAAGGTGAAATGAAAAATAAAAAAAATAAATAGAGATAGGAATTTGGACTTGTGGTTTTACTTAATTCTGGCCAATGATGGCCAATGATTTTAACGTTGATTCTGATTCAACCATAAACTCATGCATTGTTCCATTAAAATAACATCAAATTGATCAGAAATACAGTATAGAAATTGTTAGTGACAATGCATGTCATGACTTCCGCCGAAGTTGGTCCCTCTCCTTGTTCGGCGGCTTTCGGCGGTCGAAGTCACCGAACTTCGAGCCATCGCTGATCCTCTTTTCATTTTCCATTGGTTTTGTCTCGTCTTCCATCACACCTGGTTCCAATCCCATCAATTACATGTTGTGTATTTAACCCTCTGTTCCCCCTCATGTCCTTGTCGGTGATTGTTTATTGTAAGTGCTTGTGCTCGTCTGTCCTGGTGTGCGTTGGGTTATGGACCCATTTACAGTGCCTTGCGAAAGTATTCGGCCCCCTTGAACTTTGCGACCTTTTGCCACATTTCAGGCTTCAAACATAAAGATATAAAACTGTATTTTTTTGTGAAGAATCAACAACAAGTGGGACACAATCATGAAGTGGAACGACATTTATTGGATATTTCAAACTTTTTTAACAAATCAAAAACTGAAAAATTGGGCGTGCAAAATTATTCAGCCCCCTTAAGTTAATACTTTGTAGCGCCACCTTTTGCTGCGATTACAGCTGTAAGTCGCTTGGGGTATGTCTCTATCAGTTTTGCACATCGAGAGACTGACATTTTTTCCCATTCCTCCTTGCAAAACAGCTCAAGCTCAGTGAGGTTGGATGGAGAGCATTTGTGAACAGCAGTTTTCAGTTCTTTCCACAGATTCTCGATTGGATTCAGGTCTGGACTTTGACTTGGCCATTCTAACACCTGGATATGTTTATTTTTGAACCATTCCATTGTAGATTTTGCTTTATGTTTTGGATCATTGTCTTGTTGGAAGACAAATCTCCGTCCCAGTCTCAGGTCTTTTGCAGACTCCATCAGGTTTTCTTCCAGAATGGTCCTGTATTTGGCTCCATCCATCTTCCCATCAATTTTAACCATCTTCCCTGTCCCTGATGAAGAAAAGCAGGCCCAAACAATGATGCTGCCACCACCATGTTTGACAGTGGGGATGGTGTGTTCAGGGTGATGAGCTGTGTTGCTTTTACGCCAAACACAACGTTTTGCATTGTTGCCAAAAAGTTACATTTTGGTTTCATCTGACCAGAGCACCTTCTTCCACATGTTTGGTGTGTCTCCCAGGTGGCTTGTCGCAAACTTTAAACGACACTTTTTATGGATATCTTTAAGAAATGTCTTTCTTCTTGCCACTCTTCCATAAAGGCCAGATTTGTGCAATATACGATTGTTGTCCTATGGACAGAGTCTCCCACCTCAGCTGTAGATCTCTGCAGTTCATCCAGAGTGATCATGGGCCTCTTGGCTGCATCTCTGATCAGTCTTCTCCTTTTATGAGCTGAAAGTTTAGAGGGACGGCCAGGTCTTGGTAGATTTGCAGTGGTCTGATACTCCTTCCATTTCAATATTATCGCTTGCACAGTGCTCCTTGGGATGTTTAAAGCTTGGGAAATCTTTTTGTATCCAAATCCGGCTTTAAACTTCTTCACAACAGTATCTCGGACCTGCCTGGTGTGTTCCTTGTTCTTCATGATGCTCTCTGCGCTTTTAACGGACCTCTGAGACTATCACAGTGCAGGTGCATTTATACGGAGACTTGATTACACACAGGTGGATTGTATTTTTCATCATTAGTCATTTAGGTCAACATTGGATCATTCAGAGATCCTCACTGAACTTCTGGAGAGAGTTTGCTGCACTGAAAGTAAAGGGGCTGAATAATTTTGCACGCCCAATCTTTCAGTTTTTGATTTGTTAAGAAAGTTTGAAATATCCAATAAATGTCGTTCCACTTCATGATTGTGTCCCACTTGTTGTTGATTCTTCACAAAAAATACAGTTTTATATCTTTATGTTTGAAGCCTGAAATTAGGCAAAAGGTCGCAAAGTTCAAGGGGGCCGAATACTATTGCCTGCATTGCCTGGATAGATTGTAAACTCTCCTTCCAGAATCACATTAAGCATCTCCAATCCAAAATTAAATCTAGAATCGGCTTTCTGTTTTGCAACAAAGCATCCTTCAATCATGCTGCCAAACATACCCTCGTAAAACTGACTATCCTACCAATCCTCGACTTCGGCGATGTCATTTACAAAATAGCCACCAACACTCTACTCAACAAATTGGATGCAGTCTATCACAGTGCCATCCGTTTTGTCACCAAAGCCCCATATACTACACAACCACTGCGACCTGTATGCTTTCGTTGGCTGGCCCTTGCTTCATACTCGTCGCCAAACCTACTGGCTCCAGGTCATTTACAAGTCTTTGCTACGTAAAACCCTGCCTTATCTCAGTTCGCTGGTCACCATAGCAGCACCCACCAGCAGCACATGCTCCAGCAGGTACATTTTACTGGTCACCCCCAAAGCCAATTCCTACTTTGGCCGCCTCTCCTTCCAGTTCTCTGCTGCCAATGACTGGAACGAACTGCAAAAATCTCTGAAGCTGGAGACTCTTATCTCCCTCACTAACTTTAAGCACCAGCTGTCAGAGCAGCTCACAGATCATTGCAGCTGTTCATAGTCCATCTGTAAATAGCCCATCCAACGACCTCATCCCAATACTGTATTTATTTAGCTCCTTTACACCCCAGTATCTCTACTTGCGCATTCATCTTCTGCACATCTATCACTCCAGTGTTTAATTGCTATATCGGAATTACCTCGCCACTATGGCCTAATTTATTGCCTTACCTCCCTTATCTTACCTCATTTGCACACACTGTATATATACTTATTTTCTTGTACTGTATTATTGACTGCATGTTTGTTTATTCCAAGTGTAACTCTGTGTTGTTGTATGTGTCGTACTGCTTTGCTTTATCTTGGCCAGGTCGCAGTTGTAAATGAGAACTTGTTCTCAACTGGCCTACCTGGTTAAATAAAGGTGAAATATATATATTTTTTAAATCCACAGATGACACAATCTAAATTGCACTTCACACTACCTTCTCCCTCCCGGACAGGAGAGGAAATAACTATGTGTGAATGCTGTTCATGGACCTCAGCTCAGCGTTCACACCATAGTCCCCTCCATGCTCATCAACAAGCTGGCAACCCTGGGACTGAACACCACCCTCTGCAACTGGATCCTGGACTTCCTGACGGGCTGGCCCCAGGTGGTGAGGGTAGGCAACAACACCTCTGCCACGCTGTGTTTAGTTCCCTCCTGTACTCCCTGTTTATCCAAGACTACGTGGCCATGCATATGACTCCAACACCATCATCAAGTTTGCTGAACACACGACCATGGTAGGTCTGATCACTGATGGCGATGAGACAGCCTACATGGAGGACAATAACCTCTACCTCAATGCCAGTAACACCAAGGAACTGAACATGGACTACAGGATAAAGAGGGGAGAGGACTTAACATGATCCACAAACACCCACACAGTCGTGAAAAGGGCACAACAGTGCCCGAGGAGGCAAAAAAATGTGGTATGGGCCCTCAGATTCTCAAAAGGTTCTACAGCTGCACCATTGAGAGCCTCTTGACTGGCTGCATCATCGCTTGGTATGGCAAATGCACTGCCATTGACTGCAAAGCACTACAGAGGGTGGTGCGGACAGCCCAGTACATCACTGGGGTCAAGGTCCCTGCCATCCAGGACCTCTATATCAGGCGACGTCAGAGTAAGGCCTGAAAAATTGGAAAAGACTCCAGCCACCCTAGCCATAGACTGTTCACTCTGCTACCGTCTGGCAAACAGTACCAAGGCATGGGCTCTTGCACCAACAGGCACCAAAAGGCTCCGAGACAGCTTCTACCCCCAAGCCAAATAAATTGTCTGCTAAATAGTTTATTAAATTGTTACCCAGACTATCTGCACTGACCCTAGCTTGCACTGACTCTATGCACACTCACAAGACTATATATACTGGCCCTCGCTTCATACTCATATACCTCGCCAAACCCACTGGCTCCATGTAATCTACAAGACCCTGCTAGGTAAAGTCCCCCCTTATCTCAGCTCGCTGGTCACCATAGCATCACCCACCTGTAGCACGCGCTCCAGCAGGTATATCTCTCTGGTCACCCCCAAAACCAATTCTTTCTTTGGCCGCCTCTCCTTCCAGTTCTCTGCTGCCAATGACTGGAACGAACTACAACAATCTCTGAAACTGGAAACACTTATTTCCCTCACTAGCTTTAAGCACCAACTGTCAGAGCAGCTCACAGATTACTGCACCTGTACATAGCCCACCTATAATCTAGCCCAAACAACTACCTCTTTCCCTACTGTATTTATTTTATTTATTTATTTATTTATTTATTTTTTCTCCTTTGCACCCCATTATTTGTATTTCTACTTTGCACATTCTTCCACTGCAAATCTAAAATTCCAGTGTTTTACTTGCTATATTGTATTTACTTTGCCACCATGGCCTTTTTTTGCCTTTACCTCCCTTATCTCACCTCATTTGCTCACATCATATATAGACGTGTTTATACTGTATTATTGACTGTATGTTTGTTTTACTCCATGTATAACTCTGTGTCGTTGTATGTGTCGAACTGCCTTGCTTTATCTTGGCCAGGTCGCAATTGTAAATGAGAACTTGTTCTCAACTTGCCTACCTGGTTAAATAAAGGTGAAAAAATACACACTATGTACACACTCACTAACACACACTACACTGACATTCTCACACAGAACTGACACACATTCACACTACACACGCACACATACACACATGCATACTGACACAACACAAATACACATACACACACACACACACTTTAACAATCATCACATGCTGCTCTGTTTTTGTATTTGTATTATAATCTATCCTTATGCCTAGTCACTTTACCCTGCTTTCATGTACATACACTGAACAAAAATATAAACGCAACATTCAACAATTTCAAAGATTTTACAGAGTTACAGTTCCTATGAAGACATCAGTCAATTGAAGTAAATTCACGAGGCCCTAATCTATGGATTTCCCATGATTGGGAATACTGATATGCATCTGTTGGGCACAGATACCCTAAAAGAAAAGGCAGGGGCGTGGATCAGAAAACCAGTCAGTATCTGGTGTGACCACCATTTGCCTCATGCAGCGTCTCTTTCACAAAGAGTTGATCCGGGCTGTTGATAGTGGATTGTGGAATGTTGTCCCGCTCCACTTCAATGGCTGTGCGAAGTTGCTGGATATTGGCGGGTACTGGAACACGTTGTTGTACACGTCGATCCAGAGCATCCAAACGTGCTCAATGCGTGACATGTCTGGTGACCATGGAGGCCATGGACGAACTGGTCTCAGACGATCCCGCAGGTGAAGAAGCCGGATGTGAAGGTCCTGGGCTGGCGTGGTTACACGTGATCTGCGGATGTGAGGCCAGATGGACGTACTGCCAAATTCTCTAAAACAACATTGGTGGCGGCTTATGGTAGAGAAATGATGTGCACCTGTGTAATGATCATGCTGTTTAATCAGCTTCTTGATATGCCACATCTGTCAGTCAGGTGGATAGATTATCTTGGCAAAGGATAAATACTCATTAACAGGGATGTAAACAAATTTGTGCACAACATTTTAGAGAAATAAGCTTTATGTGCATAAGGAACATTTCTGGGATCTTTTATTTCAGCTCATTAAACATGGGACCAACACTTTACGTGGTGTGTTTGTATTTTTGTTAAGTATATACCTCAAATACCTCACACCCCTGCACATTGATCTGGTATTGGTACTACCTGTATATAGCTCCATTCATGTGTATTTTATTCATGGTAAAGTCTACACTTGTTGTATTAAGCGCGTATGACAAATAGTTTGATTTGATTTATATAATTTGTTTGTCTCCTGAAAAGACATGACACCTGGTCCTTTGTAGCTCAGTTGGTAGAGCATGGTGCTTGAACCCACTATGCCAGGGTAGTGGGTTTAATTGTGTGTTGTTATTCTGACATTTGCCTTAGAAGTCTGAATTTACTTATTTACAAATGCCCTAAACTAAACTGTTGTTCTGGTCTGTCCTCTCTCAAGGTAATGGCAGAGATGGTATCTAGATGCATGGGAGATCATTGCATGGGAGATCATTTGGCCGATGAACAGTGTGAACCTCAACACCTCCCCTCTAATCGGCTGAAAATGGCTTAAATTGCGATCAGTATGGTCCTTCACCACTGCTTCCGTGAGACCTGAGTCCGAGCCAGCAACCTATACACAGCAGTCGAAGATATCAACAGCCTTTTCTCTTATGCTCTTTCTCTCAGGAGCGACATGGGGTGCATGTGGAGTGAGCATGGAGAGAGATCCAGTCCAAACGTCTCTCATGCTGCTGGTGTACTGGTAGGAAAATGGACAAAGACATAATGGACTGTAAAGGACAGTGGTGGCTCAGGTGAGAGACATTATCAAGGACCATCCACTTTGAACATGTGCCATTAAAAGGGCAAACACTATCTGAAGAAGAACATGAAGAAATGCCAGGAAGAATGAGTGCTGTGAAGGGGGTTGGTCAACCGTGCCAGTAATTGATTTAGGCCTGTCCAAAATTGTTTATTTGGGGTATCAGGTTGATTGTGGAGGTCTGCACAAGGCAGAATTTTGTAATTTAGAATAAGAATGCATTGAAATACCAATCTATCATTAACATAAGTGATGAGAAAAGCAAGGGTCTTAAATTAAAGTGATAGAACCAACGTGAAGCACTAAGGACTCATTCTAAATTTGGATTGGATAATTTATCAATAATTATAATTATGATTTGGAAAGGCAAGGCTTCTAGAGACTTCTAGAGAGCTGTGCCCAGTTTCAACTGTTCTGCCTGCGGCTATGGAACCCTGACTTGTTCACCGGGACGTGCTACCTGTCCCAGACCTGCTGTTTTCAACTCTCTAGAGACAGCAGGAGCGGTAGAGATACTCTCAATGATCGGCTATGAAAAGCCAACTGACATTTACTCCTGAGGTGCTGACTTGCTGCACCTTCGACAACTACTGTGATTATTATTATTTGACCATGCTGGTCATTTATGAACATCTTGGCCATGTTCTGTTATAATCTCCACCCGGCACAGCCAGAAGAGGACTGGCCACCCCTCATAGCCTGGTTCCTCTCTAGGTTTCTTCCTAAGTTTTGGCCTTTCTAGGGAGTTTTTCCGAGCCACCGTGCTTCTACACCTGCATTGCTTGCTGTTTGGGGTTTTAGGCTGGCTTTCTGTACAGCACTTTGAGATATCAGCTGATGTAAGAAGTGCTATATAAATAAATTTGATTTGATTCCATGTTCCATGTTTTTGTGCCTCCGATTGGACGCAGTCTACTGTGCACAAAAGTGTAGGATATACTACTGTGCAACACCCAACACTATTCCTATTAATTATTCTGGATATAATGACACTAAAATACATACAGTTGAAGTCAGAAATGTACATACACTTAGGTTCGATTCATTAGAACTTGTTTTTCAACCACTCCACAAATTTCTTGTTATCAAACTATAGTTTTGGCAAGTCGGTTAGGACATCCACTTTGTGCATTACAATACATTTTTCAACAATTGTTTACAGACAGATGATTTCACTCATATTTCACTGTATCACAATTCCAGTGGGTCAGAAGTTTACAAACACTAAGTTGACTGTGCCTTTAAACAGCTTGGAAATTCCAGAAAATGATGTCATGGCTTTAGAAGCTTCTGATAGGCCAATTGACATCATTTGAGTCAATTGGAGGTGTACCTGTGGATGTATTTCAAGGCCTACCTTCAAACTCAGTGCCTTTATGCTTGACGTCATGGGAAAATCAAAAGAAATCAGCCAGTCTGGTTCATCCTTAGGAGCAATTTCCAAAAGCCTGAACGTACCACGTTCATCTGTACAAACAATAGTACGCAAGTATAAACACCATGGGACCACGCAGCCTTCATACTGTTCTGTCTCCTAGAGATGAATGTACTTTGGTGCGAAAAGTGCAAATCAATCCCAGAACAACAGCAAAGGACCTTGTGAAAAGGTTGGAGGAAACAGGTACAAAAGTATCTATATCCACAGTAAAATGAGTCCTATATCAATATAACCTGAAAGGTCGCTCAGTAAGGAAGAAGCCACTGCTCCAAAACTGCCATAAAAAATCCAGACCACAGTTTGTAACTGCACATGGGTACAAAGATTGTACTTTTTGGAGAAATGTCCTCTGGTCTGATGAAACAAAAATATAACTGTTTGGCCATAATGACCATCATTATGTTTGGAGGAAAAAGGGGGAGGCTTGCAAGCCAAAGAATGCCATCCCAGCCGTGAAGTACGGGGGTGGCAGCATCATGTTGTGGGAGGTGCTTTGCTGCAGGAGGGACTGGAGCACTTCACAAAATAGATGTCATCATAAGGTGGGAAATTTATGTGGATATATTGAAGCAACATCTCAAGACATCAGTCAGGAAGTTAAGGCTTGGTCGCAAATGGGTCTTCCAAATGGACAATGACTCCAAGCATACTTCCAAAGTTGTGGCAAAATGGCTTAATTAAGGACAACAAGGTCAAGGTATTGGAGTGTCCATCACAAAGCCCTGACCTCAATCCTATAGAAAATCTGTGGGCAGAACTGAAAAAGTGTGTGCGAGCAAGGAGGCCTACAAACCTGACTCGGTTACACCAGCTCTGTCAGGAGGAATGGGCCAAAATTCACCCAACTTATTGTGGGAAGCTTGTGGAAGGCTATCCGAAACGTTTGACCCATGTTAAACAATTTAAAGGCAATGCTACCAAATACTAATTGAGTGTATGTAAACTTATGACCTCCTGGGAATGTGATGAAATAAATAAAAGCTGAAATAAATAATTCTCTCTACTATTATTCTGATATTTCACATTCTTAAAACAAAGTGGTGATCCTAACTGACCTAAGACAGGGAATTCTAGCTAGGATTAAATGTCAGGAATTGTGAAAAACTGAGTTTAAATGTATTTGGCTAATGTTTATGTAAACTTCCAACTTCCAACTATTCACAATATGATCTGGTAATGAAATAACATGACAAATACATTTTGTTTTCTTCATGTTACACACTTCAATTTGGCCTACCTTGAGAATCAGACATATCCTCAATTTGGTGCTCGAAAAATCCTTGTAATTTGTGTAGACAATTTACGATTACAATTAAATGCTTGAAGAAGTCCCTGAAAGTCCTTGAATTTGACTTGCCAATCAATGTCTGTATGAACCTGCTTAAAGGCCTATGTTGTTGTAGTTGTAGTTATGACCAATTTGCATATATTCACCTTTATTCCTCAAAGTAAACATTTGGAACTGTATGAAAATCCTTTTTATTTTTGTTTCTAACTATTTTGCCATTTGTTTCCCCCCCAATGTCACACATTGGCACCATTATTTATAGAAATACCCCAAGGATCCTATAAATGTGCTTTTGGCCTAGGGTCTGTCTGTCATATCTCGTGTAATTCTCCCGTCTTACCTGGTGTCTTGTGTGACAAACTGGTGACTTCTGGAAAATAAACTTTTACAGTAGAAAATGGCCTATGTTGCATCGGTAGTCGTCATATACATGATTTATAGTCCCAAAATGGACTAACAATTTTGCAGGATCTACATTCCTCTCTATAGTTTTCACTATATTCATTATCCTCTTCTTGTTGTGGTTGTGGTTGACATTGTGCACTCAATGTCCCCTCTTCCTCTCTGTTTGTTGTGCCATTCAGGGACTCCAGAATTCTCTCTGATGTCAAAGGTTATTATTGGCTGTCTTATTGGCTGTTGCTGAGGCTGTTCCTATAGTGACAAAGTCGACCCCAGAGAAGACATCTGTCACACATACAGATGCTGAGGATTAGACTGTAGCTTTAGCATCTACAGCTGTAACTACTGTAGCTACAGCAAGTACTACTCCAGTTGTTCCCACATCTACTGGCCAGAGAGGGATCTGCCGATTTCGATGAGGATGAATTCTGTCCCTCACACCACACCATAGCCATAATTTCTTATTCAGTACAGTGTCTTCAGTACATCACCCCAGGTATAGGTCCTGCTCCTGGACTGGGGACATGCCTCCTTCTCTCTGTAATGTTGTAATAGTGGAACATTCACAGCCTGGGTTACTCAACATGTTTACTTCACATTTCAACATCTGGAAATATCTAAACCCTCTCCCACGCACTCTAAGACCCATCAATGTGTGTATATCCCTAGCATTTCTGTATCCTCTGCAGGATTGTACTGTGATTTGTGAGGCAATAGAAGAGTGACTCCGCAGATGTACTAACACTCCCCCTTGTGTTTTTTCTCTCTCTCTCTCTCTCTCTCTCTCTCTCTCTCTCTCTCTCTCTCTCTCTCTCTCTCTCTCTCAGGGGTAGAGGACAGTAAAGGAGGTGAGTTCTGACTCCAGGGAAGATTATATGTTTCATATGTTCATCTCATCATGTAGTTCTACTGGCCGTAAAGATATCTCTGGCAAAACTCTTCCACCCCCCTCTCTGCTATTGGTATATCCCATCCTTTACCATGTATGAGCACCTCCGGAACCCAGACCGAACAGATTATTGGCAAAGTGGTGACCTCTTTTCAGAGAAATTATGTCAGAAATTAAATGTAGACTCAGGGATGTGACATCGACGCAGAAAGTAAACAGCATAGTGGGTCAATTTCCCCAACATCTAAGACAGTTGAAGCTACCTACCACGCTCTCACAGTATGAAGTGAATCCGTGCGCATGTACAGCTACTGCATGCAACTGTGTGAGAGCTACATCTTGAATCTCGCTCATCTCAATATCTGCAGTGCTGCTCGTGACAACGTCATTTCGCTGAGTCTAACTTTAATATTAAATACATATTATATATTTTTATTATGCTCTGTTTTGTCCCTATGGGGCTATCAAACCCCACAGGGACAAACGGACTGACAGACATTTCCCAGGTGTCTCTCTGATGGTGATGTGTGTGAGTATGGAGTGTTGGGACAGGTCCTCTACCTGTGTCACAGCTGTCAGGAGAGAAGCCCCACCCATATCTTCATGCCTCACCTCACCTCCGCACTCCACTCCCAATGCCCCACGGTCAGAGTGTGTGCGTTTTTGTATAACTTTTTATTCCACCCTTTATGTGGTATGACTGCTTCTAAATGACATCTATATAATGCTTATGAAGCCGTATGAACGCTTCATAAAGTCTCTATAAATTGTCGTTAGTCGAAAGTGGGAGCCGTATTTCGCTGTGTATCAGATGTACCAGTGTCCGAGCATCTGCCATTCGGCTGGGGGTCAGAGGTGGGCCTGGAGGTCCTGAAAACTCTGGCCTGGGAGGAGGAGAGAGTGAGAGGAGAGAAAGACAAGATACTGAAGTTAAGGAAGGATGGAGTCTCCCTGCTGTCTCCCTGCGTGACCACTCAAGCCATGAACTATCTAATGACTGTCCATCTCATGATGTTGTGATGTTGTTTTTCTAAATACATTTTCTTGTGTACTTTGAAGCTCTTTGAGATTCTTTGAAAAAGACCAAAAATATAAATGCATCATGCAATAATTTCTATGATTTGATTGATTTATAGGAAATTAGTCAATTTAAATCAATTCATTAGGCCCTAATATATGGATTTCACATGACCGGGAATACAGATATGCATCTGTTGGTCAAAGATACCTTTAAAAAAGGTAGGGGCGTGGATCAGAAAACCAGTTAGTATCTGGTGTGACCACCATTTGCTTTATGCAGCGTGACACATATCCTTTGCATAGAGTTGATCAGGCTGTTGATTGCGGCTTGTAGAATGTTGCCCCACTCCTCTTCAATGGCTGTGCTAAGTTGCCAGATAGTGGCAAAAACTGGAACACACTGTCGTACACGTCGATCCTTGCGACATGGGGCCGTACTACCAAATTATCTAAAACAACGTTGGAGGCGGCTTATGGTAGAGAAATGAATATTCAATTCTCTGGCAACAGCTCTGGTGGATCGGTAGTAATGATGTGTAATGATCATGCCGTTTACTCATTTTCTTGATATGCCACACCTGTCAGGTGGTTGAATTGCCTTGGAAAAAGTGAAATGCTCACTAACAGGGATGTAAACCAATTTGTGCACAATATTTGAGAGAAATAAGCTTTTTGTTTGTATGGAACACTTCTGGGATCTTTTATTTCAGCTCATGAAACAAGGGACCAACACTTTACATGTTGCATTTATATTTTTATTCAGTATAATTTAGAAATCAAAAAAATATTAGCTGACTTGGGCTTATTGACTGACTATTAGTGACTGACATAACACAAAAACTGCCGATGTGAATACTGATAGTTCCATCCAGAATGCTGCAGACTAATAACACTGATCTTTCGTGGCAATTTCACTCTTAAGTTTTGTGTTACCAGTATGTAGCCAGTCTACATGTGGCAGGCAAACTCGGACAAGTCAGGTGACGTGTTGGGCAAGTGTGTGAGCTTCAGTGTGTATGACTGAGAATGTGTGTAGATGTTTTGTGTGTGCATGCGACTGTGTGTCTGTAGACATATCGCTTCGCAAAACAATCCCTATTGGCCGTAATTCTCATTAAGATGTGTTTGAGACTCTTCCTAAATTGGAGCCAATTGGAAGCTGGGGATGATTAGGTGGCCATGATGGTATGAGGAACAGATTGGAAATTTAGCCAGGACACCAGGGTTAACACCCCTACTCTTACGATAAGTGCCATGGGATCTTTAGTGACCACAGAGAGTCAGGACACCCGTTTAAACATCCCATCCGAAAGACATCCCACCCTACACAGGGCAATGGGTTGCATTCACTCTTCAACGAGGTCCGGAGGGCCGCACTAAAAAAAGGTATTGTATTTCCTTGTCGCCAAAATGTGCAAGAAATGGTCCTCTATCCATAGCTTTTGGATTTTTTCTATGCTTCCTGCTTTCGTTTCGATGACTGGTTAGCAAGCTGGGTAGAGTGACGAGACGATAAATGCAGGTTCATTATCATTTCTACACAGATTAGATTTGGTTTTAGTCATTTCAATGTTGATTGAGATCATTTTAAATAACAAAAAGAAAATGAATCTAACCACCTGCTGACCGGATTGAATGGGCTGTATGTTTGACATCCATGGTCTAGAGAGGCTAGCAGGCTACCCCAACTCTGATGAGCTTTCTCTGGCTAGACATCATGTCTGCCAGTCTAGCACAGCTCAACTTTACAATGACTAGCTTTCACGAACTCAATTCCTGGCTGGATAAGATGGAGTTCTCATTCGACACCAAACATATGCACATTCTACAACTATAAAACACATCGGAAGAGCAGTTTCATGAAAATGGAAAGTTCATATTACAGAGCACAAAAGCAACATCCAAAACTGTTCACAAGAAGTTCACAAGAAGTCCCCTGTAGCCAGACACTTCAATGCAGTGGGGACAATTTATATTCCAGGGAAACGAAATTGTACAGACACCGAGGGAGGAGGAGATAGAGTGAAACTGTTGTACAGAGAGAGGCATACTACTATATATCCATGACTTACACATTGAAAGCATTAGAGGCCTGAATGAAGAACTTCTGTGGCTTCCTGTGAGCAACATCTGAGCAGTACAAAAGAAAATTTGTGAAACCTCCACTCTACATAGTCAAAGCGAATCTGTCCCAGTTATTAAAACACCTCCAACACAGAAAGGCACAGCAGCGCCAACAGAATAACAGGGATCTGCTGTTTTTTGTCCTGGCGGTCTGAACTCTCCAACATCTAGGTTCACATACACACACATTCACACAAACATACATGCACACACACATACATGTTCATATATGAATGCACACACACACATACATGCACACACACACATATATGTGCATATATGAATACACACACACACACACACACACACACACACACACACACACACACACACACACACACACACACACACACACACACACACACACACACACACACACACACACACACACACACACACACACACACACACACACACACACACGAACTCCTTGAATATCCCAACAGCTTAAACATCAGACAGACATTACCCAGAAAACAGTGTTATTCCACCGAGATTCTCTTCCCTCCTCTCTCCCTAACACTCATCTTCCTACTCTCACCTAATGACCTTTTAGTCGGGGAGTCCTATGGAGAAGAGCTGTGTGTCTCTGTACAAGCCTACAGTGCCTTCAAACAGTATTCATACCCCGTTGACTTGTTCCACATTTTGTTGTACCCGCCTGCCTAACTATTTTGCCTGCCTTGACCACGAGCCTGTCTGCCACTCTGTACCTCCTGACTCTGATCTGGTTTGGTCCACGACCATTCTATTGCCTACCCCTTTGGATGAATAAACATTGTGAGACTCCAACCATCTGCCTCCTGTGTCTGCGTCTGGGTCTCGCCTTGTGGTATGATACTGTAGAAGTAGAAATATGTATAAGGAGAAACTAAACCTGTATAACAAGTTGTACAAACATTGTCCTGTTTAACATTCACGTTCAATTTCACTACGATGACTACATAAAACAGTGTAAAGGATGTAAAGATTGTGTGTATTGCTTTGTTGAGCTATTCTATTCATATTAAAGTTTACACACAAAATATTTTCATGTCACACGATTTTTGAAACCTCTCACTCAAAGTGTAAAACTACACACCAAATATCCAAAACCATAAGCTATTTCTCAGCCTTTGACTCAGTTGTCAATTGCATAAAACACTTTTTTCAAAACACCACACACAATTCTCTACCTACAACACAAAAATCTAACAGGAAGTGACTTGCTTTCCTTTTCCAAACACAACCAAGTAATATGCTACACTTATTCACCAGGACACATACATTTTGAAGGAGATGTGAGGCATTTTGCATTTTGTGTGTGCAGTTTTGGGAATTGTGTGTAGAGTTTTGAACAAAGGAGGCAGTCTTGAAAACGTGTGTAAGCAGTTGGAAAAAACTGTAAACAATTCCCAAATGTGAGAGAGAGGGAAAGAGAAATAGAGAGAGAGAGAGAGTGTGAGAGAATGGTTAGCGTGCTGCTACTGTGTGTGAGCGTGTCTCCTTTCTGCCCTTCTGTAACCCATCTGAGGATGTTCGTCAAATGGAGCGATCTGCCACCTGGACACAGGGTCCCTTCCTGTCACTCTCGACTCTGATCTCTAATCCCTGACCCTGGAACCCCTGACCCAGCCCTGACCACACAGAAGCCTCAAATCAGCAGGTTCATGGCTGTGCTCTCACCACCAACCGCTTCTCTCCTCCCACTCCCTCTTGAAGCCTAATGTTGAACACTTTCCCTTTGACCGCCATGTTCACAGGTCCACATTGCTATGACGGCCATTGTTTAGGGAGAGGGCCATCAATTTCACAGGTCTACGTGATCTAATATTAGAGAGGGAGAAGAGGAGAAAGGGAGTGGGAGAGGAGGGGTTGGAATGGAATGAAAGAGAGGGGGTAGATAGCAGTGAGAGTGTGGAGAGACTAGAAAGGGTAAAGGAAGGGGAGAGGGAGAGGAGGGTTAGAGGAAGAGGGCAAGAAAGATAAACAGGTCGGAAGGCAGTAACACAGTGTAGTGTGGGTTCTAATATAGGATTGTGTGGGTGAGATGTGAGAAGCAGAGCTCTCATCATGAGGTAATAGTTGCAGAGAGAGGAAAGGGTTTCTGTGAGGTGACAGATCCCTGAAGCCACATACCATGTCTAAACAAATGAAAACACACCATGATAATCAGTCATATCACATGCACATGCACACACATGGCAATAATTCATACTAGCGTTGTATCCAACAACACAGTGAAAACCAGCATTCACCACACAGTACATAGAGGGCAGGTAAATATGATGGACTATGATGTTCGGCCAGCTATAACAATGGCATTGTTTACAAAGCCTTGAATCTATTTTCAGAATCCACATTTTTTTGTGAATGCTGCTATGACTGACTCGGTTTGGACCTGAGTCTCTACGACACTGTGTTAAGTCCGCTGAGCTGAAGCCGTATGGGCATTAGCAGGGTGCCTCCATTACACTATGGTGGAGGAAGGAGTGAGTTACTCCCATGAAATGTCAAGCAATTTGAGTTTGAGAAATGAGCTGTGATGTAAATCCTTGTATTTTACCATTGTTCTTTGCTAAATTAATTCAAATAATACCGATCGATTCCTCCATTTGGTTATATTTTATATAACACTTTTTTTTTTAAATACATAGTGATCTCGTTTCCTCTTTAGTTGTAACATACATTGAATTATGATTTCCTGCACATTTCTCCTCAACACTGTGAATTCATCACAGTCACCATCTGCCCCACAGGAACTCAAGCTCTTAGGGCCAAGAATAATAACCAGAGAACAGGTATACGGCGCTAAAGACATACACTTCTACAACACTGAATCACTAGCTACACTGCAGCCCACCTCTCAAGCCACGTATACGACCCAGGAGAGAGATGGCATAAGAAGCATCATCTATCATTACTACGTTAAGAGTCAAATGAATGTACAGAGAGAACGCTGCGTGTTATCATACAAAGACTTGCATTTTGATCTATATAAATGATGGACTCTGATACAGTCCCATTTGATATCTTGACAAAATGAGATAACATTTGTATCTCCTATAAAAGCTTTGATTTGTACCTCTCGCACACATAGACACACCACACACACACACACACACACACACACACACACACACACACACACACACACACACACACACACACACACACACACACACACACACACACACACACACACACACACACACACACCGACACACAGATCAGTGTGAGGTGAGTAACGGCTGACACTGCAGCTTGTCCAGATTTCGTGGTCTCTCTCTGTGATGAGGGCGTCGTTTGTGACACGTCATTGGGTCTTCTGACCTCTAATCTCTGACCCTGTGACTCCTGGGGTTCTGTTAGTATAGACCCTCAATCCCAGGAAGATGTGATGTCAGACCCGCTTCACTACCCCCACCCCCCCACTGTCCAGGCTTTCTCTTAATTGTTTTTAACTCACTCATTCTTTAGCACTTAGCTGGTGGAAACACACTATGCACATGCATAGATATACACACACACACACACACACACACACCAGATAATCTTTATGATAATGAATGGATTTGAGAACTGATTGCAATCAGTGGTCCTATACGGTTTCATGTGTGCGTCCCCTGTGTGTGTCCATTCACAGTGCTCTAAGCATGATACAGTGTGTGAATATATATGCAGTATGTGTGTGTGTGTGTGTCCTTCAGAGTAGAGTGATGTAAGTATGGCTCAATCAACATGTTGTGTTTAGCCCAGCTTCAGTGGATTACGCTCCGTCCAGTTGCTATTAGAATGGCGAAGTTACGGGATGAGCTATGGCTCCGAACATCGCAGGTTCAATCCCAGTGCTACCCACTGGGCACAAACTAGTTCAATCAACGTTGTTTCAGCATCATTTATCAACTCATTGTGATGTGGAATTTACGTGGAAAATACATTGGATTCGCTAAAAATCATCAACGATTCAACAAAAAATGGACAAAGGGCTACATATAGGCCTAGGGTTTCAACCTTTGGTGATTTCAGATGGAATCTACAAGTTAATAATAAATACAGTGCATTCGGGAAGGTATTACAGCCGTATTCTAAAATCGTCAATCTACACACAATACCCCATAATGAAAAAGTAAAAACAGGTTTTTAGAAATGTTTGCAAATTTAAAAAAATATATATTCATATCACATTTACATAAATATTCAGACCTTTTACTCAATACTTTGTTGAAGCACCTTTGGCAGTGATTACAGCCTTGAGTCTTCTTGGGAATGACGCTACATGCTTGGCACACCTGTATTTGGATAGATCGATCTCTGGAGAGACCTGAAAATAGCTGTGTAGCGACACTCCCCATCCAACCTGACAGAGCTTGAAAGGATCTGCAGAGAAGGGTCTGAATACTTGTGTTAATTTGATATATTATTTTTGTTTTTTTATACACATTTTTACAAACCATCATGGGGTATTGTGTGTAGATTGATGAGGGGAAAAAACTATTGAATCCATTGTAGAATAAGGCTGTAACTTAACAAAATGTGGAAAAAGTCAAGGGGTCTGAATACTTTCCAAGCATTATGCCTTGCAGTCGCTGTACTCTTAATATACAGGATAACTATTGCCTTATGGTGAGGATAGCTGAGTCGCAAGCTTGGCTTCAGACGCAATCATTAGGCAAGGGCAATTTAAGTGTAGGAAAGGATGAAACAGAATCTGTGCCACCAGTAAATACAGATAGTAGTGTTAATCCCCCAGCATAGTCCCAACAGCCGGACAATTTTCTCATGACTTCTTGAAGGAAATGCTGTTGGCATGCTCAACCGGTGTCGCTTATTCAGCCGATATACATTTTCAACAGGTTTTCCCCACTAAGCAAAAAAGTCGGAGTCAGAGCCTGACCATTCTCAAGTCTCTCCTCCATCCATTACAGGGTCTGATCCGCCGAAGCCTCCCACCTCCGACAAATTAAAAACCCTAGTCATTGGCGACTCCATTACGTGCAATATTAAACTTAAAAGAGTCATCCACGGCCTCCCAAGTGGCACAGCAGTCTAAGGCACTGCATCGCAGTGCTTGAGGCGTCACTACAGACCCGGGTTTGATCCCAGGCTGAGTCACTACCGGGAGTCCCATAGGGTGGCGCACAATTAGCCCAGTGTCGTTCGGGTTAGGGGAGGGTTTGGCCGGGGGGGTTTAACTTGGCTCATCACGCTCTAGCGCCTCCTTCTGGCAGGCCTGGCACCTGCAGGCTGTCTTCGGTCGTCAGTTGAATGGGGTTTCCTCCGACACATTGGTGCGGGAGAGTGTTATCACCTTCACGGGTGCAGTCTCATTACTATGATGGGGTCTAAAACCAGACTGGAGCGATTTGTATACATTATTTGTCTACAGGTAGACAGCTTTTTCAAAAACTGTTGAGCAGAATGGGAGATTCGATATAGTCCGATAGCTATTTAAATTTTCTGGGTCAAGGTTTGGCTTTTTCTGGAGAGGCTTTTTTTGGTACACATTTATTATGTTCAACATAGGAGGGCCGAGCACAGGAAGTAGCTCTTTCAGTAGTTTAGTTAGAAGAGGGTCCCGCAGGTAGCTGGAAGGTTTAGATGCCATTACTATTTTCATGAATGTGTCGAGAGATACAGGATTAAAAGACTTCAGTGTCTCCATTGATTCTAGAGTTTTGTGAAAACTCAGAAGAAGAACTGAGTTTTGGAGAAATATGCAGATTGAAAGAGGAGTTCGTAATTTGCTTCGTAATGATCATGATCTTTTCGTCAAAGAAGTTATTGAATTCATCACTGCTGAAGTGAAAGCCATCCTCACTTGGGGAATGCTGCTTTTTAGTTAGCTTAGCGACAGTATCAAAAATAAAAGTTGGATTGTTTTTATTCTCCTCAATCAGGTTGGAAAAGTAGGCTGATCTTGCAGCAGTGAGGGCTCTTTGATATTGCAGTTTGGTGGAGCGCCATTTCCCTTCCAATCTTCTGAAAGTGAGGGTATTGCGCTAAGTTTAGATCCTTGATTAGGTGTTTTGTAACGTATACGCAGGGAGTCAGGAAGCAGGTGCAGAAGATTAATAATGAAACAATACAAAAGAACAAACATGAGATGCGTACTAAACGTGAGTGAAAACAATACCGCCTGATGACTGAGGCTTACTAAGGGATACATGAAGGGAGAGTAATCAGGGTGGTGATGAAGTCCAGGTGTTCTTAACAATGGGGAGAAGGTGTGTGCAAAGATGTGCCAGGTGTGCACAATGTTGGTTGTCAGGACCGGTGGTTAGTAACCTGGCGACGTCGAGCGCCAGAGGGAGGGTAAAGGAGTAGGTGTGACAGTCGTCCACTGCAGGGGCCTCGATCTGGCTTGGAGTTCACGGAGCCAGGGCCGGCTGATATCACAGGATGGACTGGAAGGGAGTCAGCCTGGTGGAGGGGTGGCGAAGTGAGTTCTGGCCCTGGGAAGGAACCACTCCCCCTTACGGTCCTGGCATTGACTCCTTAGAAACCCTTCCCAGCTCCTGATTGGTCCTCTCCACCTGCCTGTAAGTCTGAGGCCGGTACCCGGATGTGAGGCTCACCGTGGCCCCCAGCTTCTCCATAATGACTTTCCAGACCTGCAACATGAATTGGGGGCGACGGACGCAAACGATGTCCACTGGAAGGCCATAGTGCCGGAAGACCTGCTGAAATGGTGCCTCAGCGATCTGGAGAGCGGTAGGTAGACCAGAGAGAGGGATAAAACTACAGGATTCAGAGAATCTGTCAACAGCAGCCAGAATAGTGGTAATACCACCAGAAAGGGGGAGATCCGTTACAAAGTCTATGGACAGATGTGACCAAGGCTGCTGAGCCACGGGAAGGGCAAGTAGTTTCCCTGCTGGAGCGTGCCAGGGAGATTTTGAATAAGTCATTGACCTGGGCACACACAAATTGGATGGAGTTTGTCACTCCTCAGCAGGCCAGGCTCGGTCCTGTTTGTGGGGGAGTCCCAGAAAGAGGGCCAATTACAATTACATCTGTCTTTTGGGAGCGGCAGCAAACAGTGTTAAACTAGCAATTGACTTGTGCGAGTCTGCTGTAGAGCTCATCACTCCCCCTAACTGTGAGGGGGCCAGAGACAATTACTCAATACCAACACATATTTTTAGTTACAAGTTACACGCTGAAGTTATGTTGTGCATGGTGACCTTAATTCATCCTAACATCGTTGGTGCCAACGTTGATATCCCTATACCATCTACACTCGCCAGTTTTAGCCTCAGCCAGCACCGTCTTCAGATTAGCATTTACGTCGGTAGCCCTGCCCCCTGGTAAACAATGTACGATTGCTGGATGACTCTTTTAATAAAAAGTTTTAACGTTTTTTTGTTGTTGTATTTTACCCACTTTTTTTGTGATATCCAATTGCGATCCAATTACCATCTTGTCTCATTTCTGCAATTCCTCAATGGGCTCAGGAGAGGTGAAGGTTGAGTCATGCGTCCTCTGAAACATGACAAACCAAACCTTGCTTCTTAACTTCTTATGGCTGAGATCCCGTTAAAGGGATCGACTTGACAACAGCCAGAGAAAGTGCAGGGCGCCAAATTCAAAACAACAGAAATCTCATAATTAAAATTCCCCAAACATACAAGCATTTTACACAATTTTAAAGATAAACTTGTTGTAAATCCAGCCACAGTATCCGATTTCAAAAAGGCTTTACCACGAAAGCACACCAAACGATTATGTTAGGTCAGTACCTACTCACAGAAAAACACAGCCATTTTCCAGCCAAAGAGAGGAGTCACAAAAAGCAGAAATAGAGATAGAATTAATCACTAACCTCTGATGATCTTCATCAGATGACACTCATAGGAGTTCATGTTACACAATACATGTATGTTTTGTTCTATAAAGTTCATATTTATATCCAAAAATCTTAGTTTACATTGGCGTGTTATGTTCAGTAATGTTTTGCCTCCAAAACATCTGGTGATTTTGCAGAGAGCCACATCAATTTACAGAAATACTCATAATAAACATTGATAAAAGATACAAGTATTATACATGGAACTTCAGATAAACTTCTCCTTAATGCAACCGTTGTATCAGATATTTTTTTTTACTTTACGGGAAAAGCACACCATGCTATAATCTGAGTACAGCGCTCAGAGCCCAAACAAGCCACACATATATCCGCCATGTTGTGGAGTCAACAGAAGCCAGAAATAGTATTATAAATATTCACTTACCTTTGATGATCTTTATCAGAATGCACTCCCAGGAATAACGTCCATAATTTATGTCCAAATACCTCCTTTCGTTCACGCGTTTAGTACAGTAATCCAAATGCGCAGGCACTAGGTCCAGACAAAGTCAAATAATTACATTACAGTTCGTAGAAACATGTCGAACGATGTATAGAATCAACCTATAGGATGTTTTTAACATAAATCTTCAATAATGTTTCAACCGGAGAATTCCTTTGTCTTCAGAAATGCGATGGAACAAAGGTCTCTCTCACGGGTGCGCGCGTGGTCAGCTCATGCCAGACACCTGACTCAAAGAGCTCTCCTTCCCTCATTCTTCACAGTAGAAGCATCAAACAAGGTTCTAAAGACTGTTGAAGCCTTAGGAAGTGCAATATGACCCCAAAGACACTGTATATTCGATAGGCAAACCTACAAACCTCAGAATTTCCACTTCCTGGTTAGATTTTTTCTCTGTTTTTTGCCTGCCATATGAGTTCTGTTATACTCACAGACATCATTCAAACAGTTTTAGAAACTTCAGAGTGTTCTCTATCAACTAATCTACTAATCTACTAATAATATGCATATCTTAGCTTCTGGGACTGAGTAGCAGGCAGTTTACTCTGGGCACCTTATTCATCCAAGCTACTCAATACTGCCCCCCAGCCATAAGAAGATGAAGGACCTTTTAATGGTATCAGACCAAGGCTCTGCACCTGTCTACGTGCTCCTTTTGACACCATCGATCACCACATTATTTTGGATAACCTCTTGCCTGTTGGAACTCGGCATTCCTCATGAGCATGTTCACTCTTTTGATGAACACATCAAGAATATTTCAAGGGCATCTGTTTTCCATCTTCGTGAAATTGAAAAAATCTGAAATGTTTTTTCAAAAATGATGTTGAAAAGCTAATCCTTGCTTTTGTCACTTGTAGATTAGACTACTGCAATGCTCTACTCTCCGGCAACCCGGATAAAGAACGTAATCATGTTCAGATCGTGCTAAATACAGCTACTAGAATCCTATCAAGAACCAGAACATGTGATCATATTACTCCAGAGCTAGACTCTACGCACTGGCTTCTGGTTAAGGCTAGGGCTGACTTCAAGGTTTTACTGCCATCCGCTCTGATTTGGTCCTGCCGTACATACCTACACCTACGCTGCATTCACAAGATGCAGGCCTCCTTAGTGTCCCTAGAATTTCTAAGCAAACAGCTAAAAGCAGGGCATTCTCCTATAGAGCTCAATTTTTATGGAATAGTCTGCCTATCCATGTGAGAGACGCAGACTCTGTCTTGACTTTTAAGTCTTTACTGGAGACTCTTCGCTGCAGTAGGTGATTGAGTGTAGTCTAGCCTATGGGAGCGAAGGTGAACAGCAAGGCACTGGAGTGATGAACCCCGCTTGCTGTCTTTGACTGCCTGGCTCCTCTCTCTCCACTGGGATTCTCTGACCCTATTACGGGGGCTGAGTCACTGGCTTACTAGTAATCTCCCATGCTGTCCCTAGGAGGGATGTGTCATGTCTTGCCAGGCTTTTTTCCCCGCTATACTCGACTTGAGTGGGTTGAGTCACAGACATTATCTTCCTAATTGAGTGCATATGAACTTCTGACCCACTGGGAATGTGATGAAAGAAATAAAAGCTGAAATAAATCATTCTCTCTGCTATTATTCTGACATTTCACATTTCACAGTCCTAAAATAAAGTGGTGATCCTAACTGACCTAAAACAGGGACTTTTTACTAGGATTAAACGTCAGGAATTGTGAAAAACTGAGTTTAATGTATTTGGCTACGGTGTGTGTGTAACGGATGTGAAACGGCTAGCTTAGTTAGCGGTGGTGCGCGCTAAATAGCGTTTCAATCGGTGAAGTCACTTGCTCTGAGACCTTGAAGTAGTGTTTCCCCTTTTGTGGAGCGATGGGTAACGATGCTTTGTGGGTGACTGTTGTTGATGTGTGCAGAGGGTCCCTGGTTCGCGCCCAGGTATGGGCGAGGGGACGGTCTAAAGTTATACTGTTACATGTGTAAAACATCCAACTTCAACTGTGAATGCATAGTGATAACACATTGGAATTCAACAAACCTTTGGCCGTCTTTTTGATTAGGTGAAAATAGGTTGTAATCTCATTGATCAACATCTCAACCAAAAATCAAACAATTCTCCACATGGAAAATGACGTGGTGTGCCCAGTGGGTAGGCACTCATTTTGAAATGTTTGTTTTCTCTGTTTCAACCCAAAAGTATGTGGACACCTGCTCATCGAACATCTCATTCCAAAATCATGGGTATTGATATGGAGTTGGTCCCCCCTTTGCTGAAATAACAGCCTCCACTCTTCTGGGAAGGCTTTCCACTAGATGTTGGAACATTGCTTGTGGGGACATGTTTCAATTCAGCCACAAGAGCATTAGTTGGAGACTGATGTTGGGCGATTAGACCTGGTTCGCAGTTGGTGTTCAAATTCATCCCAAAGGTGTTTGATGGGGTTGAGGTCAGGGCTCTGTGCAGGCCAGTCAAGTTCTTCCACAACAATATTGATAAACCATTTCTGTATGGACCTCGTTTTATGCACAGGGACATTGTCATGCTAAAATAAGAAAGGGCCTTCCCCAAGTTGGAAGCACATAATCTTCTAGAATGTCATTGTACTCTGTAGAGTTAAGATTTCCCTACACTGGAACTAAGTAGCCTAGCCCGAACCATGAAAAACAGCCCCAAACCTTTATTCCACTTCCACCAAAATGTACAGTTGGTACAATGTGTTTGGGCAGGAAGCATTCTCCTGGCATCTGCCAAACCCAGATTCATCCGTCGGACTGCCAGATAGTGAAGCGTGATTCTTCACTCCAGAGAATGCATTTCCACTGCTCCAGAGTCCAATGGCCAGTGAGCTTTACAGCACTCCAGCCGACGCTTGGCATTGCATATGGTGATCTTAGGCTCGTGTGCGACTGCTCGGGTCATGGAAACCCATTTCATGAAGCCCCCGACTAACAGTTCTTGTGCTGATGTTGCTTCCAGAGGCTGTTTGGAATGCAGTAGTGAGTGTTGCAACCGAGGACAGATGATTTGTACCCGATACACACTTCAGCACTCTGCGGTCCTTAGCTGTTGTTCCTCCTAGACAATTCCACTTCGCAATAACAGAACATACAGTTCCCCAGGGCAGCTCTAGCAGGGCAGATATTTGATTAACTGACTTGTTGGAAAGGTGGCATCCTATGACGGTGCCATGCTGAAAGCCACTGAGCTCCTCATTCTACTGCCAATGTTTGTCTATGGAGATTGAATGGCTGTGTGTTCGAATTTATACACCTGTCAGACACGGGTGTGGCTGAAATAGCCGAATCCCCTAATTTGAAGGGGTATCCACATACTTTTGTATAGTGTACATCCATCATTTCAAAACTCACCATATTGAATCACACTTATTAAAATCCCACAGAGAGTGTTACAAATTGGACTACATGTAGTAACTTACTTTAAAGAGATGGTCAACAAATGTTTAATTTTAGCGTTATAATAACGTTGGTAGCAACATGTAAAATCATTGTGGAAGTCTGTTGCAGCTCAACTACAAAATCCACACAAAATAATAGCAAAGACAATATCAGCATGTAATGTAGCTACTTAGCTGTAAAATCACCTAAACAAACTGCAATATCAATTTAGGAGTCTACAATCTCACCATGTCCAAACTGCAGATTGATGTGCCTCACAGAGTGGAGTCTAACATTCGCACGGTGCATTCTGGATGATTCTGGGACTTCTCTCCTTCAAGGAGTGAATGGGAGTCTATTGGGCGCTAGCTCAAAAACCCAACATTAGAATGAATTTCGTCAACACGAAGTCAATCATTACAAATCTTTTCCGAGATGTGAGATAATTAACTTGCTATCTTTAGTATTGTATAGCTTTGGAATCATGACATTACATACGTTCGAGGAAAATAGGCACGTTTTTCGACATATACACTAACTCTGAGAAAGGATGATTAGCTTAGCAACCGCGTGAAGCAGCATGACAAGGTGAACGCGATCGGTTGACAGTCTGCTGGGTGGGACGTTACATATTCGTTCACTCATTGGATTGCTATCTCCTTTCTATAATATATCTTGCAACGGCACCAGACAATGCACCCTGGACTATATAGGAAGACAAATAGGAAACATGTGCTAGACCCTCCTTTAAATGACACATTTCTCAAGGTAGAAATATCGCAAAAATATGATC